>NW_006921622.1:10169016-10177109 GCF_000298275.1 Orycteropus afer afer
CTTTCTCCTGCTCTTCTGCCCTGCTGTTTTGTAAGTCCCTGAGTTGTCCCTGGGCCTGACTGCTCCTCTGGCCAGGATCCGGGCTTTTATCCCCTTTCTCCTGCTCTCCGGTCCTGCTGCTTTGGGAGGGCCTGAGTTTCCTCTCCTCAATTAATCCCTTTGGCTGATTGCTCTTCTCTCTGGCTTCCTGGCTTTTAATTCCCTTTCTCCTGCTCTTCCCACTGGATACTTTGGGCGTCACTGAGTTGTCTCTCCTCACCTATAACCCTGGGGCTGACTGCTCTTCTGTGCAGGTTCTTGGCTTTTATCCCCTTTCTCCTACTCTTCCGGCCTGCTACTCTGGGCGGGCCTGAGTTTCCTCTCCTCACCTAATCCCTTCGGCTGACTGCTCTTTTCTCTGGCTTCCTGGCTTTTAATCCCTTTTCTCCTGCTCTTCCTGCTTGCTACTTTGGGCGTCCGTGAGTTGTTTCTCCTCACCTGTAACCCTGGGGCTCAACCATATATAATCTCTAAATAAGGACAATCATAAAGTAATATTTGTGCCTAACATGATACACTAACATGCGTACAACCAAAACGCATTAACCCTGTTTACATTTCATAGTTCATAACAGAGGAAACAATATTTGATGCACATATACAGTGAAGAAACATAACAATCACAGTCTTCGTTTTTACAACTGGTCACATGGTTGCAGCTGATATTCCGAACTACCTTCTTCCACCATACATTCTGTATTTCCCTTGCACTCAGCAGCACTTCAGCTGGTTGTGGTTCTTTGCCTGGTGGGGTGACCCAAACCTTGATTCCTGAAAGGTCTGGGTCATTAGTAATCATATCAGAATTGAGTTGCTGTAGTTTTCCACTGACTTTAATCACAGGGCATGGTAGTATTAAGAGACATCCTAAAGAATCTCTTGTATTCCAGACATATTCTTCTTTACCTCCATTATGTCATATCAATCCAATTTCCCGTTGGTAATCAGGATTTATCACACCAGACAGTACAGTAATGCCCTTCTATGTCTGTTGATCCAGAGGCATGAAGAAGTCAAAATGGCTGGGTGGCATTCTTAATTTCCAGTTCAATGCAATCAGTATTATGTCTCCAGGTGAGAGTGTTCCTCCCTTTGGGACTAAGATCTCCAGACCCGCAGAGCATAGGGTAGCAGGAACAGGAAGCAAAAAATTTTTGAATGGGTGACTAGGGGTAATATTGAGTGGTACCACTCCTGTTTCTGCTCCTTGGTTCCTGGACCCGTGAATCCTTGCTAATGGATAAACAGCACTGTAGGTTGGATACTGGTTTACAGCTTATATACAGCCTCCTGCAGAACATTACCCCAGCCCTTCACAGTACTGCCACCTAGCTGGTGCCATAATTGTGTTTTCAGTAGGCCAATGCATCGTTCTATCAAGGCAACTGCTTCAAGATGATGGGGAACATGGTAAGACCAGTGAATTCCATGAGCATAGGCCCATTGCCACACTTCATTTGTGGTGAAGTGAGTCCCTTGATCCAAAGCAATGCTGGTGGGATGCCATGATGGTGGATAAGGCATTCTGTAAGTCCACAGCTGGTAGTTTTGGCAGAAGCATTGAGTGCAGGGAAGGTGAATCCATATTCAGAATAAATATCTATTCCTGTAAGAACAAAACGCTGTTCTTTCCATGATGCAAGTGGTCCAATATAATCAATTTGCCACCAGGTTGCTGGCTGATCACCCCAAGAAACAGTTCCATATTGTGGACTCAGTGTTGGTCTCTGTTGTTGGCAGACTGGGCACTCAGCAGTGTGGTAGCCAAACCAGCCTTGGTAAGTCGAATTCCATGTCGCTGAGCCCATGCATAACCTCCATTCCTGCCACCATGGCCACTTTATTCATAAGCTTATTAGGCAATGCAGGAGTAGCTGGGGAAAAGGATAACTGGTTTCCACAGAACATGTCATCCTATCCACCTGATTGTTAAAAGTCCTCCTCTGCCAAAGTCACTTTTTGGTGGGCATTCACGTGAGACACAGATATCTTTACTCCTTTGGCCCATTCAGAGAGATCTATCCACATACCTCTTCCCCATACATCCTTGTAACCAATTTTCCAATCATGCTCCTTTCCAAGTCCCAGACCATCCAGCCAAGCCACTGGCCACAGCCCATGAATCCATATATAATCGTACATCTGGCCATCTCTTGTTCCATGCAAGGTGGACAGCCAGGATGGCTCAAAGTTCTGCCCATTGGGGGGATTTTGCTTCAGCACTGCTCTTCAGGGAAGTCCCAGAAAAAGGCTGCAGTGCCGCTGTCCACTTTCAAGTGGTGCCTGCATATTGTGCAGAACCATCTGTAAACCAGGTACGAGTTTTCTTTCTCAGTCAACTGATCATAAAGAACTTCCCATGAGGCCACAGGTGCAAACTGGGAAGGGAAGGTACTGTGACTGGAGTGGAGACCGTAGGCATTTGGGCAACTTCCTCATGCAACTTACTTATATCTTCAGGTCCTGCTTGAGCCCGATCTTATACCACTTCCATTTAATGATGGAGTGCTGCTGTGCACATCCAACTTTATGACTCTGTGGGTCAGACAACACCCAGTTCATGATGGGCAGCTTGGGCCCCTTGGTGACTTGGTGGCCCACGGTTAGGCATTCAGTTTCTACTAAAGCCCAGTAACAAGCCAAAAGCTGTTTTTCAAAAGGACAGTAGTTATCTTCAGAGGATGGCAGGACTTTGCTCCAAAATCCCAAGGGTCTGCATTGTGATTCACCAATAGGGACCTGCCAAAGACCCCAGAGAGCATCTTTATCTGCTACAGACACTTCAAGCACCATTAGATCAGCTGGATCATAGGGCCCAAGTGGCAGAGCAGACTGCACAGCAGCCTGAACTTGTTGCAGAACCTTCTGTTGTTCTGGGCCCCACTCAAAACTAGCAGCTTTCTGAGTCACTGGATAAATAGGCCACAGCAACACACCCAAATGAGGGATTTGTTGTCTCCATAATCCGAAGAGGCCCACAAGATATTGTGCCTCCTTTTTGGTTGGGGGGAAGCCAAATACAAGAAATTAACCTTCACTTCAGTAGGAATATCTCGATATGCTCCACACCACTGGACCCCTAGAAACTTCACTGAGGTGGAAGGTGCCTGAATTTTTGTTGGGTTAATTTCCCACCCTCTAGTATGTAGATGTCTCACCAATAAGTCTAGAGTCATTGATACTTCTTCTTTATTAGGTCCAATTAGCATAATGTCATCAATATAATGGACAAGTGTGACATCCTGTGGAAGGGAAAGGAGATTAAGATCCCTACGGACTAAATTATAACATAGTGCTGAGGAGCTGATATAACTGAGGAAGCACTGTGGAAGTATATTGTCAGCCTTGCCAGCTCAAGGCAAACTGCTTCTGATGGTCTTTGAAATTGGTATTGAGAAAAAGGCATTGGCCAGATCAATAGCTGCATACCAAGTACCAGGAAATGTACTAATTTCCTCAAGCAATGAAACCACATCAGGAACAGCAACTGCAACTGAAGTCACCACCTGATTAAGTTTACTTTAATCCACTGTCATTCTCCAAGATCCATTTGTTTTTTGCACAGGCCAGATAGGCAAATTAAATGGGGAAGTGATGGGAATCACTACCTCTGCATCCTTCAAGTCCTTGATGATAGCAGTAATCTCAGCAACCCCACCAGGGATGCAGTATTGCTTTTATTTTACTGTATTTTCCAAGCAAAGGCAGTTCTAATGGCTTCCACTTGGCTTTTTCTACCATAATAGTCCTTACTCCACATGTCAGGGACCCAACGTGGGAATTCACTACAGGATCAGTTCAGGGACTCACTGGACCCACTGTGAGACACACCTGAGCTAAGACTCCATCAATAACCTGACCTCCATATGCCTCCACTCTGACTGGTGAGCCACAGTGATGCTTTGGGTCTCCGGGAATTAGTGTCAGTTCAGAGCCAGTATCTATTAATCCCCGAAAAGTCTGATTATTTCCTTTTTCCCAGTGAATGGTCACTCTTGTAAAAGGCCTCAGATCCCTTTGGGGAAGGCTAGGAGAAAGACTGACATTATAGATTTTTGGTAATGTAGTGGGTTCCTTCCTCAAAGGGACCTGGCCTCCCCTTCATTCAAGGGGTTGTGGGTCTGTAAACTGACTCAAGTCTGGGAATTGATTGAGAGGCCATGACTCTATTCTGGTGATTCAATCTAGACTGCTGTTCATGTAACCTAAATTTCTTCTGTCTATACAGATCAAGTAATTATTTAGTAGGTTTGGCATGTATTTCACTCCTAGGAATACCATGTCTAAATAGCCAATGCCATAATTCCATGAGTCAGAGTATTCCGATTACTGTTTTGACTCTGTTGTCCATATAGTAACTGCTGCCACTTATCCCCTACTACCACAGGGTCCCATCATCTCCATCATAGTTAAGTGTCTTAGTTCAATTAGAACAGTTCCCACTGTCAAGTGTGGCTTACATAAAAAAGCAATCACAGCAGTCTTCAAGGATGTTGGGACTCCCTTCACAAATATGGTCTTCACCATAGTGGTGAAACACATGTCCTCTGGGCTCTCCAGACTTATTGGTGAGACATCTACACACTAGAGGGTGGGAAATTAACCCAACAAAAATTCAGTCTAGGGGTCTAATCTGGTAAATCCATGCTAACATGCCAATTTCCCTAAACCTCTGGATACCTTCTTCTACATTATACCAAGGCAGGTCTGGTACTTCAATTTGAGTTAAGGTAGGCCACCTCATAATTCATGCTTCAGTAAGCCAACCAAATAAACAATTAGATCCTTCCGTAAGCTCTTGAGGTGAAACACTGAACGAAGAATCTGTAGTAGAATTTAGTAGGCCTAAATCAATAAACTCAGACTGATCCAATGGTACATTCCTCGCACCATTATCCCATACTCTCCGTAGCCATTCCCACACATATTCTCTACTTTTGTGTTGCTACATGCTAGCAAAATCAAGTAAGTCTTCTCAGGTGTAGCATACCACCTCCTCAGTCACACTTTGTATTTCACCTTTAGGGGCTCACTCAGACTTAATCTAACCCTAATCTGTTCTCTGGAAGAATTAATACATACATGAAAATATCAGTTTTGGCTGTCTGAGTAAGACTTGAGCAATGTGCTATACTACCTCCAAAGAAAACACAGCTTTCGTTGAGGTTAGATGCTGTAACTGTGTTATGGATAAATAATATATTTGGGTTTCCAGTGAGTCTCCTTTTATTAATCTTCTCTATCAGTTGGTATGAAAAAAACAAGATAATTTGAGCTAAAAGATTTGTGTCTGAATGCCAGGCCCCACTGTATGAGCTAAAAAAGTTACTTAACCTTTTTGGGTCTCATCTCATTCAATCATAAAAGGAGAATAATAAATTACCTATTTCAGCGATGAGAATTAAATGAGGTAAGTACTATTTGGGAGCTCTGGTAACATAGTGCCTGAGGCACCTGACTGCTAACCAGAAGGTTGGCAGTTCAAACCCACCAGCCACTCCTTGGAAGGAAGGGTGGGCAATCTACTTCCATAGTGATACTGCCTTGGAAACCCAAGGAGGGGTCACTATGAGTTAGGTCTGACTTAACAGCACATAACAACAATAACAACCTCCAATAAATTTCATGAAGAATTTGAACTTGCTGCTTTCAGTTCCATACCGCCCATCTACTCACCAATCCCTTAATATATGACCCACATCCTTATTGCTCTATCAGCAGTGACATCCTAGCCCTTTCCTTAGTTCTCCTATTTACCTCCTCCACTCCCTCACTTCCTGTTTTAACCTACTTCAATCTTCTGGTTCTCATTACTTTGGGAATATTCCTCTTCTAGTTTTAGAAGGTACATCAGACCTTGTCTAACTTCTGACAATCATCAACACAAACCTTCATCCCCCAACTATTCACCATTTCTGACACTAGCCAATCCCCCACTACCACATCACAGTACTCTCTACTTCTCTGCTAGGTCTTATAATTCATTGCAATGGCCATACAGAACTCACAGATACACTCACAATTATTTGGCTTATTAGAGAAGTAACAAGCTACAAACTTGGGATCAGGATCAACTTGGAAGTAACAGAATACAACTCAGGAGACAGGATGTAGTTCTTCAATCAGGACAGCTTCCAACCAAGACAGCTCTCCGCTTTCTCTTGGCTGTGTCTAAGGCAGGCCTTCTCAGCTGTGCCTACCACTAGGCCTTTTCTTGGCTGTGCCTGCTGCTCTCAGCCTCTGCCTTACTTTGGCAAGTGTTACAGCTCTGTAGATACATGCCTGGAGGCACCCTATTCCATTAGCGAACCTTATGCCCAAAGGTGCTCAGCTCACTCTCACTCTGCTCTGTTCCAAAGAGGCAGGGGACAAGCTCACTGTAGCCACCTTGTCTCCTGGCTCCTGCCACTCATACTGCTGAAGCTGTTTTTCTGCCACTAAGCTTTTCTGTGCCATTTCTTGCAGTTTTGCAGTAACACCAGTGTTAGAGCTCTCTCATCACTGTGTCTAGGAGGTCCTCAGAGCATGGACCCCAGGCCTTAAGAACATGTTCTGCACCAGGCTCTTTTTGATGGGAGTGTGGTTTTTTTTTTTTTTGCTTTGGAGTCCCCCTACACTTCTATGCAGTTGTCCCTTACGTAAGCCTAAACTCAAAAAACCAAACTCACTGACATCAAGTCAATTCTGAAACACAGCAACCCCCGCTGGGTTTCTGAGCTGGGAAATCTTTATGGAAGTAGACTGCCCCCTCTTCCTTCTGCTGAGCAGCTGGTGGGTTTGAACCGCCAACCTTCTGGTTAGCAGTCAAATGCCTTAGGCACTGTGCCACCAAGGCTCCTTATGTAAGCCTAGCTTTTGTCAATTTCAAGTCATGGCCCTTCCACCAGACCGCTAACTGACCCTTGGTAGCCTGCAAGCAATTAAAAGTCCGTGCTTGCCAACCCATGGAGCTGAGCATAGTGACAAAGAGCTGAGGCTGACCAATTCCCAAAAAGTCACTTAATCCTAGTGGGTGGTTTTACACAACTTATTTGCATAGTAGTGCTAAAGTAAAATCTTACTGAAGATAATTCAAAAATGGTTGCAGCACACAAAGACGAACCCTTTTGCACATACAGTACTGCGTTGTCAGTGAAGGTTAAACATGGGTATGTGGGTTAGATGGGTGGACAGGCTGAAATATTAGGTATGTCTGTGAGTGTACCCAAGACCATGTATAGGGTTGGCAGACAATGGTCCAATAAGTGTATCTGTATGATCTGAATTCTCAGGTGTATAGCAGAGCTGACAAGGGACAAGGCTGTAGTCACGTCTTGGTCACAGCCAGCTACCCAGAGGGAGCGAGTAGTTGAACCTGTGGGCTCAGGACCATAGTCACAGGGGACATCAAGCTCAATTGGCATAACATACTACACAAAACATTGTCCCACCTCCTACTTTGGCAAGCAGTGACTGGAATCTTGAAAGCTTGCAAGCAGCCATCTAGATGCAATGATGGGTCTCTCCTTGTCCAGAGCAAAGAAGAATGAAGAAAACCAAAGATTCATAGAAAGAATTAGTCCTAGCAACTGGTATTCCATGCAATCCAGAGCCTATACGACTATGAACCAAAAGAACAAGATGGTGCCTGGCTACCACTGTCATCCACTTGGAGGGGGAATCTATACAGGAGATCCTGGATAGTGAGGGAGAACAATGTGGAACAAAACTCAAAATCATTTGGAGAAAAAAGTGGGGGGGACCAGGTTTGCTGGTCTGATAGAGCCTGGTGTAACCACTGAGACTATGGCCCCTAGCTGCCCTTCAGGTCTGGAACTGAACCCATACCTGTGGCTTCCATCCAAGCAAAAGACAGGCATATGAGTTGAACATTTACCTGAGGTAGATACACTCCTTGGAAAGAACAATCATGGGAGAAGAAGGGCTATTTATGCACAGGGAGACAGCTCAGGGGGCAGGAGTGCAGGGAAGGATGGACACAGGGAGGAGGTAACTATCGGGAGGAAGTGGGAGGGGAGCTGTTGCATTGTGATAAATTGTGGTCAATGTCATGA
>NW_006921622.1:10177649-10188640 GCF_000298275.1 Orycteropus afer afer
AAAAAAAAAAAAAAATCCTTACAACTGGACCAATAAGCAGCATCACGATAAATGGAGAAAAGACAAAAATTGTCAAATAATTCATATTACTTGATTCTACAATCAATGCAAATGGAAGGAGCAGTCAAGACATCATATAACGTACTGCATTGGGCAAATCTGCTGCAGGAGACCTCTTCTCAGTGATGAAGAACAAAGATGTCTCCTTGAAGGCTAAGGTGCACCTAACCCAAGCCATGGTACTTCTAATTACTTCATATGCATTTGAGAGCTGGACAACGAACATGGAAGACGGAAGAAGAGTTGATGCTTTTGAGTTGTGGTATCAGTGAAGAATACTAAAAGTACCACTGCTAAAAGAATGAACAGATCTGTCCCGGAAGAAGTGCAGCTGGAATGTTCCTTGGAAGCGAGAATGGCCAGACTTCATCTCACGTACTTTGCTAATGTTGTCAGAAGGGACTAGTCCCTGGAGAAGGATATCATGCTTAGTAAAGTGGAAAGTAACGAAAGAGGGGAAGGCATTCAAAAAGATGGATTGACACAGTGGCTGCAATGATGGGCTCAGGTATAGCAAGGATCATGAGGCTGGCACAGGACCAAGCAGTGTTTCATTCTATTGTACATAGAGTTGCTATGAGTTGGAGCTGACTCGATGGTACCTAACAACAACAGTGCTTAAGGCATTTGACTGCTAACCAGAAAGTTGACGGTTCAAACCCAGCAGCCACACCCTGTGGAAGGAAGACTGGAAAATCTACTTACATAAAGATTTACTGCCTCAGAAACCCAAAGGGGGTCGCTATGAGTCGGCATTGACTTGATGGCTGTGAGTTTGGTTTGGTATGGTTTATTTGTATAGTAGACTTATCAATTCATAGTAAGACTGTGTTCAGCCAATCGTTTCTGGTAAAATTATAAAGACAAAGACAGAAAGGGCATATATAAAGGAAACCCACTGCACTGCAAGTTTTTCTTCATCTGCATGGTGCAGTGAATTACTTAATGTGGCTCTTCTAGCCATGGTCTTTGTGACTCCCACCAGATGATTGGGTGGAACTACGTATATGTGAGGTGCTTTGCAGCCTACCAAGGGGACTGGATAGCTTATTAGTAATGTAAATAAAATACACGGCACCTTTGTTGAGGTGGGCCCATGGAAAAAAGGTGTATAGAGCCCTAATATGGGGCTTAGTTTTGTCATTCCACTAGGTTTAAACTGAGCCCTCATAGAGGCAGAACGGGGATCTCAGTATCATCACAAAGGGAAAGCCAGGAGAGGAGCATGTCCTTGTGCCCAAGAACCCTGCTGAGACAAGGGCAGAGAGATGGCAGAGAGACAGAGGCAGCAGGACCAAGAGACTGGCATAAGACAGAGCAGTGGGCTTGCCAGCCCACGAAGAAAGAAAGCGGAGTGCTTCTGGGCAAGAGGCTTGTTGGTGAAGTGAACCTAGGTGATAGGTGAACCTAGGTGTACCTACAGGCAGAGCTAAAAGAGGTTTTTAACATTTGCCCGAACAGGGCAGAGGCCAGGTTGAGAGGCTGAAGGCCAGAGAAGCATGCCTTTAGGTATGGCTGAGGGGATGCTGTCCTGATTGAAGGACTGTATCCTGAGCACATTCCTGAACCTGAATTGTAACTTTCCTAATAAACTTCACAATCATGAGTAATGTCTGTGAGCTCCATGCAACCACTGCAAAGAATCATCCAATGCAACAGAGAAGGAGTGAGTGCCGTGGGAAGGATGGTTGGTGTCAGAACTGGTAAAAAGTTTGTAGGGTGGTGGCATGTGCAGCTTTGGGCTCCTGATAGTGAATTTCTCTTCCCCTCCTGAAATTAGAGGAGGTCAGAGGATACCAATCTCATGTCCTTTTTGCAGTATGTTACCCAGATATTTTCCCTGGTTTTAACTACCAATTCTATTCCAAAGTCTCTAACAGTTCATCTGTAAAATTCTGTATTAACAACAGTCTGCTGAATAATTCCTTCTGTATGTCCCACTGACATCATAAACCTACCATGTCCCAAACTGAGTGTATAATTTGTTCTCCCAAACTAGCACTTCCAACAATATTCCTTATTTTTGTTCAAGATACCAGTCTCTTCCAATCACCTAGTAGCCATTTTTGCTCCCCTTCCCCACCTGTGTCATCTTATATATCCATTCAGTTGACAAATATGGAGGATTTGACCTTCATAAAATATCTCCTCTGGTCTCTATTTTACCTGTCAGCTAACTAATTCAGGGCTTTATTATCTATTATTCAGAATACTGCATTCTAATTGGTCCTTCTCCTCCCATCAACCTTATTATTGAACCTAAACACTTCTGCTAAGGCGGCAAGGAGGCCACATCTTCTGACCTCCTCTGACTGCACAAGAGGAAGAGAGAATCACTATAAATAGCCCAAGGCCTATTCCTGTGAGGTCAGACATGCTGCCTACCTCCAGCCCTTCCACCAACCCTGACAGCAACTGTTCCTTCCACAGCACTCACCACCTTTCTGCTGAGTTCGGTAATTCATTGCAGTGGCCACACAGAATTCACAGATTATGGGGTTTATTAGCGAAGCACCAGGATACAATTCAAGTTCAGGAAAAACACTTAGTCTTTTTCAGCCTCCCGTCTCTCACAGTCTCTCTCCCAGCAGTGCATGTCCCTTGGTGTCTCTCTCAGCAATGTGTGTCTCTTGTGTCTCTTTCCCAGCAATGCGTGTCTCTCAGGGATGCATGTCCCTCAGGAGCGTGTTTCTCTCAGGAGCGTGCTTCTCTCAGCAGCATGTCCTCCTCAGCCAGCAGTCAGAGAGGGCCTTCTGCATCTAGGAGGCCTCCTTTTGAGGCTGGCAGAGTGGTCAAACTAGCCAATCATAACATCAGAATTCTAAGCACCTGAGAGACAGCCCAGAACACTGTTTTGTGCCACACCCAACAGAAATAATCCAGGTAGATAACTTTTACAATCAGGAGCTCCTCAGTTGCTCACAGCAAATTCCACCACGGAGTTTACAAATACTTATGGATAGAAAAGCCATACCAGGTAATTTACTACACCACAGGCCAGCCCCTGGCTTTTCTAGCCATTATCCCATCTCTTTTATACTTCAAAAATTAACATCCCCCCTTCACCATCAGTTTAAGAATAACCACACCCATGAAAAAGTGTAAGCCAGCCACTTCATGCCTTTATCTTTCCCCATTTTAAACTGCCAATTTCTAATTTGCTCATCCCTATCAAACCAGTACTCTGAGGAGACAAGCACGATCCTTTCTCTGAAGAATCTTCTGTTCTGCTTAGAAACTCTGGGCATCTGCATCCATAAACAAGCAAAGTCCAGCCCAGCACTAGCCATCAAATCCAGCAACTTAACACCAGCTCAATGTCAAACATCCTCCTCTTTGTTTGGTTGGGTTCTGGTCAGCTCAGCTGTAGGCATCCTGGCTAGGTCATGAGTACCAGCTGCCAAATTTGGGAGTCACACTCTTCCCTTCAGTTCAGACCAGCCAGCACCTTCTCTCACATCTTCAGTCCTCAGGGACAATTTCAGTGCCCATAGGCTCACAACCCCTTGCACATCAGACCAGCCAGCCCTTCCTCTCATCCCTAACCTCCATGGCCTAGGTCAAAGTGTACCAAACTCAGCCCGTTTCTTCTTTGCTGCACATCCCCCATTTCCACTCAAGTGGACCCAGGTGGTCACAAGCGAGCAACCTACAAGCCTACTGCTCACTGGCTTCCTTGTACTTTCAGTCCTGGAAGGGGTTTCTCTCATGGACCATGACTTTTCTGCCTTGATGCACCCAATGCCTAAATGATTGCTCAAAATTCAAAAAGCCAAACAGTCTTCCCCCCTCCAGGTCCTTTCTTCAAATGCAAATCTTCCGTTCCCTCAGTAGTACTGAGTGGGGCTCAGGTTTTCTACCTAAACTCCTAGTACTCTCTACACACAGGGCTTGAAACAGAAGCCTGTGTTTCTTCTGGGCAAATTCTATTTCCCCTTTTAAACATATCCAATCAAGTATCAGCTGAAGGAGGACTTAAACGCTCTCTATTATCCACACACCCCATAATAATTTCTAATGTACAAGCAGGTAAGAGAACATTCAATACCCATAGTACATTCAGATAAATACATAATCCAAAACACATAATCCTTTTTAAGACATTCCAGGTTTATCTTTTCTGCACCTTGATTACAATCCCATTCTATGCATATGGCCTTGGGCCTTTGGCTGGGTATAACCAAAAGCTCTAGATTCTGTATCAATCACCTCCTTTAAGAGGTAACACCAAACAACGTAACCATCTAAGAATCCAAAGTTTCACTTCCCAGGCCCTTCCTTCTTCCTTTTACAAAGTCTCATGCTTCTACGAGTCTCGAGCCACTGGAATGAATCCCACTGCTTCTGACACCAACTGCTAAAGAGGCAAGGTGGCCACATCTTTTGACCTCCTCTAACTGCACAAGAGGAAGACAGAATCACCATAAGTAGCCCAAGGCCTATTCCTGTGAGGCCAGACATGCTGCCTACCTCCAGCCCTTTCACCAATCCTGACACCAACCGTTCCTTCCACAGCACTCACCACACCTTTCTGCTGAGTTTGAAAATTCACTGCAGTGGCCACACAGAACTCACAGATTATGGGGTTTATTTGTGAAGCACCAGGCTACAATTCAATTTCAGGAAAAATGCTCATCTTTCTCAGCCTACTGTCTCTCACAGTTTCTCTCCCAGCAGTGCATGTCCCTTGGTGTCTCTCTCAGCAATGTGTGTCTCTTGCGTCTCTTTCTCAGCAGTGTGTTTCTCTCGGGAGTGCGTGTCTCTCGGGAGCGCGTTTCTCTCGGGAGCGCGTTTCTCTTGGGAGCGCGTTTCTCTCGGGAGTGCGTTTCTCTCAGACTTTATCTTCCCCATATCCTCCTCAGCCAGCAGTCAGAGAGAGCCTTCTGCCTCTAGAAGGCCTCCTTTTGAGCCTGGCAGAGTGGTCAAACTAGCCAATCATAACATCAGAATTCTAAGGACCTGAGGGACAGCCCAGAACACTGCTTTGTGCCATGCCCAACAGAAATACCCCAGGTAGATAACTTTTACAATCAGGAGCTCCTCAGTTGCTCACAGCAAATTCCACCATGGAGTTTACAAATACTTATGGCTAGAAAACCCATGCCAGGTAATTTACTACACCACAACTTCTAAAATTCAGACTTAATAACATCACTCCACTGCGTACAAAATACAGATTTAACACCTTAACTTCACATCAAAGATCTTCTAAATCTTTACAAAGTTATTTTTCATTTACTGCAACAAGTATCCTTTGATTCAGCTAAACTAAATTACTTCATATTCTTTGTAGTATACTTCTGAACATTGTTATTTCAAGAGTGCTTTATATCACACAAGTTCATCTTTCTGGAATGTATCTCTTTGCCTGCTTCCAATCATTCATAAGCCTTCTTTTTTTCCCTCTAAATGGAAGTAATCTTGCCATCCACTGAATTGCAGCCATACTTTATCTAAACCTCTCAAAAAGCTCTTACAGTCTACCTAAAATTATGTTCAGTTAGGTGTAAGTCTTCCCTTTTCAACTAGATGATACATGGCAGTGGTTAAGAGCATGGTTCTAAAGCTACCGACATGAGTCTGAATCATGGCTATGCCATTTATTATGTAAGTAATTTGATGGAAGAGACTACTTTGCTTCTCTGTACCTCAGTTTCCTCATGTGTATGAAGAGGATAATTATAGAATGTACCATATTGCAGTGCTATGAAAAGTAAATGAATATACGGAAAATACATACAACTTATGTGAGAAGCATAGGTAGTTATTGGTGGTGTTAGGTGTTATTGAATTGGCTCTGACTCATATTGACACTATGTACAACAACACTGTCCAGCCATGTGCCATCCTCACAACTGCTGCTATACTTGAGCCCATTATTGCAGCCATTGTGTCAATCCATCTTTGAGGGTCTTCGCCTTTTTTGCTGAACTTGCACTTTACCAAGCGTGATATCCCCAAGGAACAGTCCCTTCTGACAACATGACCAAAGTAGGTGAGATAAAGTCTGGCCATTTTCACTTCCAAGGAGCATTCCAGCTGCATTTCTTCCAGAACAGATTTGTTCGTTCTTCTGGTAGTCTATGATATTTTCAGTTTTCTTAGCCAACACAAATTCAAATGCATCAACTCTTCCTCAGTCTTCCTTATTTATTGTCCAGCTTTCACATGCATATACTGAATACCATGGCTTGGGCTAGGTGCACCTTAGTCTTCAAAGTGACATCTTTGCTTCTTAACCCTTTAAAGAGGTCTTTTGCAGCAGATCTGCCTAGTACAATGTAACATCACATTTCTTGACTGCTGGATCTATTGGTGTTGATTGTGGAACAAGTAAAATGAAATCCCTGACAACGTCAATCTGTTCTCCATTTATCATGATGTTGCTTATTAGTCCAGTTGTGAGGATTTTTGTTTTCTTTATGTTGAGGTGTAATCCATACTGAAGACTGTAGTCTTTGATCTTCATCACTAAGTGCTTCAAGTCATCTTCACTTTCAGCAAGCAAAGTTTTGTCATCTGTATATCACAGGTTGTTAAAGAGTCTTCCTCCAATCCTGATGTCACATTCTTCCTCATATAGTCCAGCTTCTCAGATTATTTGCTCAGCATATAGATTGAATAAATGTGGTGAAATGATACAACCCTGATGTACTCCTTCCCTGATTTTAAACCATGCAGTATCCCCTTATTCTGTTAAAAGGCAGCCTCTTGATCTATGTACAGGTTCCTCGTGAGCACAATTAAGTGTTCTGGAATTCCCATTCTTCTCAGTGTTACCCATAATTTGTTATGTTCCACACAGTTGAATGTCTTTGCACAGTGAATGAGACATAGGTAAATATCTTTCCGGTATTCTTTGCTTTCAGCCAAGATCCACTTGACATTAGCTTTGATATCCCCTGTTCCATGCCCTCTTCTGAATCCAGCTTGAATTTCTGGAAGTTCCCTTTCAATATACTGCTGCAATCATTTTTGAATTTTCTTCAGCAAAATTTTACCTGTATGTCAAACTGATGATATTGTTTGATAATTGCCACAGTCTGTAGATCACCTTTCTTTGGAATGGGCACAAATATTGATCTCTTCCAGTCAGTTGGCCAGGTACCTGTCATTCAAATTTCTTGGCATGAAGTTGAATAACTATCTCCAGCACTGCATCCATTTACTGAAACATTTCAAAAGGCATTCCGTCAAGTCCTGGAACCTTTTTTTTGCCAATTCCTTCAGTGGAGTTTGGACTTCTTCCTTTCAACACCATTGGTTCTTGATCTTTTCCTACCTCCTGAAATAGTTAAACATCACCCAATTCTTTTTGGTACAGCGACTCTGTGTATTCCTTCCATCTTCTTTTGATGCTTCTTGCATCATTCAATATTTTGCCCATAGAATCCTTCAATATTGCAACTGTAGGCTCAAATTTTTTCTTCACTTGTTTCAGCCTGAGAAATGTCAAATGTTTTCTTCCTCTTTGGTTTGTTAATTCATTACAATACTTTATCTTTTTGAGCTCCCCTTTGAAATGTTCTCTTCAGTTTTTTCATCTTATCATTTTTTCCATTTGCTTTATCTACTCTCCATTCAAGAGCAAGTTTCAGAGTCTCTTCTGATATCCATTTTGGCCTTTTCTTTCTTTCCTGTCTTTTTAATGACCATTTGCTTTCTTCCTGTAAGATGTTCTTGATGTCATTCCATAACTCATCTGGTTTTTGGTCACTGCTGTTCAATGTGTCAACTCTATTCTTCAGATGGTCTCTAAATTCAGGTAGGATGTAATTAAGATCATATTTTGGCTCTTGTGGACATGTTTTAATTTTCTTCAGCTTCATCTTGAACTTGCATATGAGAAAGAGATATCTGTTCCACAGTCAGCTCCTGACCTTGTTTTGACCGAAGACATGGAGCTTCTCCATCACCTATTTCCATAGATGTAATCAATCTGATTTCTGTGTATTCCACCTGGTGAAGTCCACATGTACAGCTACCATTTATGTTGTTGAAAAGAGGTATTTCCAATGAATAAGTCATTAGTCTTGCAAAGTTCTCTCATGCAATCTCTGGCATCATTTCTATCACCAAGGCCTTATCTTCCAACTACTGATTATTCTTCTTTGGTTTGAACTTTCACATTCCAATCGTCAGTAATATTCAACACATTTTCGTTGCATGTTTGATCAATTTCAGACTGCAGAAGTTGGTAAAAATCTTAAATTTCACCTCTGGCTTTAGTGGTTGGTACATAAATTTGAGTAACAGCTGCATTAACTGGTCTTCCTTGTAGACTTACGGGTATTATCCTATCATTGATAGCAGTATACTAAGGACAGACGTTGAAAGATTTTTGATGATGAATTCAATGCCATTCCTCTTTGTCATTCCCGGCACAGTAGACCATATGATTGTTTGATTCAAAATGGCCAATACCAGTCCATTTCAGCTCACTAACATCTAGGATATTGATCTTTATGTGCTCCATTTAATTTCTGACAACTTCCAATTTTCCTACATTCATACTTTGTATATTCCATGTTCTGGTTATTAACGGATGTTTGCAGGTGTTTCTTTCCATTTTGAGTTGTGCTCCATCAGGTCCATCCACATCATTAAGGTCGACTCTACTTTGAGAAGGCAGCTCTTCTCCAGATGTATTTTGAGTGTCTTCTAACCTGAGGGCTCATCTTCTGGCACTGTATCAGACACTGTTTCTGGGTTTTTTAAAATAAAGTTTTCCAGTAATATATCAATGTTTCCCTGTTATTCATAAGTTTTTCAGTGGCCAATTATTATTATTATTATTTTTTTTTTGGAAGGGGATGGCCCTGTCCTTCTCAGTGTGTCTTAGTCTGGAAGCTCCACTGTAACCTGGCCACCATGGGTGATCCTGCTGGTATTTGAAATACTGGTGGCATAGTCTCCAGCCTCACAACAACACATAAGCCACCACAGTACAATGAACTGACAGACAAGTTGTGGAGCATAGGTAGCCCCTTAATAAATTTTAGCTAATATTATCATTAAGGATAAAACTGAGTATGTCTTACTTATCTTTGTATCATCCAAACACAGTATTTTCCACATAACAGGTAGTCAGCAACTTTTTTTTAAATGGAAAAATAAATGCATCTGACAAAATACTAGATTAACAGTTCAAGGCACTATACCACCAAACATAAGATTAAATAGTAAAGCAATATTGCTGTAAGTATTCGGAAGAGGGGGAGATCACTGTACGGTGAGTTTGTAACGAAATACTTTATGAAAGAGAAGCTCACCAATGAAATGGTGCTTTTAAAAGGCCTAATATACAAGACGAAAACAGGAGGAACTGATGAGATAATAGTCAGGAAACTATTAGCAGTCATGAGATAATAAGAGAAAGAGATTTGACTAGGATGGCATCAATGAAATATTTAAAAGAGAGAGATGAAATAGAGAGAGATGTAGTAAAATCAGAATAAATTAGACTTAAATAAACAAGAAGTGAAATTAAAACAACAACAAAAAAGCCATAAAATCCTGTGTCTATGGCACTTCAGGCAGACTATGGTGCAAAAGGAGCTCTGGTAGCATAGTGCCTAAGGCACTTGACTGCTAACCAGAGGCTGGTGGTTCAAATCCACCAGCCACTCCTCGGAAGGAAGATGGAGCAATCTACTTCTGTAGTGATACTGCCTCGGCAACCCAAGGAGGGGTCGCTATGAGTCGGGTCTGACTCGATGGCACATAACAACAACAAGGTGCAAAAAACAGACGTGGGAAAGTTGGGGGAAAATTAAGTTCAATTTTATATATGATGAATTTAAAGTAAACTGTATGCTATGATAGGCAAGATCCTGTAGGTAGCTATAGAGGAAAGATGAAAAGTTTTGGTTAAAGATGTAAATTTGGAAGTCATCAGTTGATGGCTGAAAATGTAGGTACAGACGAACTAACAAGAATGAACATGGAAGATGGGTAAAGGACTAAAGAGTACAATTTGTGACAAAATTCCACCTCTGCCTCCTATAACTGAGAATGGCCTCTATTCAGATTTGTTGTTATTGTTATTAGGTACCATAGAGTTGATTCCAACTCATAGTGACTCTACATATAACAGAATGAAACACTGCATAGTCCTGTGCCATCCTCACTACCCTTGCTATGCTTGAGCCCACTGATGCAGTCACTGTGTCAGTCCATCTCATTGAGGCTCTTCCCCTTTTTCTCTGACCTGCCACTTTACCAAGCATGATATCCTTCTTCAGGGACTAGTCCTTTCTGACCACATGACCAAAGTCTGACCACATGAGAAGAAGTCTGATCATTCTCACTTCAAAGGAGAATTCCGGCTATTCTTTCAGGGTAGATTCATTCGTTCTTTTGACAGTCCATAGTATTTTCAGTGTTCTTCACCAACACCACAATGCAAAGGCATCAATTTAGTAATCTAGTATGATTAATTACATCTTATTATCAAACACCGTCAAAAACCATCAGCAATTGGAAAGATGTAGTATAAACTATGTGCCACCCTAGACATAATGAAAATTCCATGAATGCAGGGGCTATTATGTTCTCAAATGAATCCCCAGCTTAGTTCAGGCCTTGAAAATAACTAAGTATCAGTTAAATGAATGAATGAATAAAAAGCAGTGAAAAGTATGCTTGTGGATGAAAACACTATCTTTTAAAATTAAAAATAATAGCTAGGATGGCATGTAAATACAAACGAAATGTCAGAATCAGTAGTACACAGTTCTTGGAAGCATGTATTATTTGGAATTGAAAGAAAATGTCCTATTAATTGGAGTATCCATTGAAATTAGAGGAGATTATCAGGAGTTTTATTTTTATTTCTGTAACACATACATATTTATTGTTGTTGTTGTTGTTAAGTGCCGTTGAGTCGTTTCTGACTCATAGTGACCCCATGCACAGCAGAACGAAACACT
>NW_006921622.1:10191873-10200412 GCF_000298275.1 Orycteropus afer afer
GTGAGTAAGCACAAGCCCGCCCGTGCTTACCTTGCTCCTGGAGACTCGGTCCCTCTCGGGAGGGAACAAGGGAAAATGTTCAGTGCAGATCAGTGAGTAAGCACAAGCCTGCCCGTGCTTACCTTGCTCCCGGAGACCCAGTCCCTCTTGGGAGGGTAACAAGGGAAAGTGTTCAGTGCGGATCAGTGAGTAAGCACCAGGCCACCCATGCTTACCTTGCTCCTGGAGACCCGGTCCCTCTCAGGAGGGTAACATATTTATTAGAAGATCCAAAAACGCTCAGTCAGCTGATTTTGTAAGCTCACTGATTTAGAAAAAGACCTTATTTTTTCATTTAAATCAAAAAAGATATAAATGTGCTGTTTCTAATGATCAAAATTCCAGATTGATGTTTACTTACCGAATTTTTGCTAATATTCAAAAATAATTTTTTTTCTTTCTTAAATTGTGATTTGGGTGAAAATTTACAGAGCAAATTCACTTTCCATACAGCAGTTCACATACACTTTGTCTCATGACACTGACCACAATTCACCACAGTGCAACAGCTCCCCTCCCACTTCCTCCCAGCAGTCACTTCTTCCCTGTGTCCAACCTTCCATGCACCCCTGTCCCCTGAGCTGTCTCCCTGTGCATAAATAGCCTTTCTTTCTCCCATGATTGTTCCCTCCAAGGAGTGTATCTACCTCAGGTAAATGTTCAACTCCTATGCCTGTCTTTTGTTTGGCTTGAAGCCATAGGCATGGGTTCAATTCCAGACCTGAAGGGCAGCTAGGGGCCATAGTCTCAGTGGTTCCACTAGGCTTTATCAGACTAGAAAACCTGGTCTCCTTCAAAAATGATTTTTAAATCTATTACATGACAGTTAATCATCTGTGTTAAGTTTTAGTGGTGTGAGGAGATACGAATATTGAGACTTTTGAGTAATATATAGAGAACAATGGCAATCTAAGGAATTCTAGTGGTATAATGGTTAAAGACGAGGCAGTCCATTTCCATAAAAATTTATAGCCTTGGAAACCCTATGGGTCAGTTCTGCTCTGTCCTATAGGGCTTTGATGAGTCAGAATCTCCTCAGTGGTGGTGAGTTCGGTTTGGGTTTAATGGCAACCTAAAAACTTTTAGACAGTGACCCAGCAGTAAAGTGACTATACACATTTTAATATTTGAATCATTTCCTATATGTAGTCAATTTTCAAATCAGTTTGTTTTATAACTAATTTTCTAATACATTCAGAATAGTTTTTAAAGATAAAGATAGTTTTGAAAGATAGTTTTCTCTTAAGAGAAAAATGGCTGTTTGCCACAAGATGACTGGCACTTTCTAAAAATTAAATTCTTATGTCCATCAAAAGACTTCTCCAAAAGAATAAAAAGAGAATCTATAAATTGGGAAAAAATACTTGGCAACAACATATCTGATAAGGGACTTAATCTGTAAAATTTATAGAAAACTTCAACACCTCAATATTGAAAAGACAGACAATCCAATTTAAAATGGGCAGAAGACATGAACAGATACTTCACCAAAGAAGATATTCAGGCAGCCAACAAATGTGACGAAATGCTCATGATCGTTAGCCATTGTTGTTGTTATGTGCCGTCGAGTTAGACTGGACTCACAGCGATCCCTCCTTGGATTTCTGAGGCGGTATCACTACAGAAGTAGATTGCCCAACCTTCCTTCCAAGGAGTGGTCGGTGGGTTTGAACCGCTAGCCTTCTGATTAGCAGTCAAGTGCCTTAGGCACTATGCTACCAGCTCCCCATTAGCCATCAGAGAGATGCAAATTAAAAACAATAGATACCACATTACCCCAGCAATCATAGCAAATTTCTACAAGTCAGAAAATAGCAAATGCTGATGAGGGTGTGGAGAGATTGGAATTCTCATACACTGCTGGTGGGATTGTAAAATGGTACGAACACTGTGGGAAATGGTATGCTGCTTCCTTAAAAAGAAGCAAATAGAAATACCTTTAACCCAGCAATTCATTACTAGGTATATATTCTAAAGACCAGGTATATATCCTTTCTGAGAGCTAGAACATGAATACATATATGCACACGAATGTTCATCGTAGCACTATTTACAATAGCAAAGAGATGGAAACGACGTAAGTGTCCATCAATGGATGAATGGATAACCAAACTAGGTACATACACACAGTGGACTACTATTCAACATTAAAGAATAATGAAGGATCTGTGAAACACCTTACAATGTGGATGAACTTGGAGGGCACTATGCTGAGTGAAATAAGTCAATCACAAAAGGGAAAAATATTGCATGAGTCTACTGGTATAAAAACCCAAGGAAAGGTTTACACACGGAAAGAAACATTCTTTGATGGTTACCAGGGGTAGAAGTGTAGGGGAGGGAAAATTACTAAGTAGGTAAGAGATATGTATTAATACGGGCGAATGGAAAGGCAGCATATAAATAGTAGGTGGCAGCAAACTATCATTGGGGAAAAGGAAACCATGGAGAAAACATGGAGAGGTGCACAAGAGTCACAGACAACAAAGGTAATGCTGTTACATACACAATCCTGGATTATCAGCAGTAACAAACATTAATCTACCAGTGGTGACACAGGTAGACAGGCAAGATGATTAGGTATGGGAAGGTGAATGAGGCTACACCCGTGACAATATGCAAGTTTGGCAGATGCTATTTCTACATAAGTGTATGTGGAAGCTGTAAAAACGTCTATAAATACAATAGAGCTAACGGGGGCAAAGATGAAAACTGCTTAACCATAACCAAATACCTGGAGTGCATGGGACACTGGGTCTAGTAGCTTAGGCCCATAGTCACTGGGGACATTAAGGTCAATTGGCATAACACAGTCCACAAAGACACTGTTCTACATTCTACATTGGTGAGTAGTGACTGGGGTCTTAAAAGCTTGCACACAGCCATCAAAGGTGCAATTATTGGTCTTTCTTTGACTGGAGCAAGGAAGAGTGAAGAAAATCAATGACACATGGAAATAATCAGTCCAAGAGACTAGTGGACCATGGGAACCTCACCCTACAAGACCCTGAGACTAGAAGAACTAGGTAGTGAATGGCTACCACCAGTCACTCTAAAAGGTATCACAATAGGAGATTCTGGATAGAGTGGGAGAAAAATGCAGAACAAACCTCAAAATCATAAAAAACACCAGGCTTACTGGCCTGATAGAGACTGATGGAACCCCCAGGACTATGGCTTTTAATTACCCTTTAGGCCCAGAAGTGAACTCACTCCCATGGCTCAACCTTCAGCCAAACAATAGACAGGTAGGTGAACAGGAACATCAGGAAGGTATGCACTTATTACAACAATCAAACCTAAAGATCAAAGGATGGCATTTGCCCAGGGGTAAAATTCAGAAAGCAGTAATGGATAGTGAAGAAGGGCAAAGGCAAACAGTAACCACAGGACAGAAGTGGGAAGAGTACTGCTACAGTGTGGGGATTATAATCATTGCCATGAAAAAAAATGAGTATTAACTGTTGAATGGAAAACTAATTTACTCTCTAAATTTTCACCCAAACACAATAAAATTTAATGGAAAAAAAAAATGGAAAAAAGGGTTGTTTCAAAGAATAGATTTTAATAATTTTAACAGATTAGAGATTATCCAGGTTTTTGTAGTTATCCAGATAAAAATTCAAAAGCCTTTTCAGATAATGTACTCTACTTTTTATGCTTCTACTGTCCCTCCAAACTACACTAATCATAACATGATACATTCAGTTTCTTAACCTTGTTTGCCATCACTTAAATCCTGATGCTCCATCAAGCAAAGTGAAGGAAAAAGAGTTACTGTTAAGTGGTTAATAAATATTACACTAAATTCCTGTTTAAATCTACAGAAATTACATGAAAATTAAAATGTTATTTTTAAAAAATTGAACTGTACAACTTAATTAGGGGCCCTTAGAAGCATAAAGTGTTACTCAATTATTTTTTGATTGGTAAGTGCTTCAAGGCAATTGTTTTAATGTAGAAAAATAATGATAAAATAATGCTCTGGTAATTTGATTATAACACAATCAGGCATATAAATCAAATATACTATACTTTGCCTACTAGATTGTTCATAATATACCCAATGAAAGAAGATCTAAAAAAAATCTGTATTAAATTCTAGGTATCTCAATGAACAAATTTTTAAAAGTGTATCGCTATTACATCCTTACAATTTTGGAAAAGATGGTTCTGAGTTGGAAAAAAAAACTTACTTAAAATGTCAAAGAAAAAAAGCATGCAAATTCATGCATTGAATACATCAGTGATAAAATAAAATAGACCTCTAGAATTTATAAAAGTTGATGGAGCTTCCTTAATCAGCTCTGCACTTACAAGTACAATAAACCAAAACCAAACCAAACTCACTGCTGTTGAGTACAATAATCATAGTTAAACCAAATTTAGTTACAAAAGGTCTGTAATTCAAACACAGCATTGTATAATAATTAAGAGTACAAATTCTTGGGTCAGAAGAACCTCTTTTGAACCTAAGTTCCATTAAATAATAACTATGTAAACTTAAAAAAAAAATATCTTAAGTTTCAGTTAACTCATCAATAAAAAGGCGATAATAATAATAGTACTTCAAAGAGTTGGTCTGAGGCTTAATTGAGGTGAATTTATGACAGGTACATACTTGTCATAACAAATGATCAAAAGATATTAGCTATCATCATCATCATCATCATCATTGTCATCATTATGAAGGGAGCTGACTGCTGCTTTTTTTTTTTAATTGCTTTAATTGTTTGACACATTTAGAATACAATTTTGGGCTCTGGAAAAAATAATTCTGTAATGGAAAATGGACATCAAAGTTTTTAGTTTCTCTACTATGGCTGACTAGGTATCTAAATTACTCTGTGGTTGAAAACAACTAGCAATTACATATGTATGTATAAAATACTTAAGAAGTTCCAAGATAATAAGCATTTATCAACCTAAAATGTAAGTAAAGGCAAAACTGCAAAGATGGCGGTAAACTCCGGAGCCCACACATGGTGTAGTCTAATGAACAGACTCTCCTTCTTTTCCGCAATAAAACTGAGATTCCTCTTAAGGATTACTTCACAGTTTAAACTGTTGTTTGTTATTATTGGTTATCCTTCTGTTAATTCCTTTTTTATTGCTTTATATTCAGAATGTGGAACAGATAATTTCCGGGTATTAGAATATGTTGAGATCTTTTATTTCCCTTTGTGGCTTAAGGCTTGATCAATTTTTTGTTAATGTTCCGTAGTTATCTTTAAAAGTATTTATATTCTATTTTAGCCAAGTTTATTGCTTCATTGTGTCTCTTACTATCACAGGTATTATTGTTCTTCCTTACTGGCCTTCCTCTAAATGTTGGAGTATCCCCAGACTTTCACTTTGGAATACTCTATTTACAAGGAGGCTAGGTGACACAGTGTTTAAGCACTGAGATGCTAACTGAAAGGTCAGCAGTTCAAACTCACCATTTACTCCTCCAAAAAAAGATGAAGCAGTCTACTTCTGTAAAGATTACAGCTTTGGAAACCTATGGGGGCAGTTCTACTTTGTCCATTAGGGTCACTGTGAGTTGGGATTGACTTGACAGGAATGGGATTTTTTGGTTTTACTATTTTCTATGTTCTTTCTTCTTGTGTCTCAGACTTTCTATGGGAAACTGTTTTCCTTTTCCTGAGGTTCATCCTTTATTTGTTTTAGTGTGGAGGTCTACTGGTGGATAACTTTTTGTTTATGTGGCTATGGATTTACTTTGATTCTTAAATGACATTTTTTGTTGAATTCTATGTTAACAATGATCTTATCCCAGCATACTTATCAGTCCTCTGACTTCTAGTTTTACTGTTAGCTGTTAGTTCAACTGTGACTACTTTGACGATAATCTTACCCTCTCCTCTGGCTTTTCAAAAGAACTTCTGTGTTTGGTGTTCTACATTTTTTAACAAGTCTAAGTGTGATTATTTGCTTATTTACCTTTCTTGGGATTTGGTGGGCCTTTTGAATAGTGCATTGGTGACTTTTTCAGTTATAGGAAAACCTCAGTCATCATTTCTTTATATACTTACCTTGCCCCATTCTCAGCTCACTCTGAGGCTCTGATTAGAAAACTTTTTAGACTTTTTCACTCTATATCCCATCTTCATAAACTCTCTTTCAAATTTTTCTTATTTTTTTCTCCTCATAGCTCATCTGCATGTTTTTCTTTCCTATCTCATTTCACTAATTCTCTTCTCAGCTATGTCAAATCACCTGTTATACCTACCCATTGAGTTTTTTATTTTTGCTTGTAAATATATATTTTTTATTTTTATTGTAATTTGGGTGAAAACTTACAGAGCAAATTCACTTTCCATACAGCAGTTCACATATACTTTGTCTCATGACCTTGACCACAATTTACCACAATGCAACATCTCCCCTCTTACTTCCTCCCGATAGTTACCTCTTCCCTGTGTCCATCCCCCCATGCACCCCTGCCCCCTGAGCTGTCTCCCTGTGCATAAGCAGCCCTTCTTTCTCCCATGCTTGCTCTCTCCAAGGAGGGTATCTACCTCAAGTGAATGTTCAATTCATATGCCTGTCTATTGTTTGGGTGGAAGCCACAGGTGTGCGTTCAATTCCAGACCTGAAGGACAGCTAGGGGCCACAGTCTCAGTGGTTTCACCAGGCTCTATTGGGCCAATAAACCTGGTCCCCCCCCCCTTTTTTTTCAAATGATTTTGAGTTTTGTTCCACATTGTTCTCCCTATCTATCCAGGATCTCCTACATAGATCCTCTTCCAAGTGGTTCACAGTAGTAGCCAGGCACCATCTAGTTCTGGTCTCATAGTCGTACAGACTGCAGGTCGGATGGTGTACCAGTCGCTAGGACTAATTGTTTCCATGAATTTTCGGTTTCCTTCATTCTCCTTTGCTCTGGACGAGGAGAGACTCATCCTTGCATCTAGATAGCAGCTTGCAAGCTTTTAAGATCCCAGTCACTACTCACCAAAGTAGTAGGTGGAACAATGTTTTGTGTAGTATGTTATGCCAATTGAGCTTGATGTCCTCTGCAACTATGGCCCCGAGCTCACAGGTTCAACTACTTGGTCCCTCTGGGTAGCTGGCTGTGACCAAGAAGTGACTACAACCTTGCCCCTTGTCAGCCCATTATACACCTGGGAATTCAGATCATACACATAAAGTTATTGGACCCTATACATGTTCCTGGGTGCACTCCCCACGTCATATACATACCTAATATTTCAGCCTGTCCATCCATCTATCCACCCATATACCCGTGTTTGCCTTCACTGACCACGCTGTACTATATGCGCAAAAGGGTTCATCTGTGTTGTCTGTACTTCCCACGTACCAATGTCTTTCTCTTCCTCAATGCCACTATATTGATCACTCACATTTGGTACACTGCCCTTCTCTTTACCCAAATCAAAACTTATCTCTATCTAACAGTATTCCCTCCCCTCCCCTCCCACCCCAGTAACCAACAAAGAAAATGTCCTTCCATGGATAAGCGTTTCCTTGACTTTTACAAGAACGGACTAATACAGTATTTGTCATTTTGTGATTGACTTATTTCACTCCGTATAATGTCTACCAAGTTCATCCATGTTCTGCGGTATTTTGCAGATTCTACATTATTCTTTAGGGTTGCATAGTATTCCACTGTGTGTATGTACCACAGTTTGGATATCCATTCCTCAGTTGATGGACACCTAGGTTGTTTCCATCTTTTGGCTATTGTAAATAGAGCCATGATGAACATGGTTGTGCATATGTCTGTTCTTGTCATGGCTCTCACTTCTTTAGGATATATCTAGTAATGGAATAGCTGGGTCAAATAGTATTTCTAATTCCAACTTTGGAAGGAATCGCCATATTGCTTTCCACAATGGTTGTACCATTTTACAGTCTCACCAACAGTGTATGAGAGTCCCAATGTCTCCACATCCTCGCCAGCATTTGTTATTTTCTGTCTCGTTGAACTTTGCTACTAGTGCTGGAGCAAGATGGTATCTCATTGTTGTTTCGATTTGCATCTCTCTAATAGTTAATGATCGTAAGCATTTCTTCATGTTTGTTGGCCACTTGAATATTCTTCTTGGTGAAGTGTCTGTTCATGTCTTCTGTCCATTTTTTAATTGGACTGTTTGTCTATTTGTAATTAAGGTATTGAAGTTTTCTATAAATTCTAGAGATAAGTCCCTTGTTAGATATGGCATTACCAAATATTTTTTCCCAATCTGTAGGTTCTCTTTTGACTCTTTTGGAGAAGTCTTTGGAAGCACATAGAAATTTAAGTTTTAGAAATTTAGTTTCTCTTCTGCTGTTTATGCATTTTGAGTTATGCTTAAGAGTCTATTTATGCCATATATCAGGACCCCTAAATTTGCCCCTAGTTTTTCCTTGAGGAACTCTATAGTTTTGGGTTTCACATTTAAGTCTTTGATCCATCTGGAGTTTGTTTTTGTGTATGGTGTGAGGTACAAATCTTGTTTCATTTTTCTGCAAATGGATCTCCAGTTTT
>NW_006921622.1:10206242-10250925 GCF_000298275.1 Orycteropus afer afer
AAAAAAAAAAGTGTAAATTAGGACCTTTTCAGTCGTGCAGGTCCGAAGAGTTCTTGGGGTAACTGGAAAGTAGAACCTCTTCTTAAGCTCCTGGAATCTGGTAGAGCACTGTCTCTAGCTGCTGGTTCCATGTTGATTTATTTTGTCTTGGTCTTATGGTTTAATATTTTGAAAAGGTAAAGCTGCTGTATTTTATTTTATTATTGATTCAGGTGCATTGGGTTGCTCTGCTGTTTTCTTTGTGATGGTGGAATCACTGTGTGTAATGTGGATATGTGTTTCTGTTTGTCGTAAAGAGGGTTTAGAGTTCGAAGTGGGAGGTTTTATGATAATTGGCAGAATATGGTTTCTTCTATTGAATGAGTGAAGTTATTGACGGAGAAGGTGGTAGCAGAAGAAGGAAAGTTTGGTGTTGCTGGGGTCGGTTTCTATGGCTTTGCGCAGGCTATTATTGATGACATAGCCTTTACAAGACCGCAGCTGAATCTCAGGAAAGATTCCTGTTGTTGGGGAGTCACAACTTTCCACCAGGCTCAGGCATATTCAAAGATCCTGCTTCAGAGGTCCCACAGTGCCAAAGAGCCGATCCAAGGCAAATTCCTGTTACTGCACTCTGCCGCAGCTTCCTCTCTCTCCCTGCCCCGTCTGCCCACAGTGCTGATGCAACCCCTAATGGCTGGCTCTGGAATTTGTCTGTGATACTGCCCACCTGCGGCACCAAAGATGTGCGCAATTTCAGCTGTGTTGGAGTTGGGGGAGTACCTGCTAGTGAACTGTGGTCCCGATATCCGTGACAAATATAAGCACGATGTCTCCCAGGCTGACCCAAACTCACTCAGTGACCTGCTGGGAGGGGAGGGAGCTCGCCTTCCGGGTGCAACAGTGAGCTCTGCACTTGAATCTCAGCAGTGGTGTGCACGTCTACCTACACCCAGATGACCCAAATTACTGAGAAAATCAGGTGCTGAGGCAGATCCCTGAGGCTGCCCGCTGAATACTGGAATGGTCGCTGGTATGCTGATATAAGGTGTCTTCTTTCTTGGCTTGGGGTTGTCAGGTGGCCGCCCTCGCTCACCAGTCAGTGACTGCCCCAGGGAAGTTTCCAATGGCCTCTCTCGGCTGCCTGTCCATCCTCCGTCAGGTAGCTCTTTCTTAAATAATCTCCCCGTGCCTTTCCTCTAATTCTGCTCTTCTGTGTTTGATGCACTCTGATTCAGTGAGCTGTTCAGAGCTCCAAAATCCCTAATTCAAACTGCTGTACCTAGTTTTTCAAGCACTTAGATGCTAGAGGGAAATAGCGTGGTGCTTACTGACAAGTCTCCATTTTGAATCTCCATTGAGTTTTTATATTTTAATCTTCAAATATCTAATTGGCAGAATATTACTTAGTCCTTTATCAAATCTTTTTGCTAATTATTTAGTGTTCTAATACCTGAAGGTATTTTCTCATTTGTCCTTAATTTCTTTAAAACATAGTAAACATAATTGTTTTATAATCCATGTATGACAATTCTAATATATAATGTTGGTGTTGTTTTTCAAGGCAAACATTCTTTACTTATTGAGCTAAACTTCTGTTTAGTTGAAAGACAACCTCATGGAATAGTTTCAGTTCGAAGTTCAAAAGTTATTTCCAAGGAATAGATTTTGGGGTCCCTCAAAGTCTCAGTGTATCCAGCAAGTCTGGTCTCTAATAAGAATGCAAAATTCCACTCTATAATCTTCTTCCTTTTGATCAAGATCTATCCATTGGGTCCCTGATCAAAACGTTCAGGAATGGTAAGCGGTTATCATCCACCTCCTTTGGTCTCTAATACATAAGGATTTTGTATATCTTTTTCTCCTGTTTGTCATTTCTGCTCATTTTCATTCATGTGCTTTATGTCTTTGTATATATATATATATATTTCATTATTATGATTTGAACTACAGAGTTACAAACATTCAACTTGTGGACAACTTGTACTTGCTTTTAAATTATGTAAAGTTGCTTTCACTCTGAAATGACTGAACCAACCCCTACTCACAACAAATTCTCCATCACAATCATCTTTACTTGCTGCATGTGCAGCTTTTGAGTCAATGAAAAGCCTTTGAGCCCTTTCTTGCACTAAAGTTAAGGGTAAATAAGAAATGCATGGACCTGTTTCAGCTTACCTATAAATTCAACTTACAGACATATTTAGGAATAGATCTCATTTATACCCTAGGAACTGCCTGCATTTGAGGTCTTAAGATAAATGTACTTTCTTCCAGCTGCCTGGGTTACTAATAGTATAAATATTTTTAATTAACTTTAAGTCTTGGGCTTTTCTGAATTGCCCAAGTAATATAAATTTGGTGTATAAATCCTGGTGAGGGCAGTTAATGGTTACAACTTCTCAGGAACTTCTTTTATCTCCCTGAGGTGCTCAGCACCAAGAAAACTTTTGCAGTCTCATGTGAGTGAAAAATACATTGTATACTTTCTTTTTATTCTTAAACTGCAGAGTCATTGTCAAGTTGAATTCTTTGTCTCTTGTCTAGTGATCTCCTAATCTCTGTTTAGAGGTTAGTATAAGGAGCTCTGGTAGCATAGTGCCTAAGGCAGTTGACTGCTAACCAGAAGGCTGGCAGTTCAAATTTCCCAGGCAGTAAATCTATACGGAAGTAGATTGCTCCATTTTCCCTCTGCAGAGTGGCTGGTGGGTTTGAACCACCAACCTTCTGGTTAGCAGTCAAATGCCTTAGGCATTGTGTTATCAGAGCTTCTAATTATAACAGTAAATATGTAGTGTTTATTATATGGCATGTATCAAACTGCTTTATATATATAAAGTCATTTAATTCTAACAACAATTCTACTATTATCCCTATTTACAAAAAAAAAATGAGGAAACAACTGTAATCTCCATTTTAATTTCTAAAATGAAAACTTTCACATTTAAGATGATAAACAACTGGATCATGATTTTTTTGTAACTCTATTTTGAGTATCAGTTTGTCTAGGAGAGGAAATTGAATGTGTCAGGAAAAACATACATGAGGCTTCTTTGATAAAGAGATATAATAATTTGTCAAAATTAAATTGCTGGAAATAAATGTGTACTATTCCCAAGATCCTTCCTCTTTTCTACTTGCTTAACTAACTTTTCATCCTTAAAGTTCAACTCAAGTGTCCCTTTGCACATATGTATTATTTTACTTCTGTAGCGCTTTATAAATATTGTCATTTCTATACTATAAACTTACAGGGGATGACTAATGAGGTAGTCATAAAAAAATCATACAGTTAGGTTTCAATAATTGTTAAATAAAATAAAAGCTTTGAAGATTATGGTCCTTCATTCTATCCCTACACCTGAAATCTCATCTAAACCATCCTATCTTTAGTCTTTTTTTCAAAACTAATGCCTCTTGTTCCATGATTCTGAGGCTTTGGGTCACTCAATCATTCTCTTTCAACACTTTCAGTTTGTAATTCTTCCTTTGCCCTTTCTCCTTGGCATTAAAAACAATGTTCACAAGAAAATCAAAGATTCATAGAAACAATTATTTCAAAGGACTAATGGATCACATGAACCACAGCCTCCATGGTCCTGAGACCAGAAGAACTAGATGGTGCCTGGCTACCACTATGGACCACTCTGAGATGGATAACATTACAAGGTCCTGGAAAGAGTGGGAAAAAAACATAGACCAAAATTAAAAATCCTATAAAGACCAGGCTCACTAGTCAGATAGAGACTGGAGGAACCCCAAGACTATAGCTCTTAGTTACCCTTAAAATCTGGAACTGAACTTACTCCCATAGTTCAACTTACAGCCAAACAACAGGCAGGTCTATATGGTGAACAGTAAGACTAGAGAGGTACGCACTCCATAGAACAATCAACCACTTGAGATTAAAATAGCAGCACTTACCCAAAGACAAAGTTCAGAAAGCAGGAAGGAATAGGAAAGGAGGAGGAGTAGAAACAGGAAATACAGGGAGGAAGTGGGATGAGTGATGCTACATTGTGGGGATTTTAATTAATGGCATGAAACAAAATGTGTATGAATTGTTGAATAGAAAATTTATTTCTTCTGTAAACCATCACCTAAATCACAACAAAAAGTAAAAAAAAAAAAAAAAAAGAAGTTAAAAAGTTCCATTCAGGAAGTAATGCTAATAAAAATGTCAGAGTAGGCAGCTCCAAGGGCCAACCCCTCCACAGAAACATGGAAAACTCAAGCAGAAACTTGTTACAGTCAGCTTTGTCAGAAATCTGGAAAAGAGTCAAAGGTTTGTAATACTCAAATGAACAGTGAATCAAGGAAAAGACAACTTAAAATGGTAGAAATCTTTCTGGTATTCATATTTGCCCTTGCCCAACCATCTCTGGCTCACAGCAGCTTGAAGACAGCAGCCTGCATTCCTAATATAGAACCTTAGTCTATGGTTCCACAGGATGCAGAGCAGAATGAGTTGCAAAGAGCTGTGGTTGTGTGTTCTAACCTGTCTGGGTGCTATCTGAAGATCTGATGCAAGGTGCTTATTTTTGTTTTGTCTAACTTAGAAGTTACTCGGGGTAGAAAAATGATAGACATTCCTCAAAACTGATATTGTTAGGTGTTGCTGACTCAGTTCTGACGCACAGCAACACATATACAACAGAACAAAACACTGTGTGTACCTGTGCCATCCTCACAACATTTGCTATGCTTGAGCCCACTGTGGTAGCCACCATGTAATACATCTCATTGAAGGTTTTCCTCTTTTTTGCTGACCCTCAACTTTTCTAAGCATGATGTCCTTCTCCAGAAACTGGTCCCTCCTGATAACACATCCAAAGAATGTGAGACTAAGTCTTGCCATCCTTGCTTCTAAGGAGTATTTAGGCTTTACTTTTTCAGGACAGATTTGTTCATACTTCTGGCAGTTTGGTATTTTCAATATTCTTCATTAACACTTAATTCAAATGCATTAATTCTTCTTCAGACTTCTTATTCACTGTCCAACTTTTGCATGCACGTGAGGCAACTGAAAATAGCTTGGGTTGGATGATGTGTACTCTATTTCTCAAACTGACATCTTTGCTTTTTAACACTTTAAAGGTCATTTGCAGCAGATATGCCCAACGCAATACCCACTGGGAATGGCCAAAGTGAAAAAACAAAAACACAGAATATACCAAGTTTTGGGGAAGATGTGGATAAATCGGGACCCTTATACACTGTACATTTTTACTGTACACTGTATAAATGGTTCATCTGCTGTCAAATGGAGTTAGTTTGATTTCTAAAAAAGTAAAACAGAAATATCATATGATCCAGTAATTTCACTTCTAGGTACATACCCCAAAGAACTCAAAACAGGTACTCAAACACATGTAGATGCATATTCATAACAGCACTATTCACAATACCCAAAAGGTGGAAAACAGCCTAAATAGCCATTAATGAGTTAATAGATAAACAAATTGTGGTATATACCGATAATGGAATATTATTCAACCATAAAATGGAATAAAGTTCTGATATATAATGTAATGTGAAAAACCTCAGAAACAATGCTAAGTGAAAGGTGCCAGATACAGAGGTTACATATTATATGACTCCATTGATATGAAGTACTCTGAATAGGTATATCCACAGAGATAGAATACAGATTGGAGGTTGCCAACAGACAGGAGGAGAGAAAAGAGAGGGTAGAAATTGCTAAATGGATTCAGGGATTCCTTTTGAGGTGATGAAAATGTTTTCAAACTAAACAGAGGTGATGGCTGCACAATACTGTGAATGTACTAAATGCCACTTAATTCTTTATTTTAAAATGGATACTTCTTATCATATGTCAATTTTACCTCATTAATTTTTTAAAAAATCCATTCATTAAGGAAACCTTACAGAAATCCTGCTTCCTCTTTAAGCCAACTTCCCTTTTGCATTCTGTTCACCATCCTTATCTTGTTGTATAATGGATTCTACTTTTTCTTCCTCTACTGAAATCATACTCATGTAATTCTTCAGTGAACCTCAATCATAAAATTCAAAAATAACATTGTAATATTGAAAATATTTCCTTCCTTTGAGTTTCTCTATTTTTACATTTTTCTTTTACTTATATTGATTCTTCTCCGTTTCCTTTGTTGACTCCTCTTTCTCTTCCTGTTAAATGTAGCTATCCCTCCAGGCTCCTCCCCTTGTCTATCTCTGTTTTTCCACCTGACCATCCATTTATCCTGCTATGAAACAGGCACTGTTCTAGGTATACGTTACAGAGTAAAGAACAAAACAGTCATGCTCACTGTCATGCCTAACAAGAAAGGGAGACAAACAGACAGATAAAATATAAGTGAACAAACAAATTTATTTTTCCATATACCATTTTAATTTAATTAGCCTCTTAGCACCATTTGACATAGGTGATCATTCTCTGCTTTAAATCCTTTTATCTTTTTTGTCCAATCCTTCTCAATTTGCCTTATCAGTCTATCTTTGTTCTCAATCCCTTTAAATTTATACATTTCTATCCATCTTCACTCTACCACCATGGTTCAGAGCATCATCCTTCTTTTATAAGAATACTGCATACATATCTTCCAACAACCACTCTTACCCTGTTCCAATCCGCTCTTTACAATGTTGTGAGAGTAATATTTTCAAAATACAATCTAATCATGTCATTCTTTGCTTAAAACCTTTAGCCATTGCTTTAACTATAATGATTAAATTCTTTGAATGTCCAACAAGACCACTCATGGCATAAGTTCTGCCTGACATATCAGCAATATCCTTTGCTATTTGTGCTCTAGCCACACTGACTTCTAATTCTTCAACCTTATCAGTCTTTGAGCAAGTTGCTTCCTTTTACCAAGAACACTCCCTCCCTTTGGCTTAGCTGCTTTCTATTCATTCTCACCTCTTTTCTGAAATGCTGTTTTCTAGTGGAAGTCCCACAGACTAAATAGTCTATTATATACTGTCATGGCACACAATACCTTTCCATCAGAGTATATATCACAGTTTAATCTTACCCATATTATAATAGTTGATCAAATGATTATTTGTTTAGCCTCTATTTCCTCAAAATAACCATAAATTTCATGATAAATCAAAGTTTCTGTTTTAATTTGTCACTGTATATCGTTACCAAGAACAACTTCACATCTTAACCAAGCACCTAGTAGGTGGCTCAATAAATATTACTTAATTAGTGAAATCCCAATATTGTTTTTGGTACTGTGCTAAGACACTAGAACATAAAAATGAAAGTCATGGTTCTCTCCTCATAAACAAATACATAAATAATTATAACAAAATACATTTATAGTGTGGAGGAAGGACAGTGTCGTGGTTTTGTACTCAGACCATTTGAAAGTTGGATCACTTGCTAGTTAGCCATTCAGGCAAGTATGGATTAATTTCTGCATCCTTTCTGGAAGTTATTTCCTTTCTATTCTCCTCTGTAGTCTCAATCTATTGCTGATAGAGTCATCTTCATGAAGCAGAGAATATAGCATGTCAATGTCCCACTCCTTTTAGCTCAAAATTCAAAAACTGCCCACTGCATAAATAAAATCTAAACTTCTTAGTCTGGCATTAAAACCTTCCAAGCCTGGCATTCAAAAATTACCACATTTTGTTTCCTAAGTATCTTTCTAGCCTCATCTCACAAGGTATTCTCACCATGTTCTAGAATATAGAAACAATGGTCTACCATTTATCATGAACATGCTTTGAAATGTCTGGCCTTTATCTTTTTGTCAATATGTCTTTCTTCCAAAAATTTACTCTTTCTTCTTTGAGTATCGTCTGGTCATGAGAATGGGACTTTTCATGGTATATTAATAAATAATTTTCTGTATATCATTTGGTTTAGCATATGGATTAACCATTGTTGTTAGTTGTTAGGTGCCATTGGTTTGGCTCCGACTCATAGCAATCCTAAGTACAACAGAATGAAACACTGCCTGGTCCTGCACCACCCACACAATTCTTGCTATGCTTAAGGCCATCTGGCAGCCACTATGTCAATCCATTTTGTTTAGGGTCTTCTCCTTTTTCACTGACCCTCTACTTTATCAAGCATGACATCCTTCTCCAGAAAATGGTGTCCCCTCCCCTTTTTTAAGTGATTTGGGTGAAACTTTACGAGCAAATTCATTTTCCATACAGCAGTTCATACACATTTTGTTGCAAGACATCAATGGCAATCCTCACAATGCAACAGCTCTCTTCCCACTTCCTCCCTGGAGTTACCTCTTCCTTGTGTCCTTCTTTCCTATGTATTCCTGCCCCCCAAGCTATCTCCCTGTACAAACACTGCCATTGTGTTCTACCATGATCGATCGCTCTAAGGAGCGTACCTACCTGATGTACATGTTCAGCCTATATGCCTATTTTTTGGCTGGAAGCCACAGAAGTGAGTTCAGTTCCAGACCTAAAGGTAACTAGGGGCCATAGACTCAGGGGTCTCACTAGGCTCAACCAGACCAGTAAACCTGATCTTTTTGGGAATGGTCCCTTCTGACAACACGACCAAAGTAAGTGAGACAAAGTCTGGCCATTCTTGTTTCTAAGGAGAATTCTGGCTACACTTCTTCAGGACAGATTTGTTTATTCTTCTGGCTGTCTATGGTATTCTCAGTATTCTTTGCCAACACCAAAATTTCAAGGCATCAACTATTCTTCGATCTTCCTTATTTATTCATTGTCTAGCTTTCACATGCATATGAGGCAACTGAATATACCATGGCTTGGGTTAGGCACACCGTCGTCTTCTAGATGACATCTTTGTTTCTTAACACTTTAAAGAGGTCTTTTGCATCAGATTTGCCTAGTGTCTGTTGTCTTGACTGCTGCTTCCATGGGTGTTTGTTTTGGTTCTCTAGTGCTGCTCTAACAGAAAATACCACAAATGGGTGGTCTTAACAAACAAGGATGTATTCTCTTACAGTTTAGGAGGATAGAAGTCCAAGTTCAAAGTGACAAGCTCTAGGGGCTAGGTAAAGGACCTTCAACCTTGGGCTTCAGCTCTGCCTCTTGCTCTAGTCCCATCAGAGCTGAAGGTGTCTCTTCACTCAGACAGCTGCTGGCTGCTGAGGCTGACAAACCCAAGGTCAACAAATAAAATGGCACAGTCCCAAGATTACCAAGCAACATGGCAGGTCACTAGTTCAGAGACAGTCCCAACACTGGCAGGAAACATGACAGGCTACTGAATGAAGACTCAGCTACATGCAGTGCCCAAGTGTGCCAAAAAGCTGCAGAGACCTTTCTCAAAGCTTCTTCTTATATACTAGAAGCAGACCACATCCCTAAGGCAGAGACTCAGACGCTCACATTAGATGCCACCATGGAGCTGCTTACCAGTCTCATCATGGGGAATAACTATATCCAGCTGCTCAGCCACGTTGAGACACAACTTAACTACCACAGTGTTGATAGTGGATCAAAGTAAAATGAAATCCCTGACAACTTCAATCTGTTCTCCATTTATTGTGATGTTGCTGACTGGTCCAGTTGTGAGGATTTTTGTTTTCTTTATGTTGACGTATAATCAATATTGAAGGCTATAGTCTTTGATCTTTGTCAGCAAATGCTTTGCATCATCTTCACTTTCAGCAAACAAGGTTGTGTCACATGCATATCACAGGTTATTAATGAGTCTTCCTCTCATCCTGATGCCACATTCTACTTCATATAGCACAGCTTCTTGGATTATTTGCTTGGCTACCGAGTGAGTAACTATGGTGTAAGGACACAAATCTGATGCACACCCTTCTTGATTTTAAACCATGCAGTATCCACTTGTTCTGTTTGAAGGACAGTCTCATGGTCTATGTGTAGGTTCCTCATGTGCACAATTAAGTCTTTTGGAATTCCCATTCTTTGCAAATTATTCATAATTTGTTATGATCCACACAATCCAATGCCTTTGCACAGTCAATGAAACACAGGTAAACATCTTTCTGGTATTCTTTGCTTGCCATCAAGACCCATCTGACATCAATAATGATATCTCTTGTTCCACATCCTCTTCTGAATCCAGCATGCGTTTCTGTAAGTTCCTTGTCAATATACTGCTATAACTGCTTTTGACTTATCTTCAGCAAATTTTACTTGTGTGTGAAATTACTGATATTGTTTGATAATTTCCACATTCTGTTGGATAATCTTTCCTCAGAATGGGCACAAGTATCGATCTCTTCCAGTCAGTTGGCCAGGTAGCTGTCTTCCAAACTTCTTAGCATAGATAAGTAAGTGCCTCCAGTGCAGCATCTGTTTGTTGAAACATCTCAGTGGGTATTCCATCAATTCCTGGAGCCTTGTTTCTCACCAATTCCTTCAGTGAAGCTTAGACTTCTTCCTTCAATACCACTGGTCCTTGATCATATGCTACCTCCTGAAATAGCTGAACACTGATAAATTCTTTTTGGTCTAATGACTCTGTGTATTCCTTCCATATCTTCTTCTTCTTTTTAAAAAATTTTATTGTGATTTGAGTGAAAGTTTACAGAGCAAGTTCTTTTTCCATACAGCATTTCATACACATTTATTTCATGACATCCCCACAAGGCAACAGCTCTCTTCCAACTTCCTCCCTGAAGTTACCTCTTCCATGTCCTTCTTTCCTATGCATTCCTGCCTCCTGAGCTATCTCCCTGTGCAAATACTGCCCTACTGTTCTCCCAAGATTGATTGTTCTAAGGAGTGTATCTACCTGGTATAAATGTTCACCCTACATGTTTGTCTATTGTTTGGCTGGAAGCCACAGGAGTGAGTTCAATTCCAGGCCTCAACAGTAACTAGGGACCACAGTCGCTAGTTTCACCAAGCTCTATGAGGCTAGTAAAGTTTTTTTTTTGTGTGTGTGATTTTAGGTTTTGTTCCACATTGTTCTTCCACTCTATCCAGGATCTCCTGCACTGATCCATTTCTAAATGGTTGAGAGTGGTAGCCAGCCACCATCTAGTTCTTCTGGTCTCATCTTTCCATCTTCTTTGGATGCTTCCTGCATCATAAAATCCTTCAATAATGCAACTCAAGGCCTGAATTTTTTCTTCAGCTCTTTTAAGCTTGAGAAATGTTGAGCATGTTCTTCCCTTTTGGTTTTCTAACTCCAAGTCTTTGCACATTTCAATATTGTCTTTTACTTTGTTTTCTCTAGCTGCCCTTTGAAATTTTCCATTCAACTCTTTTATTTCATCATTTCTTTCACTCACTTTAGCTATTATCCATTCAAGAGCAAGTTTCAGAGTCTCCTCTGACATCTGCTTCAGTCTTTTCTTCCTTTCCTATATCTTTTTAATGATTGCTTGCTTTCTTCATATATGTTGTTCTTGCTGTCATCCCACAACTCACCCTGGTTTTTGGTCACTGGTGTTCAATGAATCAATCTATTCTTAGATAGTCTCTAAACTCAGGTGATATTATCAAGGTTAAATTTTGGCTCTTGTGGACTTGTATTAATTTTCCTCAGCTTCAACTTGAACTTGCAGAAGAGCAACTGATGGCCTGTTCCACATTCAGTTTTGGACCTTGTTTTGACTGAAGATACTCAGCTTCTCTATCACCTCTTGCCACAGATGTACTTGATCTGATTCCTGTGTATTTCATCTAGTGAGGTCCATGTGTATAGCTTCCATTTATGTTGTTGAAGTAAGGTGTCTGCAATGAGTAAATTGTTCTTGCAAAACTCTATCATCATTACTATTACCAAGGCCACATTTTCAAATTACCAATGATTCTTGTTTCCAACTTTCACATTCCAGTCACAATAATCAATACATCTTGATTGCATGTTTGGTCAATTTAAGACTGCAGAGACTGGTAAAAATCTTCAGCTTCTTTTTTTGGCTTTAGTGTTTGGTGTGTAAATTTTAATAACAGTAGTAATTAACTGGTCTTCTTGTAGGTGTATGGATATTATCCTATCACCGACAGAACTGTACTTCAGGATAGATCTTGAAACTTTGTTTTTGACAATGAATGTGATGCCATTCCTCATTGTCATTCCTCGCACAGTAGACCATATGACCATGTGATTCAAAATGGCCAATACCAGTCCATTTCAGCTCTGCAATGCCTCGAATATCAATCTTTATGCATTCCATTTCATTTTTGACAACTTCCAATTTTCCTAGATTCATACTTCATACATTCCACATTCTGATTATTAATGGATATATGCAGCTGTTTCTTCCCATTTTGAGTCATGTCCCACCAATAAATGGAGCTTCCAAAAGCTTTACTTCATCCACATCATTAAGGTTTACTCTACTTTGAAAGGTCAGCGTTTCCCCAGTTGTATTTTGAGTTTCTTCTGACCTGAGTGGGTTCATCTTCTGGCACTCTATCAGACATTTTTCTGAGGTTTTCATAAAGTTTTCCAATAATATATCAGACAGTACTTCACTGCTATTTGTAAGGTTTTCACTGGCCAATTTTTTCAGAAGTGCATGGCCCCATCCTTCTTCTCAGTCTGTCTTAGTCTGGAAGCTCTGCTGAAACCTGTCCACAATGGGTGACCCTGCTGGATCTGAAATATCGCTCCCATCTACTACAAAAGCATGAACTCAACCATCCAGTTGTCTTTAGTGGAGTAGAGAAGTTATAAGCTAACTGTAATATAAGAATTTTATCTCAGTTTCTTTATTAAAAATTGTTATTTAGATTGTTAATAAGACTGGGTTCAGGGTAAAACAACACAGAACACAAAAACTAAATCCTACACTACAAAATACAGAGAAAAAAATCTTACATTATAAATGAAAAATCAGATGCAAACATAGATCTTTCCTTTTTTCTTTTTAACACAGGTATAACAACTACTTATGTTTTTATTTAAATATTATCAAACTATTATTTCAGGAAAGCATTTAATGTACTATGATTTGTCTTTCCTATGATCTCCTTCCCTTGTGGGGAAAATCTAATTTATTTAAATATCTGCTTCATACAATATCATAATCTCCTAAGACAGAACTGGCTCATTTAGAAATACAGGGGGAAAAAAACACAGGATATAGTATGCAGGTAATCAGGAATATGATGCCTGACTAGAATAAGTAGGCTATAACATGTAAAGTTTTCTCAAATTTCAAAGCAACATAGACGTAGTAAGATGCAAGGCAGAAGAGAGCAGGTGGTGTGGCAGCAGTCATTAATTATAAGATATAGAGGCTTAATAAAAGACCCACTTTATAGATTTAATTATCAATATTATCTTGGCATTCTTATAAATGACTTTAAATAGTTTTCATTGTAGACAGTTTCCAAAGACAAAACAAATTTGTCATTATAAAGCTGAAATAAAGAGAAATGGTTGTTAAATGAAATACAGTCTTCGAATGACATCATAAACTAAAGATAATGTTAGAAAGTATTAGTCGATGGAATAAAACATGCTAATAACCATCTTAACCATAAATCCATTAATTCTTTTGGAAAATTATCTCATTAAAATTAAACTAATATTTATGGAAGGGCTATTATGTGTCTGTCACGTTTACATACATAGTTCATTTAATTCTCATAGTATGCTTTGTTATCTAATCCAATTTACTTGAATATATGCACAAATATTATTTATGCACACAGTCATATAAATCTGGTATACATATTTTAGTCTATGCAAGGGCACATTTTCTAATTTTGTGCTTTTGCTTTATTTTTGTCTGTAAAACTCTAAATCCATTCTCTCTTTTCCAACTCAGATGAGTTACCGAGAATTAAATACAGCAGGATATAAAAAACTGCAATCTATTGCTTACTTTTTACTGCTTAAATGAAACTGTCCTAGTTTGGAGCTACCCAGTGCTTACTGAAGTCATTAGGTTTCATTTGCATGTAAAGAAAAAAACATGGGGAAGAAAATCTGGGGGAAATGGAACAGTTTAAGGTAAAAGCAAGCCATTTTTTGTAGGTGAACAGTTTCTAAAACTGGGTATGGTAGACAGGCTGTGGATTCCAGGGTTGTGTGCAGCACTCTGGAGGTAGTAAGACTTTGTAGACAATTGATTGTATATCTGTCTGTGTACGGAAGCTAACATATGTGTGGTGGTAAGGGTTAGCTTGACATGGAGGGAAAGCAGTTGCCAGTGGGTCTCGTGTCAGATCTGACAGTGAAGACACCATGCTGGCTTGAGCAGGTGGACAACAAATGAGACTCATTTTAGAAAGAATTAGAAGGCATTCTAAGATAATCAATGAAGTAACCCTAGATTGAGTGATTTCTTTTTGAAATGACCATTGGGAAAGAGACTTTATCCCAAAGAATAATCTACAAAGAACTTCTCACAGACTTCAAGTCAGAAATTTGAAAAAAAAATTATATCTGACATTTCTTGTACTCTAGTGTTACTAAAGAAGTTATACCTCTAAGAGAATCTTGCAAAACATAGGTATATAGATAATATTGAAAGGAGGAAATTTTAATAGACTTAAAAAGAGGATTTAAAAATAAAACAGAAATACCTAACCCATAAACAACAAATATTCCAGTTGTTTTTTTTTAGCTCTCAAATCTTTGGTCCTTTTCTCTCATAATGTTCAAAATGAACCCTGAAGTTCACTTTTAATAGTTTCATATAATAATTTATCTTACAGAAAATAGGGTATCTTCTACCTATTCTATTAATAGTAAGAGATAACATTTAGAGAACATCTTCCTATTCTTCTTGAAGCTTTACATATGTGACAAACGTCTTTAATATAAAAGGCCGACTAATCAAAATATATAATTTTCTAGTAGGAGCTCTGGTGGTACTGTGGCTAAATTTAAGCTTATGGAACTGGCAGATGTTCTAGATCTAATATTTCCAAAAACAAATTAGTTCAAAAACAAAATTAATTTTAGTAAAGGGTAAACTCTGAATGATCAAAATATTCAGTGGCAAGCTAATATTATCAATGATGAATGCAAACAGTTGCACTGCTAAGGTAATAGATTGAGACCTCTCACTGAAAACTTTACTGTTATCACATTAATTATATTAAAAAGCTTTTAAAAAGAAAACCGTGCTCGTAACAAGAAAACAAACCAATCTAGGTAGTTTTAGGTAGCTGAAGATCAAGAAACAAAACTATCCATCAATACAATAATGTACTCAGGGCTACTTTCTTTTTTGTTCAGTTGCAAAGACATAGGCAAGACATTCATTTTGGTAGGTTCAAGTCATCTTGTTAGGCAAGTAACAGGAAGGTAAGAGATTAAATAACTACAGAGCAATATAATAATATGGACAGAAACAAAATGACAAATAGAAACAGGAGGCAGGTTGGTATTTATACGCCTAAGGCACTTGACTGCTAACAAGAAGGCTGGCGGTTCAAACCCACCAGCCACTCCTCGGAAGGAAGGTTGGGCAATCTACTTCTGTAGTGATACCGCCTTGGAAACCCAAGGAGGGGTCACTATGAGTCCGGTTTGACTCGATAGCACATAACAATACAATAACAACAACACAAATATCTCCTAAGGAGCTTTGGTGGTGTAGTGCCTAACGCATCTGACTGCTAACCAGAAGGCTGGAGGTCCAAACCCATCAGCCACTCCTCGAAGGGAAGACTGGGCAACCTATTTCCATAAAGATTTACTGCCTCAGAAACCCAAAGGGGGTCACTCTAAGTCAGAGTTGACTTGATGGCAGTAAGTTTGGTTTTTTTCTTTTTTCTTTTTTTTGGTTTAAGTATCTCCCACGGAGCTCTCGTAGCACAGTGGTTAAGCATTTGGCTGCTAACCAAAAGGTCAGTGGTTCAAACCCACCAACCACTCCACAGGAAAAAGACAAGGTAGTCTGGTTCTGTAAAGATTTACAGCCTTGGAAACTTTATGGGGCAGTTCAACTCTGTCCAAAAGAGTCACTATAAGTTGGATTCAAATAAATGGCAATGGGTAAATATTTTCTAAATAGCAGCAGCAAAATCTATGCAAATATTTACAGTAAATCTTGGAGACAGTACAGAGACTAAGGATGGTTGAGTCAGAGTTACAGTGGAAATTTTATATATTTTCTTCAAGGTAGAGATTATCTAAAGTGTTTTTAAAAAGGTCAATAAACCAAATTTTGCATAGGAGCCATGGTGTTCTACAGCCTATTCATATGCACTGAAAGCCAATTGTTAAAGTTGCAAGTCAGTTGTGAAACCTATCACTAAAAATTAAATTATGCAAATTTACAATTAATTAAATTATTTGAAAAACTAAAAAAAAAAAAAAAAGATTCCATAAACCACTTCATAATTACTTTACTATTATCGATGCCCTTGAAGATATTTACATTTCTTGTATCTACATGGTAGAAATCCAATGGTGAGGTACTACTGCACATGTCTTCCCAACACCACTTTCAATGACAACTGGTTGGTAGTTTCAAATTAGCCACAATGAGAGTAATGACACCACTGAAACTGGCAAACAAATCAGGCTTTACATTTACCACCATACCACTGTCAATGAGTATTCTGAAATTTTGATAAGGAAAGTTAGTTTAAAATGGTAACACTGTTAAAAACAAAACAAAAAAAAACTACTCCCTGAAAAATTACTGATAACATTTAGGGAAATATTATTTTAAAATGATCCTAAATTATAAACCAGATAAATTATGGAATAGCCCATAATTAAATAAATAATCATTCTTGTTTGATAATTAAGGATATTGCCATCCATCTTTCATTGGTTGCTGTGACTTTAGGGGTTTAATTTTAGTTTGTGGTCATTCTAGTCAGAAAACCCAAAGGATATAGCAGAAAAGTTGAGTAAAACACCACTAAAAGCTCATATAGAATACTTTTCATGCTCATAGTTCTAAGAAGCAGGACCAAAATTTTTAAACAGTAACGGCACCCAGTTGCTTTTCTGTTATTAACATATGCTCTTTTTTTAAAATATCGATTTCCTCTCTTTTATATTCACACAACTTTTATCTCTCATCTATTTTCTCACAATCACCCGATTTCTGTTGGTTTTTGTTATTATTGTTTTTGCTTACTCATTTTTATTTACTCACCAGAATTCTTCAAAGCAACAACATAAAAAACCCCAAAGGTTTTTGATATATAAATGAGTGTGAAGTTAAGGAAAGAAGATGTGTTCCTTCAAACTTCAGGGTTTGTCCAAGGTGCTTTGCCTCATGGGGTGAGGAAGACGCTAACTGGTTGATACTCCAGCCTCCCTCATTTTGACAGTAACCAGAGAAGCTCAGAGTTTGTGATCTTTTATATATTTAAGTTTTACATAAAACGTCCCTAGAAAAAGGATTTCTTTGTTCAAAAAAATACAAAAAACCTAATTTTTTAGAGAAAGTAGATGTGGATGTGTATATACACTGTATCTGTACCATTGTTGTTGTTGTTGTTATGTGCCATCGAGTCAGCCCTGACTCATAGCGACCCCTCCTTGGGTTTCCGAGGCAGTATCACTACGGAAGTAGGATTGCCCAACCTTCCTTCCGAGGAGTGGCTGGTGGGTTTGAACCGTCAGCCTTCTGGTTAGAAGTCAAGTGCCTTAGCCACTATGCTACCAGATGTATGTGTGTGTATTTGTCTTGGGAGGCACAGTTTAAGTTAGACTAAGTCTACTGATGGTTAAAATATTACTGCATTTCTTATATAATCGTAAGTGTTGTATATTTGAAATATGAAATTACATGTATATTATTCTACTTAATTAAAATGCTTGATATTTTGATATTTTAAGATCTTAAAATTAAATTTTAAAATTAGACTATGTAGATAATCTAAGTTTAAAGGAAGTAAGACAACGATTCTGAATTTTAAATCTTCACACAGTTCCATTATGTTATTAATTGCTGTCAAGTAGGCTCTGACTCACAGAGACCAAATGTATAACAAAACAAAACATTGCCCAGTCTTGTAACTGTTTGTATGTTTAAGGCCACTGTTGTAGCTACCATGTCAATCTATCTTATGGAAAGTTTCTTCGTTTTTGCTGACCTTTCACTTTGTACCAAACATTTTATGTATTTTAATAATAATTCTAAGTGTTGCATTATATCATTTGTAAAACAAGAGCAACACTATTAGAACAAAGAGCAACAGAGAAGAGATACTTTACAGAAATAAATAAAATGTCCTTGATAAAGTAAATTTTTCAACAATAAAGGACATTGCTAGTTGAAATACTGTCTCCTCGAGAATAACACCAAGTATTTTTCAAATTTGAAAATGGAAAATAAATAAATGGATTGATTTAAAATACTAGAAATGCAGTTACTTTTAAGGAGTTTTATTTTTCCTACAGCAAGCAAATCAATCAAATAGTAAAGAGGAAAGTGCAATAATAACTGGAAGACAAGGTTTCATGGAAGATGAAATACTGGCTGCATAGCAGATATGTGTTCTACAGGTTTTGTTTTCTTTGAGGTCTTCCATCCCAATACTAAGCAGGCCCATCTAGCTTAGCTTATGAAATCTGACAAGGGTACAGCCTATGGTGATAAGAATGCAGGATAGTGATTTTATTTCTTCTTTTATTCATTGCAGCCCCAGGGAGAGAGATAACGAGAACAGGAATGAAATCCAGGTCTCCTACATAAAACACTACAGAACATTACCAGTAAGTCACCAGGGGGAAAAAAGAAGGAAACACTTTATTTTGAAAGAGTTTATTTGTTATAGTATTTATGGTGGGAAATTATTTCGTTTGATTTACCCAATGACTCATTATAACTTTATTAATCATAAATTAATAAATTAATCATAATAAACTTTGAGATAGTTTTAATTTCATAAAAATTTTTTTCACAAAAGTTTTACATCTATCTAGTTATTAGAGTTAAAACAGTTAGCTACATTGTTTCATAAATAATTTTAAAAACTATCACCAACTTAAATTATAAAACTGCTACGCAATTACAAAATAATCAAGTGTAGAAAACTACAATACCTCAACAACAAAAAGATAAGCAATCCAATTAAAAAATGGGCAAAGGATATGAATAGACACTTCACCAAATAAGACATAAGCAGCTAATAAGCACACAAAGACATGATTGTGATCATTAGCCATTAGAGAGCTACAAATCAAAATTACAATGAGATACCAACTCACCCCTGACAATAATGGTATTAAGCCAAAAAAAAAAAAAAAAATCCCAGAAAATAACAAATGTTGGTGAGGTGGTGGGGAGACTGAAATTTTATACACTGCTGGTTGTTGTTGTTGTTATGTGCCGTCGAGTCGGCCCCGACTCATAGCGACCCCTCCTTGGGTTTCCGAGGCAGTATCACTACGGAAGTAGGATTGCCCAACCTTCCTTCCGAGGAGTGGCTGGTAGGTTTGAACTGCCTGCCTTCTGGTTAGCAGTCAAGTGCCTTAGCCACTATGCTACCACACTGCTGGTAGGAATGTAAAATGGTACAACAATTATGGATAATGGAATGGCACTTAAAAAGCCAGAAATAGAATACCATATGATCCACAAATCCCACTGTTAGGTATATACCCTAAAGAAACAAAAACCATGATATGCACATCCACATTCATTGCAGCATTATTTAAAGAGATGGAAACAACCTAAGTGCCCAGCAGATGAATGGATAAACAAACTATGGTACATACACAAAATGGAATACCATGCAATGTTAAAGAATAATGATGACTCTGAAACATCTGACAACGTGGATGAATGTGGAGGACATTATGCTGAGTGAAATAAGTCAGTTGAAAAAGACAAATATTATATGAGACCACTATTATAAAAAAATATGAAAAGGTTTACACACACCAAAAAAACCACCAAAATATTCTTTGATGGAAACTGGGGATGGGAGGAGGAAGGAGGGGAAATTACTAATCAGATAGAAGACATGTGTTCTTCTATACAACGTTCTTCTATACTGTTAATACTGGTGAAGGGAAAGGAAATACATAGTAACACAATACAGGCACGTCAGGACAGTGTGCCAAAACATAGGAAAACACTGACCTAACAAGAAGGCTGGTGGTTCAAACCCACCAGCTACTCCTCAGAAGGAAGGTTGGACAATCTAGTTCCACAGTGATAAAATAAAAAATCAAATTCACTGCCCTTGAGTCAGATCTGACTCATAAGGACCCATTCTTGGATTTCCGAGGTGGTATCACTACAGAGGGATATCTGATGGCATAGTGCCTAAGGCATTTGACTGCTGACCAGAAGGCTGGTGGTTCACACCCACCGACTACTCAGAAGAGGAAGACTCCAGGGACAGCTATGTCAATTGACACAACATAGCTCATAAAAACAGAATTCTGCAATTTACCTGGTGAGTAGTATCTGAGATCTTAAAAGCTTGTGATCTTAAAGATACAACTATTGGTCCCTTCCAGTCTGGAGCAAAGGATAGTGAAGAAAACCAAAGTCTCAAGGGAGCTATTAGTCCAAAGGACTAATGGCCCACATGAACCACAGTCTAAACAACCTCAAGACCAGAGAATCAGATGCTGCTCGGCTACCACTACTGTCTGCTCAGACTGGGATTCCAACATAGTGTCTTGGACAGAGTAGGAGGAAAATGTAGAACAAGAAATCAAGTTCACAATAAAAGCTCACACTTACTGGTCTGACAGAGGCTGAAAGAATCTCTGGAACTATGGCCCTAAGGCTTTTTTCCAACCTGGACCTGAAGCCATTCCTGGAGACTACCTTTCGGCAAAACAACAAACAAGCTTATAAAATAAGCAGTAACACCCAAGAGGAACATGTTCCTTAGAACAATCAATTATGAGATCAAAAGGACAACGTGTGGCCAAAAGCAAAGATGAGAAGGCAGCAAAGGACAGAAAATCTGGATGCAAGGAAACAGGGAATCCAGGGCACAAATGGGGCGAGTGCTAACACATTGTGGGGAATGCAACCAATGTCATAGAACCCTTTATATACAAACTATCAAATGGGAAACAAATTTGCTCTGCAAAGGTTCATTTAAAGTATGCATGCACGTGAGCACACACACACACAAACCAAAATATACCCTACAGGGGAGGAAAAACTCAGGAAAGGAGGATGAGAATGGTTGCACAGTTTGAAGAATGTGACCAATGTCACTGAGTTATACATGTAGAGACTGTTGAAGTGCTGTATGTTCTGCTGTATATTCAACCACAACAACAACAAAAATTATATGTTAAAAAAATCCAAAATAAATCTTTTAATTTTATTTTTCATTTAGTATTTCTGATATTTGGATGTTGGTCATCTTTCTCTTTTTGCTACAAAGTGCCAGATGCAGTCACTAGTGAAAAGTTCTGGCAAATTCCGGGATAAATTAACAGGGTTTACAGAAGCTAAGAATACAGACATCCCATGCATGGACTGCTGCCTAATTTACTTCTATACGTTGAGCCATAAGGAACGCTGGAGATATAGTGGGTAAAGCATTTGGCTGCTAACCAAAAGGCTGGTAGTTCAAATCCATCAGCTGCTTTGTGGGAGAAAGATAAGGCAATCTGTTTCCGTAAAGATTTACAGCCTTGAAAACCCTATGGGGCAGATCTACTCTTTCCTATAGGGGTACTTTGAGTTGGAATTGCCTCAATGGCAGTGGGTTTGGTTGAGCCATGTGAAATTCCTGATACTTAATGTTTTTTCACCTTGAATACAGCAATTATATATGATTCAATTACATATATCATACTGGGCCTTATATCAAATATCCTCTAAAATGGAGAAAATACTACTACATAGGGTTCTTGTGAGGGTTAAGTGAGCTACTACTCTCTATATAGCATATAGGACAGTATCTGGCACTCAAAAGATGTTATCAGTAATGATGATAATGATAAAAATTCTCTGTTTCCCTTGGATAACATGGACTTATCAGTAAAGTCAATTAATTTTCTACTACGGTATTTACCTTCATAATTTGTCTACATGAGCTATATAGGCATACCTTGTTTCATTGTGTGTCACTTTATTGCAGAAACTTTGCAGAAAGTACATTTTTTACAAATTGAAGGTATGTGGCAACTCTGCACTGAGCAAGTCTATCAGCACTATAATAGTGCAAACTAACATACACTGTTGTTGTTGTTGTTATGTACCATCAAGTCGGACCCGACTCATAGCGACCCCTCCTTGGGTTGCCGAGGCAGTACCACTACAGAGGTAGATTGTCCCACTTTCCTTCCAAGGAGAGGCTGGTGGGTTTGAACCACCGGCCTTCTGGTTAGCAGTCAAGTACCTTAGACACTATGCTGTCAGAGCTCCCAACATACATTGTTGTTGTTGTTGTTATGTGCCGTCGAGTCGGCCCCGACTCATAGCGACCCCTCCTTGGGTTTCCGAGGCAGTATCACTACGGAAGTAGGATTGCCCAACCTTCCTTCCGAGGAGTGGCTGGTGGGTTTGAACCGCCATCCTTCTGGTTAGCAGTCAAGTGTTTTAGCCACTATGCTACCAGAGGCTACATTAGGAAACCAAAAAAAAAAAAAAGTGAGACTCACTTGATTGTGATACTTACTTTATTGTAGAAACAAACTTTATCTGGATACAAATGGAGTCTCCAGGGTATGCCTGTCTACACACTGGTCCACTCACTTCATCTATGATCATTCACTGCCAGGTCATATACCTGTTTTAGTTACCTAGTGCTGCTCTGACAGGAATATACCACAAATGGGATGGCCTTAACAAACAAGAGTTTATTCTCTTATAGTTTGGGAGGCTAGAATTTCAAGTTCAAAGTACCAGGCTCTAAGGGCTGGATGAAAGCCCCTCGACCTTGGGCTTCAGCTCAGCCTCTTGCTCCGGGTCCACTGAAACTAGAGGCTTTTCTTCACTGGGGCAGCTGCTGGTTGCTGAGGTCAACAAACCCAAGGTTGACAAACCCAAGGTCGACAAGTGAAAAGGCACAGTCCCGATATTACCAAACCATGTGGCAGGCTATTAATTCAAGTCCATTAAAAGTCCCAAGATCGGCAGGGCAACATGGCAGGCTGCTGAACAACGACCTGGCTACATGCAGGGTTTAAGCATGCCATCAGTTAGAGACCTTCCTCAAAGTCGCTTTGTATATACTGGAAGCAGACCACATCCCTAAAGTAGCTATTCAGCTGCTCCAAGAGATTCCACCATGGAGTTAATTATCAATCTCACCATGGGAAATAACTACATCCAGCAGCCCTGCCACTCAACCAGGCCCAGCCAAGTTGACACACAACCTTAACTATCACAGTAAACAAGGTATCCTTCTCTAGAAGCTTACTTCTAGATTACTTCATTTTAAATCAACACTTTGTGATAGTTTACAGTTATGGTATTTAAAACCTTCCCAAATATATATTGGACAAACCGAAACTATTAAGGGAGAATACTTGAGAAGCTCTTGGAGAAAGAGTTACAAGGAGCAGAGGTCAACTAGCACATATATTTATTTTCATTTGGATTCTACTAATGAAAAGGACAAAAGGAAAATTTAAATGTAAATAAAAACTCTGAAAATTATAGCAGGATCCCAAAGAAAAGGCTAGAATAAGAAGAAAACTTTGTTTTAGAGTTTAATAGTTTATAAAATGTTTTAACATATATTCTCCCATCCATAAGAGATAGGAAGGATGGGTAATTTAACACATTTTATAAGGTATAAAATAATCAGGAAAGTGAAACTTAGATCATACAGGTAATAAACAGTGATACTAAAACTAGAATTCAGGTCTTCAGACCAAATCCAGTGTTTGTGTGTGTGTGTGTGTGTGTGTGTGTCCCCAACTCTGCTTCTCAGCAAAAGTCACCATGAGAATTACTTTGGGCAGTTGATTAATTTAACATGTATTTACTGAGAGTCTAATGTGTGCACAATTCTATGGTCAGTTCACTCACTAAAACCACAAATATAAACTCTAATGAGAAAAGAATGTGGGGTTTTGAAACAGAGGAACCCAGGAAAGGAACTGCTATTTAAACACACAGCTCTGCAGACAAAAATGCAACTAAATCAGGAAGTAAGCAGAACAGAAAAGGCAAGAGAATAACAATTCAATTTACAATATCTGAATGTATCATCTCATTTTACATATTCCTGAAGAGTTGAATATAAACTGAATTGTGAAATCAAACTACATTTTAAAGGTAAGGAAATCTAATACTTTAAAAATTGTATGGTGGGATTTTTGTAAAACAAAGAATTATATACAAAGTAAATAACTGCCTCCTAATTTATCTGTAAACCAGGAGGAAATCTACAAATCTTGTTATATACACATTATGAAAAGATACATGTTTACACATCTGTTGAAGAATAGCAGTAATAAGTACTGGCAGACAGCATTCACAAGGGCTGTCTTTCAATCGTCTGCTGAGAACTGACCCATTTAAAAAGTAGTAATGCACAAGAAATGAAAAGTAATGTTTACTTTGTGTGAGCACTCTGAAAGAACAACTTTGGATGCTTTATTCACTCTGAAGTGTTAACAGCTGGAGTAACAGTACAGCCAATGTGGCTGTTTAAATCTCAATCATGGAGTCATGAGAATTCTCTAAGAAATGGTGGTAGCATGGTTATTGTTATTGCTAGGTAGCATGGTAAGTTTTAATATCTGCATGTTTTACATCAATGGCAGGAGCTTTTTCATCTACGAGACTAAGTTTTTGTTGCATTTCTGTAAAATAAATCAATATCGATATCTTTCATATTAACCAAGATAACACTGTACCATGTAGTACATGTTATAAATATTCAAGTGTAATTTATAGTACAAGTAGAATTTGCTGAAAAATCTATCTTTTTTCAGGAATATCTATAATGCAAGAACCACAGTTACACTGTACAGATAAGAAAAAAGTAGAAAAGAGTTACAAAAAGTAGGCTTGAGTGTAGGAGATCCTGGATAGAATGGGAGAAAAATGTGGAACAAATCTCAAAACCCTAAAAAAGACCAGGGTTACTGGTCTGACAGAGTCTGGTGAAACCTCAAAATTATGGCCCCTTGTTACCCTTCAGGCCTGGAATTGAATTCACTCCCATGGCTTCCATCCAAAAGACAGGCATACAGGGTGAACATTTACACCAGGCAGATACAATCCTTAGGACAACCAATCACGGGAGATCAGAAGGGCAGTATTTGCACAGGGAGATAGCTCAGGGGGCAGGGATGCACAGGAAAGGATACATACAGAGAAGAGGTAACTATAGGAGGAAGTGGGAAGAGAGCTGTCACATTGTGGGGACATCAATGTCAATGTCATGAAACAAAATACGTACGAACTGCTGTGTGGAAAATGAATTTGCTCTGTAAGCTTTCACCCAAATCACAATTAAAAACCAAAAAACAACTTGTAAATCCAAAAAAGAAAAGTGAAAAGTAGGCTTGATAATCAAAGATGAAACTAAGGTAAGTAGACTGGTTAGGGAGATATAATCACAAGCTGAAAGCTGACTACAAAGTGTTCTGAATGCTAGCCTATAGACTTATAATGAAGCAAATATGACTCCGTATGTTATTTCTGAGGCCTGCCTGGGTGGCACAAGTGGTTAAGCATTGGGCTGTTTTTGTTGTTAGTTGTCGTCAAGTTGTCTCTGACTCATAGAGACCCCATGCACAGCACAACAAAACACTGCCTCGTGCCATGCCAGCTCTGGGATCCTTGCTATACTTGAGCCCATCGCCACAGCCACTGTGTCAATACATCTTTTCTCTCTTTCCTCAACCCTTCAGCTTACCAAGCATGACATCCTTCTCCAGGGAATGGTCTCTTCTGACAACATGACCAAAGTAGGTGAGATGAAATCTGGCCATTCTCACTTCCAAAGAACATTCCAGCTGTACTTCCTTCAGGGCAGATTTTGTTAGTTCTTTTAGCAGTCCATGGTACTTTCAGCATTCTCTGCCAGCACAACTTAAAAGCATCAATTCTTTGGTCTTCCTTATTCATTGTCTAGCTCTCATATGTGTATGAGGCAATTGAAAATATCATGGCCTGTGTCAGGTGCACCTTAGTCCTCAGGGAGACATCTTTGCTCCTCAGCACCTGAAAGAGGTCCTTTGCAGCTGACATACCCAGTGCTATACATCATGTGATGTCCTGACTGCTGCTTCCATTGGCGTCAATTGTAGAACCAAGCAATGTGAAGTCTTTGACAACTTCAATCTTTTCTCCATTTATCGTGAGGCTGCTCATAGGTCCAGCTGTGAGGATTTTTGTTTTCTTTATATTGAGATGTAATCCATACTGCAGACTGTATTCTTCAATCTTCATCAGTAAGTGCTTCAAGTCATCCTCACTTTCAGCAAGCAAAGTTGTGTCGTCAGTGTATCACAGGTTGTTAATGACTCTTCCTCCAATCTTGATGCCACCTTCTTCTTCATATAGTCCAGCTTTTCGGATTATTTGCTTGGCATACAGATTGAAAGTATGGGGAAAGGATACAACCCTGACACACTTCCTTCTTCATTTTAAACGCTGCAGTGTCCCATTGTTCTGTTCGAATGATAGCCTCCTGATCTATGTACAGATTCCTCATGAATACAATTAAGTGTTCTGGAATTCCCATTCTCCTCTATGCTATCCACAATTTGTTATGATCCACACAATCAAATGCTTTTGCATACTCAATAAAACACAAGTAAACATTCTGGTATTCTTCTTTCAGCCAAGATCCATCTGACATCAGCAATGATATCCCTTGTTCCATGTCCTCTTCGGAATCCAGCTTGCACCTCTAGAAGTTCTCTGTCAATATTCTGCTGCATTCGTTTTTGACTTATCTTCAGTAAGATTTTACATTCTATGGGATTACCTTTCTTTGGAATGGGTACAATTATGGATCTTGTCCAGTCAGTTGGCCAGGTTCCAAACCTCTTGGTGTAACGAGTGAATGCCTCTAGTGGGCATCCGTTTGTTGAAACATCTCAATGGGTATTCCATCAATTCCTGGAGCCTTCTTCTTTGCCAGTTCCTTCAGTGCAGCATTGACATCTTCCTTCAATATCATTGGTTCTTGAACATATGCCACACCTCCTGAAATGGATGAAGATTGACCAGTTCTTTTTGGTACAGTGACTCTGTGTATTTCTTCCATCTTCTTTTGATGCTTCCTGCATCATTTAATATCTTGCCCATAGAATCTTTGAATATTGCAACTCAAGACTTAAATTTTTTCCTCAGTTCTTTCAGCTTGAGAAATGCTGAGCATGTTCTTCCCTTTCAGTTTTCTAACTCCAGGTCTTTGCACATTTCATTATACTAAATGGCTTTGTCTGCTCAAGCTGCTCTTTGAAATCTTCTGTCCAGCTCTTTTATTTTGTCATTTCTTCCATTTGCTTTAGCTACTCTTTGCTCAAGGACAAGCATCAGAGTCTCTTCTGACATCCATTTTGGTCTTTTATTTCTTTCTCATCTTTTTAAAGACCTCTTGCTTTCTTCATCAATCATGCTCTTGATGTCATCCCACAATTCTTCTGGTTTTCGGTCATTGGTGTTCAATGCATCAAATCTATTCTTTAGATGGTCTCTAAATTCAGGAGGGATATATTCAAGGTCATATTTTGGCTCTCGTGGACTTGTTTTAATTGTCTTCAACTTCAAGTTAAACTTGTATATGAGCAGTTGACGGTCTGTTCCACAACCACCTCCTAGCCTTGTTTTGGCTGAAGTATTGAGCTTTTCCATCTCCTCTTGCCAACAGACATAGTCAGTCTGATTCCTGTGTATTCTATCTCGTTAAGTATGCATGGACAGCCGCTGTTTGTGTTATTGAAAAATGTTATTTGCAATGAATAAGTCGTTGGTCATGCAAAATTCTATCATGCCATCTCCAGCATTATTTCTGTCACTAAGGCCAAATTTAGCAACTACTGGTGATTTTTCTTTGTTTGTAACTTTTGCATTCCAATCAACAGCGATAAGCAGCACATCTTAATTGCATGTTTGGTCAATTTCAGACTGCAGAAGTTGATAAAAATCTTCAATTTCCTCATCTTTGGTGTGTAAATTTTAATAGTAGTAGTATTAATGGGTCTTCCTTGTAGGCATATGGATATTATCCTATCACTGACAACACTGTACTTCAGGACAGATCTTGAAAACATCTTCTGTGATGATGAATGCCATGCCATTCCTCTTTAATTTGTCATTTGCAGCATAGTAGATCATGTGGTTGTCTGATTCAAAATGCCCCAAACCCATCCATTTCAGCTCACTAATGCCTAGGATATCTATCTTTATGCATTTCCTTTCATTTTTGACAACTTCCAATTTTCCTAGATTCACACTTCATACATTTCATGTTCCAATTATTAATGGATATTTGCAGCTGCTTCTCCTCAATTTGAGTCATGCCACATCAGCACATGGAGGTCCTGAAAGACTTACTTTATCCATATCATTAAGGTTGGTTCTACTCTGATGAGGCAGCTCTTTCCCAGTCCTATTTTGAGTGCCTTCCGACCCAAGGGGCTCATCTGCCTGCACTGTGTCGGACAATGTTTCTGAGCTATTCATAAAGGTTTCCTGGTAATGTATCAGATGGTATTTCTCTTCTATTCATAAGGTTTGCCCTGGCCAGTTTTTGAGAAGTGGATGGCCTCCTCCTTCTTCCTAGTCTGTCTCAGTCTGTAAGCTACATTGAAACCTGTGCACCATGTGCAACTCTGTCTGGCCTCTGAAACACCAGTGGCACAGCCTCAAGCCTCACAGCAATGTACAAGCCCCACAGGATAACAAACTGACAAACAAGTCTGTCTCCCTTAGTTCTTGGAAACCTCTCTCTGTACCCTCCCCTTACCTAATTCCTACCTGGAACCTGCCACTTTGTAGTCCCTGGCTGCTCCCTCCCTTTCCTGGCTCTAGAGCGCTTGGGGCCTAGCCTTGCCTCCTGCCCTTTTTTTACCTGGATATCCTGCCATTCTGGAGGTCCCTGGCCTCTTCTGCTCCAGAAAGAAGGTCTAATATATATGAAATTGGAATAAAGGAAAAATAGAAGGAAAATGGAGCAGAAGTAATATTTAGAGAGGTAAAATTTGAGAATTCTCCAAGCTCGAGGAAAGACTGCATGCCATAGAATTAATTAAGAAGCCTTTTAAACCCTAATGGGATGAAGCACACCTCAAAACTCAAACTCAAACTCAAACTCACTGTTATCAAGATGATTCTGACTCGGGGATCCCTGGTGGGTTTCTGAGGCTGTAAATCTTTGCAAAAGTAGACTGCCCCATCTTCATTTTGCAGAGTGGCTGGTGCATTTGAACCACTGACCTTATGGCTAACAGCCCAATGCTTTAACCACAGTGCGGCCAAAGCTACTTTGCACTATCTAAGAAATAGTAAAAGAAATTCATACAAGAGCATAATTCATGAAGATGCAGTTTGTATTCTGTAGATTATTTATTAAGAGTATGTAACTACACCAAGTTAATATAGGGTGCAATACTATAATTTAATTCAAAAGAGGTCAGAAGGAAGGAAAAAAAACTTAGAACAGGAGGAAAAATGAATACTAAAAATTATCCCTCCAAAAGAAAGCAAGACAAGAAAAAGGAAAGAACATAAAACAAGAGGAACAAACAGAAAGCAAACACTAAGATGATAAATTTAAACCTCAAAATGCCAGTAATAATATTAAATATAATGAACTAAAACAAAACAAAACTCATTGCTATCGAGTTGATTCTGACTCATAGAGATCCCGTTTGGGTTTCTGAGGTGGTAAATCTTTATGGAAGTATATTGCCCAGTCTTCCTTCCATGGAATGGGTGGTGGGTTTAAACCACCAGCCTTTGGGTTAGCAGTCCAACGCCTGAGACACTACGCCACCAAAGCTCCTTATAATAAACTAAATGTTCCCTGAAATTTTCAAAAACTTTAAGACTATGCTAAACAAAAAGCTATGCAAACAGGAAACTAAAACAGGAAAATACCTGGAAATACACCTGTTTGGAAACTAAATATGGGCCAAAGAGAAAAACACCACAAGGGAAATCAGAATATATTTTGAACCAAATGAAAATTAAATAATGACATCAAAATCTGTGGTATATAGCTAAAGAAGTACTAAAATAAAACTTACAGCAGTAACATTTATAAAAGAGAGATAGTCTCAAATCAAGGGCCTAAATTCTACCTTAAGAAACTTTAAAAAGAAAAGCAAAATAAAGCCCTACTAAGCAGAAGATAGGAAGTAATTAACAGCAGAAATCAATAAAACAGAAAATAGGGAAAGAATAGAGAAAAAACAATGAAATGAAAAGCTTATATATATATATATACATATATATATATATATATATATATATATATATACACTTCTCCCCCCCCCCCCCAACAAATCTGTAAAACTGATGTAATTCTAAAGAGCTGGGCCAGAAAAAAAACAGAGAAGACACAAATTATCAATGTCTGAACTGAAAGTAGAACCATCACTATAGCTTCTACAGATATTAAAACTATAATAAGAGAATATTATCTGAGTCGATGGCAGTGAGTCTGGTTTGGTTTGGTGTTATAAACAACTTATGCTATTACAACTTAGACAAAATGGTCAAATTCCTTCAAAAACATAAACTACCAAGCTTTCTTTGGAAAAAAAAGATAAAATTCTACATAAAACCATCTAGAAAACATAAGAAGAGGGAACATTTCCTAATACATTTTATGAGGCCAGCATTAACTGATACAACAAGCAGATAAAAGTGTTAATATAAAACAAAATTATAGAACACTATTCTTCTGAATAGACATATATCTGCTTTTTAAAAATTAGAAACCAAACCTACAATATAAAAAAATGGTAACACATAATGACTAAGTGGGGTAGTTCCAGGAATGTAAGGTTGGTTTTACATTTTAAATCACTTGATAACATTAATTATATTAACAGGTAAAAGAAAAAGGTCTTATAATCACCCCAACAGATACAAAAAGTCAAACAAACATTTGACAATATCTAACATCTATTCAAAGAAGCGCTGATGGCACAATGTTTGTTAAATGCTTGGTTGCTAACCGAAAGGTTGGCGGTTCAAACCCATCCTGCAGCTCTGTGGAAGAAAGACCTGTTGATCTGCTTCTGTAAAGAATACAGCCAAGAAAATCCTATGCATGGAACAGTTGTACTCTGTCACATGAGGTCACTATAAGTTGAAGTTGACTCAATGGCCCCCAACAACAACATCCAATCATGATAAAAACTATCAGCAAACTAGAAATAGAAAAACTTTCCTTTTCTTAATGAAGAGGATCTGGAAAAAGCCTAGAGCTACGATCTTACTATATCTAATAATCAAATTCGGAGGGAAAATTACCTAATGTAGTATAAAATATCATCCCCAATAATAAAGATTACAAATAACATTTTATCTAATTAAAGATTGACCACTTACTTTTAAATAATTAGAAATCATGAAAGCACAAAAAGAAAATAACATGTGGGAAAAAATATATCTGTGGTTGATCTACATATGAAAACCTGTATGAAAAGTGAGGATAAAGTCCTAGAAATAAAATTGCTGAGTCAACGAAATGCACATTTTTATGGCCTTTTGATAATACTGGTCACCTAAATGCCATACTAAGATTAAGACAGACTCAGAAGAAAGAAGTCATCCACTTCTCTAAGAACTGGCCAGTGAAAAACTTATGCACAGCAGTGAAACACTGGCTGATGTATTATTGAAAAACTTTATGAATAGCCTTGAAACACTGTCTGATATAGTGTCAGAAGATGAGCCACTCAGGCCTCAAAATACAACTAGGGAAGAGCTTCCTTCTCAAAGTAGAGTCGACCTTAATGACCTGGATGGAGTAAAGCTTTCAAGACCTCATTTGCTGATGGGGCACAACTCAAAATGTGAAGAAACATCTGCAAATATCCATTGATAATTGGAATGTGGAGTGTACGAAATATGAATCTAGGAAACTTGGAAGTTGCAAAAATGAAATGGAAGACATAAAGATCAATATCCTAGACATTAGTGAGCTGAAATGGACTGGTTTTAGCCATTCTGAATCAGACAATCATATGATCTACTATGCTGGGAAAGACAAATTGAAGAGGAATGGCATGGCATTCATTGTCACAAAGAATGTTTCAAGATCTGTCCTGAAGTACCATTCTATCAGTAATGGGATAATATCCATATGCCTACAAGGAAGAACAGTTAATACTACCATTATTCAAATTTACACACTACCACTAAAGCCAAAGATGAGGAAATTGAAGATATTTACCAACTTCTGCAGTCTGAAATTGACCAAACATACAATCAAGATGTATTGATTATTACTGGTGATTGGAATGCAAAAGTTGGAAACAAAAAAGAACCACTGGTAGTTGGAAAACATGGCCTTGGTGATAGAAATGATGCTGGAGATGACATGATAGAATTTTTGCAAGACCAATGATTTATTCATTGCAAATACCTTTTTTAAACAACATAAACAGCAGCTATACACATGGACCTTGCCAGATGGAATACATAGGAATCAGACTGACTAAATCTGTGGAAAGAGGTGATACAGAAGCTCAGTATCTGGCCAAAACAAGGCCAGGAGCTGACTGTGGAACAGACCATCAACTGCTCATACGCACATTCAAGTTGAAGTTGAAGACAATTAAAACAGTTCCACGGGAGCCAAAATATGACCTTGGTTATATCCTACCTGAATTTATAGACTATCTCAGTAAGAGATTTAACGTACTGAACACCAATGACCAAAAAACTAATGAATTGGGGGAGGACATCAAGAACATCATCCATGAAGAAAGCAAAAAGTCATTAAAAAGATAGGAAAGGAAAAAAAGACCAAAATGGACGTCAGAAAAGTCTCAGAAACTTGCTCTTGACCAGAGAGTAGCTAAAGCAAACAGAAGAAATGACAAGATAAAAGAGTAGAACAGACGATTCCAAAGAGCACCTCGGGAAGACAAAGTCAATTATTATAATGAAATGTGCAAGGAGCTGGAGTTAGAAAACCCAAAGGGAAGTACACACTCAGCATTTCTCAAGGTGAAAGGACTGAAAAAAATTCAAGCCTTGAGTTGCAATATTGAAGGATTCTATGGGCAAAATTCACATTGCTTGGTTCTACAATCGATGCCAACGGAAGCAGCAGTCAGGACATTAGACGACGTGTAGCTTTGGGAAAGTCAACTGCAAAGGAACTGTTTCAAGTGCTGAGGAGTAAGGATATCTCCTTGAGGACTAAGGTGTGCCTGACCCAAGCCATGATATTCCCAATCGCCTCGTATGCATGTGAGAGCTGGACAATGAATAAGGAAGACCCAAGAAGAGTTGATGCTTTTGAGTTGTGGTGCTGGCGGAGAATGCTGAAAGTACCATGGACTGCTAAAAGAACTAACAGATCTGTCCTGGAGGAAGTGCAGCCAGAATGCTCCTTGGAAGCAAGAATGGCCAGACTTCATCTCACCTATTCTGGTCATGTTGTAAGAAGGGAGCATTCCCTGGAGAAGGATCGTCATGCTTGGTAGGGTGGAGAGTCGACAAAAGAGGGGGAGGCCTTCAACGAGATGGATTGATATGGTGGCTGCAACGATGGACTCAAGTATAGCAGGGATTGTGGGGCTGGCGCGGGATCGGGCAGTGTTTCGTTCTGCTGTGCATGGGGTCACTATGAGTCGGAAACAACTCGATGGCACTTAACAACAACTAACAACAACATGGGCAAAATACTGAATGATGCATGAAGCACCGAAAGAAGATGGAAAGAATACAGAGTCACTGTATAAAAAAGAATTGGTTGATGTTTATCTATTTCAGGAGGCAGCATATGATCAAGAACCAATGGTATTGAAAGAAGAAGTCAAAGTTGCACTGAAGGAACTGGTAAAAAACCTGGCTCCAGGAATTTATGGAATACCTAATGAGGTGTTTCAATAAACAGATGTTGTGCTGGAGGCACTCGTCTATGTCACGAAGTTTGGCAGACAGCTACCTGGACAATTGACTGGAGAAGATCCATATTTGTACCCATTCCAAAAGAAAGGTGATCCAACAGAATGTGGAAATTACCAAAGAATATCATTAATATCACAAACAAGTAAAATTTTGCTAAAGATAATTCAAAAACACTTTAAGCATGGAACTTATTGACATCCATATTGACACAGAACTTGCAGAAATGCAAACTGGATTCAGAAGAGGACATGGAATGAGGGATATCAATGCTGATATCAGATGGATCCTGGCTGAAAGCAAAGAATACCAGAGGGATGTTTACTTGTGTTTTATTTGACTGTGTGGATCATAACACATTATGGATAACACTGAGAAGAATGGGAATTCCAGAACACTTAACTGTGCTCACGAGGAACCTGTACATAGATCAGGAGGTTGCTGTTTGAACAGAACAAGGGGATACTGCATGGTTTAAAATGAGGAAGAGTGTGAGTCAGGGTTTGATTCTTTCACCATACTTATTCAATCCATATGCTGAGCAAATAATCCAAGAAGCTGGACTATATGAAGAAGTACGTGGCATCAGGACTGGAGTAAGACTCATTAACAACCAGCAATATGCAGAGGACACAGTCTTGCTTGCTGAAAGTGAAGATGACTTGAAGCACTTACTGATGAAGATTAAAGACTACAATATGGATTACACTTCAACATAAAGAAAACAAAAATCCTTACAACTGGACCAATAATTAGCATCACAGTTAATGGACAAAAGATTGAAGTTGTCAAAGATTTCATATTACTTGGATCTACAATCAACACCAATGGAAGCAGCAGTCAAGAAATCAAGGATCATATTGCACTGGGAAAATCTGCTGCAAAAGGCCTCTTTAAAGTACTGAAATGTGCCCATAAGATATAGACAACAGAGGCAAATACTAGTACATGCACAATACTGCATTACCAGTAACAACAAACACCAGGCTATGGATAAATGCATAGATAGGTGAGAAGATCAGGTGAGAGTTGGTGAACAAGAATGCACCTCAGACCAAGGATAAATTTGGCTGAAGATAATCTTATATATGCACTTGTGCTACAAAATTAGCCACACATATTACAGAAGCAACATAAGACAGATTTGGAGTAACCTCACAGAGACAACCAAACACGTTGAGACAGAGAATCTCTGGACCTGCTGACTTGAGACCAAAGTCCAGGGGGACAACAGACTCAATTGGCAAAACATAGTACATAAAAATCTTATTCCACAACCTACTTTGGTGTGTAGCAATTGGGGTCTTAAAAGCATTCGAACAGCCATCTAAGATGCAACTATTGTCTCCTCTCATCTGAATCAAAGAAGAGTGTTAAAAATCAAAGGCATCTGGAAACAATGAGTCCCAAGGATAAGATCAACCATGAGGACCTCAGCTTTCACGACTCCGAGACCAGAACAACTAGATGGTGTCTGGCTACTAATGCCAATCACTCAGAAAGGGATCAAAACTGCAGATGCTGGTTAGAGTGAGAGGAAAAATGTGAAATAAAATTCAAAAACACAAAAGTGACTAGAATTACTGGTTGGATAGAGTCTGGTGGAACCCCCAAGACTATGGCCCCGAGTTATACTTTGGGCCTAGAAATGGCCTCACTCCCATGGATTGGCTCTCAGCCCAACAACAGGAAGACCTACATGCAGAACACCTACCCCAGGGTGATGTACCCACCTACTCCAGGGAGATGCACCTTTTAGAGCAATCAGCCATGAGACACCAGAGGGGCAGCATTCACATAGACAGAAATCTGGTCAGATAGGAGTGCATAGTTAAGAAGGGTATAGGGAGAAAAGTGAATTTACTCTGTAAATCTTCACCCAAATCCTAATAAAAAAAAAAAAAAAAAAGAAGGGTATAGGGAGAAGGTAGTCACAGGGATGGGGAGGGGATGAGAGTTTGTTATGGTCATGGATGGTAACTGGGGCGTGAAATCAAATGTACACGAACTGTTTGAATGTAAAACAAATTTGCTCTGTAAATGTGCATCCAAAGCACAATAAAATTTAAAAATAAAATAAAATAACATCCTAATGTAGGGGAGGGGGGAAGTGCTGAAGTGCAAAGATGTCTCTTGGAGGAATAAAGTATGCCTAACCCAAGCCATAGTATTTTAAATCACCTCATATGCACGTGAAAGTTGGACAATGAATAAAAATGACAGAAAAACAGTTGATGCTTTTGAGTTGTGGTGTTTGCTAAGAACACTGAGAGTACCAAGGACTGCCAGAAGAATGAACAAATGTAGTATTAATTGATCTTCCTTGTAGGTGTATGGATATTATCCTATCACTGACAGCATTGTACTTCAGGACAGATCTGGAAACACTCTTTGTGACAATGAATGCCACACTACTCCTCTTCAATTTGTTATTACTGGCATAGGAGATCATATGATTGATTCAAAATGGCCAAAACCAGTCCAATTCACTAATGTCTAGGAGGGAGTTCTGGTAGCACAGTGCCTAAGGCACTTGACTGCTAACAAGAAGGCTGGCGGTTCAATCCCACCAGCCACTCCTCAGAAGGAAGGTTGGGCAATCTACTTCCGTAGTGATACCGCCTCGGAAACCCAAGGAGGGGTTGCTATGACTCAACGGCACCTAACAAATGTCTAGGATATCAGTCTTTATGTGTTCCATTTCATTTGAACAACTTCCAGTTTTCCTAGAGTCATACTTCATATATTCCATGTTCCGATTATTAATGGATTATTAATGGATGTTTGCAGCTGTTCTCATCTTGAGCCTTATCATATCAACAAATGGAGGCCCTAAAAGCTCACTGTATCCACATCATCAAGGTCGGCTCTACTCAGAGGAGGCAGCTCTTCCCCAGTCGTATCTTGAGTGCCTTCTGGACCTGAGGGGTTCACCTTCCGGCACTGTATCAGACAATATTTCAGGGTTATTAATAAAGTCTTCCAGTAATATGTCAGATAGTGTTTCTCTGCTATTCATAAGGTTTTCACTGGCCAATTCTTTGAGAAGTAGATGACCTCTTCCTTCTTCCGAGTTTGTCTCAGTCTGGAAGCTCCAGTGAAACCTGTTCAACCTGGGTAATCCTGCTGGCATTTGAAACACTGGTGGTACAGCCTCCAAACTCACAGCAACGTGCAAACCACCACAGTATGACAAACTGATAGACAAGTTTAACTCCCTGAGTTGTTCTACACCACTCTGATCACTTCCTGGTGTACCTCAGTTGTTCCAAACCCTTCGCTCTGGCTTACTTACTTCCCAGCCACCATCAACTGCTCCAAACCCTGCTGTGCTGACTCACTTCCTTCCCGGCCTAGAAAGCAGACACATATTAACAGAGGTGAAAGGAAAGGTACTATAAAATAAGGGGAAGAAAGGACATCATGACCAATGGCAAAGGAAATCAATGTGAGGTATACAAGAGTAAAAATAAGAGACAACAAAGGTAAATACTATTATACAATACTGCAATTATAGTAATAACAAACAACATCTATGAGTAGATACATAGGCAGACATGCACACTCAACAGATGTGGGAAAGCAAATGGGAGTACGCTCACGAGTATACACAGGTTTGGCAGAGGATATTTCTACATGTGTATTTACAGTGGCAGTAAACATACCCAAGAACATTATAGGGCATACAAGAGGCAAAGTTCTGAAAATGTCTTTGCCATAACTACCTTAAGGGAATGATTCACTGGGGTTGGGGTCTAAGGGCCACAGCCTCAGGGGACAAATTAGATCAAATAGCACATCACAGTCCACAAAGATAATGTTCTACATCCTGCTGAGTAGTTTTCTGGTAAAGGCTTACAAGCAGTCATCTAAAATACAACTATTGGTCTGTCCCTGTACAGAGCAAAGGAGAGTGAAGAAAATCAAAGACTCAAGGAAACAATTAGTCCAAAGGACTAATAGACCACACAAACCACAGCCTCCACTACCCAGAGAACAGAAGAACTGGATGGTATCCAAATACCACTGGACCAGGGGGTGGGGTGGGGTGGAGAAATGTAACAAAATTCAAAAACGTAAAAACGACCAGACTTATTGGTCTGATAGAAATTAGTGGAATCCCCAAGACGCTAGCCCTTAGACTCCCTTTAAGCCTGGAACTGAGCTTACCCCCCACTCCCAGGGATCAACTTTCAGCCAAACAACAGGCTAATAAAGTGAATAATAACACGAGGGACAAATGTATTCCTCAATCCAATCAAACATAAAAGACCACAACAGCAGCATATGCCCAAAAACAAAGCTCAGAAGGCAGGAAACGGCAGAAAAGAAGGATGAATGGAAACAGGGAATTCAGGGAAGAAGGAGGAATAACGCTGTTACATGGAGGGGATTGTAACCAGTGTTATGAAACAAAATGTGTATACTGTTGAATGGGAAAATGATATGCTCTGTAACTTTCACCCAAACTACAATAATGAAAAAAAGAAAAAGACAATCCAATTAAAAAAAACTCAAAGAGAAACTTCACAAAAGAGAAAATCAATGTCCAATAAACTTAGGAAAAGGTGGTCACTGTTGATCACTCTGAAAGGGATCACAATTAAGAGGTCCCGGACAGAGTGTGGAAAAATGTGGAACAAAACTCAAAATCACAAAATAGACCAGTCTTAATGGTCTGATGAAAACCGGTGGAACCCCCGAATCTATGGCCCTTAGACACCCTTCAAGCTAGGAACTGAACCTAACCCCCACGACTTAACCAGCAGCCAAATGATAGGCCTATAAGGTGAAAAGTACTATCAGGAGAGTATGCTTTCATTAGAACAGTTAAGCATAAGAGATAGAGAGGACAGCATTTGCCCAGGGATAGAGCTAGGAAGGCAGGAGGGGATGGGAAGGAAAAACGAAGGGAAGGGGTTGGCAATGGGAAGAAGTGAGAAGAATGCTTCTACAGTGTGGGGATTGTGGTAAATGTCACAAAACAGTATGTGCATAGATTGCTGAATGCAAAACTAATTTGCTCTGTAAACTCTCACCCAAATCTCTCTCGCTCTCTCACAAACACACACACTAATAAAAAATAAAAGGTGCTCAATTATGTTACTCATCAGGGTTACGCAAATTAAGCCATAGTTAGATACCACTACATACAGACCAGAATGGTTAAAATATAAAAAACTTGACCAAGTATTGGCAATGGTAGAGGATAACTGAAATTTTCATACCCTGTTCGTGAAGTAAAAATTGATACAAATATTCTGGAAAATAGTATTTATTACAATTGAACTATATATACCATGTGACTTTGCAATTTAACTCCAAAAATTGATACATGTGTACTAGAATACATGTATAAGAATATTCACTGGGAAATTATTCATTGTAGCCCCAAACTGGAAACAACACAAATATCCAACCGAAATAAAAAATGCTATATTTATAATTGGGCTATTACGCAGCAATTACTGATAAATGCAGTAATACTGGATAAATCTCCTAACTAGGATACTGACTAGAGGAAGTCAGATGCGGAAGAATACATAACAGGATGAATCTATTTAGCTAAACTTCAAAAAGCAAGAAAGCTAACTGATAGTGTTAAAAGTCAGTTGTTACCTTTGTGGAAGAAGAGGAAGACACTACTGGCAGGAAGCATGAGGGTGGTTTCTCCACACTTTTGTTGTTGTTATATGCCGTCGAGTCAAACTCAACTCACAGCGACCTCTCCTTGGGTTTCCGAGGCAGTATCACTACGGGAGTAGGATTGCCCAACCTTTCTTCTGAGAAGTGGCTGGTGGGTTTGAACCGCCAGCCGTCTGGTTAGCAGGCAAGTGTCTTAGCCATTATGCTACCAGAGCTCTATTTCTTCATCTTGATGACAGTTACCTGGATTCACTTCACGATTATTCACCAACCTTAAATCTACATTGTACTTTCCTGTATGTCTTTTACTCAATTACATCAAGTTTTTAAAATTCTTTACCTGTTTTTTCTGTGTTCTGTTCCTGTTTTCCAGCCAATCATCCATTTGTTCCTCAATTTCTTCTATAGAAGTTCCATGATCATAAGATTCAATATATGTACTTTCTGAAGGTGTGTATACAGGAAATTCAGGTTTTGGTTTTTTTACTTTAACTTTCTTCTGTTCTAAAAAATGTTTAAAAGAATCAATTATTGATATTTATACAAAAATAATTTTTAACACATTTGATTCATAGACCATATCATGAAAGAACATATGAATATTTTTCTTTCATCAAAATAAAACTGCTTTGCTATAAAGCTGGCCCTAAGTTTCATTGTACATCAACAACTTCAGTGTTTATAAATAAAACTCACAGATTTTGGTGATGAGATGATGATAATGATATAACCACCATGTCAATTTGTATACATTTTTAGTTTTCAAAGTACTTTTCATCAAATATTTCATTTGACATACTGGAAAGAGCCTGGTCTTTAGCATTTGAATCCTATCATTACAACCTAATAGTTACATAATCTTAGGAAAGTCACTGTTATTATTAAAAACCTAATAAAACCTACTGCTGGCAGTATCAGGAGCATCTCTACATTGCTGTAGGAAATGTGAAATTATTATATTACAACCTTTTTGGAAACCTATATAAGAACATCTATTAAAAGTAAAGCATATAACCTTTTCCCTAGCAATTTTCCCAGAAATAAAAGCATTAAAATGTAATTGTATGCATGTATGTACATAAGTATGTATATATATGACTACTCACTATTTCTTCACAAAGATATAAAACTGCGAACATAGTGAATGCTTATTAATTAGGAGAAATGAGTGAATAATTATTGATGATACATCCCTACTAAGAAATATTAAATCTCCATTAAAAGATACTGACGTAGAGGTATACCATTTTACTCATAGAGATTCCTTGGGTTAGAGTAACAAAAGCAAAATGCAGAAAAGTATGCCAAATTCCACATTTGCAAAACAAAACAATGCTTCTACAGATCCATACATATATGCATACATGAATATGTTTGAAAACTATCATATAAACATGAAAAAAATATAGATGAATACCTACCAGGTATGTGGGGAGATAGATGAAAGACAGAGGGAACATAGAGACAAAGAACAAAGGAAAAGAGAAGGATACTACAGTTTATACATATAATATATATATATATATTATATATATATAAAATTATGGGTATAAATTTAAAAAATAAAATTTTAGGAGATTACATGACATAAATCAATATGAAAATTCAGGTATTTAAAACCAACAAATAGCTTATTAAATATTATTAATAATGATATTATTAATGGTGTTAATGTTATTCTGTGCTATCAGAATTTAGTTAATATTTAATAATTAAGGCTAAGACAAAAAAACCTAACATTTTATACTTGACAAAAGTTTACATATATAAAAAAGCTTGTTTTTTCCAAACCTAAATACCTCTGAGAAAACATGCATACATGAACAAAAGACTTCAGTTTCTCAAACAACCCTATCTTTCCTCCAATTTTCTATTTTCAGTAAAATCTATTTAGTTAGTATGGGTCCAGGTATCATGAATTTTGGAGGTCATGACACATCATTATTTATACTTCATTGCAGAAAAACAAACCTAAGATTTTTTTTTAGCATCATGATGAATTTCATAGGAAGAAAAAAATGAGTTAACTAAAACAACAGAGTTTTCTGGCTGCCTGTAGAAAGAAGTCTTATCAACATTTCATAATTCATGTGTTTCAAGTTTAGATTGATTCCTAATGTCAATTAAGCTTGATAAAGGAGAACAAAAACCAACTAACCAACCAACCTAAAGCAAACAAAAAGCGAAAATAAAACCCAAAAGCAAAATTAAAATTCATGCTTCATTGTCTAGTGAATAAAAAGAAATAGTTTTCTCTCAAAAGAAAAATTCATTCATTAACACTATCAAAGGAATGAGAAATGAGGCAAATATCATATCAAGAAAATCCTTCAGTTTAATGCCTCTTCTAAGCAAAAGAGCAAGAGTTTTGGCCCAGAAATTCTGGACCTAAGTAGCCTATCTTCTTACACAGTCAGAAGCTTACACTGAATTGAATTTAGTAGCCAACTACTTTGGTAAAATATTTTGTCTGACAGTGCAAAAGTGTTTATTATGCAAACCACATTCACCAAATAGTGATTTAGCTCTCTGGCCACAGAAGAGAGGCTGTTCTTTAAGTATTGGAGAACTTATGCTGTTGTGGTTAGGTGCCACTGAGTCGGATCTGACTCAATGGCAGTGAACTTGGATTTTGTTTTTTTGGAATCTTTATGAGAGGAGATCGCCACAACTTTTCTCCCATGGGTGGGTTCAAACTGCCAATCTTTGCAGTTAGCAAGTGAATGCTTAACCATTATGCCACTAGGGCTCTTGAAGAACAGTATATTAAAAAAAAAAAAAAAAAAAAAACCACTGCCATTGAGTTGATTCTACCTCATAGCGACCCCCATTGGGTTTCTGAGGCAATAAATCTTTACTGAAGTAGATTGCCCACTCTTCCTTCTGAGGAGTGGCTGGTGGGTTTGAACTGCCAACCTCCTGGTTAGTAGTCAAATGCCTTAGGCAAGATGCCACCAGAGCTCCTTTGAAGAACAGTATAGTGGAGTTTAAACTGAACAGTGTCACAACATCATAAACATATTATCTCCTCTTTCTAGTAGGCACAGATAATTACTCTTTGGGAAATGTTCAGATATTAGAGCAACAAATATTAATAAAACAAATTAGAAAAGGAAAAGGAAGCAAATTTTAATCAGTTTTGAGTAATATACTTTAAATACAGAAGTGGATTATGTCAGAATGTTATCAGAATAGTAAGAAGAACTGAAATCACATCATCATATGAAAATGGTGGGAAAAAGAGAAAACAAGAATGAGAAAAAAAAGTTTTACTTATCAATAAATATGCCATTTAATAATACATTAAACTCCTTCACATCACTTATCTCTCTAAGCCTCCATCTATAAAATGATGATGCACTACCTGTCTCACAGTATAGTTGTGGAGATTAAACACGTAGGGATAGAGCCATCTCCCAATCTAAGCTCCTGAGAAAACCTCCTTTATTCCCACCTGCTTCTCACATTGTTGTCCCAATTCCTTTTAAGTAATGAAATATAAAATCTTGAAGGCACCAATGACCCTTCACTCTAACATCCTATATGAAATAGACTATGAAATCTTGTCTCCACCTTCATAATATATTCAGAATCCCATTATTTCTCTCTATGTCCATTGTCACCACACTGATACAAGTCATCACCGTTTCTTGCCTTGTGCTACTGCAACAGTTTCCAACTAGTCTCCTTGATTCAAGTTCTTCTTTGCTTCAGTTTGTTCTCAACTGGTATGGATTGAACTGTGTTCCTCCAAAATATGTGTTGAAATCCTAACCCCTGTACCTGTTTATAGGGTTTTTCTTTTTTTATATCAATGACAGTGTACAGGGTGAACCCTAAACCTAATCACTTCTGAGCTATAAAAAAAATTATAACAGACAGAGACACATCACATACAAGAGGAAGAGGAAGCCAGCCAGACTATGGAGACAAATGCTTTTATAATAGGAATACAAAGGATTGCTGCCAGCTACTAGAAGCAGAAATAGACCAGGAATTCAGACTTCTAATCTCCTGAACCATGAGAAAATAAATTTCTGTTCTTTGGAGGAACCCACTTGTGGTATTTTTTCTTATGCTTTTTTTTTTTTTTTAATGCATTTTATTGAAATATAGTTTATGTACAGTGAAATACACAAAAATGAAGTGACATGGGTCAATGCATTTTTTTTTTGCAGTGTTCTCTCCCCTCCTCTCCCCTCCCACCCTTGAAAACCAATAAAGAAAGTTTCCCTCCATATATAAACCTTTCCTTGACCCTCCACAACAACAAACTAATACTATATTTGTCCTTCTTTGTGTGATTGACTTATTTCACTCAGCATAATGTCCTCCAAGTTCATCCATATTATGCGGTGTTTTGCAGACTCTACACTTTTCTTCAGTGCTGCACAGCATTCCAGTATGTGTATGTACCATAGTTTGGTCATCCACTTTTCCGCTGATGGGCACGTAGGCTGTTTCCATCTTTTTGCTATTGTAAATAGTGCTGTGATGAACATGTGCGTGCATGTATCTGTTCCTATCCTGGCTCTCACCTCTCTAGGATATATACCCTAGTAATGGGATTGCTGGGTCAAATGGTATCTCCAATTCCAACTTTCCAAGGAATCACCATATTGCTTTCCACAGTGGTTGTGTAACTTCACAGTCACACAAGCAGTGTATGAGAGTCCCAAATTCTCCACATCCCCACCAGCACCTGTTATTTTCTGTCTTAATGAACCTTGCCATCAGTGCTGGGGTGAGACGGTATATCTCATTGTTATTTTGATTCACATCTCTCTAATGGCCAATGATTGTGAGCATCTTTTCATGTGTATTAGTTGACCACCTGAATATCCTCCTTGGTGAAATGTCTATTCATGTCTTCTGCCCATTTTTCAATTGGATTGTTAATTCCTTCGGTGTTGAAGCATTGGAGTTTTCCATCAATCTTAAGAGATAAGTCCCTTGCCAGATATGTAATTATCAGCAAATATCAATTTGTAGCTATCATTTTTGTCATGTGCTTTTTCATTGTGTCGATTTCTTTGTTCCATGTAATTTTCTATGCTGAGCCCGTTTTGTTTATGAATCATATTATCACTTCCTTCATTGCTATTGTTTTAGTATTTGCTGAATATTTATGCTGGTCCTCTTTTTTATTTTGATGTGAAGGTTTATCATTTTTCTTTGAGGTTACTCTGTGATTTATAGTTTTCTTCCCAAGTTTA
>NW_006921622.1:10251425-10253851 GCF_000298275.1 Orycteropus afer afer
TTGTTGGACTTCCTGAATGGATATATTCTCATCTTTCATCATATCAGGGAAGTTCTCCTCCAACAAATCTTGGACAATTTTCTCAGTGGTTTCACTTTTCTCTTCCTGTTCTGGAATTCTGATTACACGTAGGTTATTCCTTTTGATGGTATCCCACATGAACCTTACACTTTCTTCATTTTGTTTTGATCTTTTTTCTGACTGATCCCTTTCCAAAGAAGTATTCAGGTATTTGTCTTCAACCTTAGTAATTCTATCTTTCATTGCATCAATTCTACTCCTTTGCCCTTTCAATGTGTTATCTATTTCTGACAATTTAGTATTAATCTTCTGGATTTCTATCTGTAGATATAGAATCATTTCTAATTTTTCATTTATTTTGTTAATTTGTTCTTGTATTTTCTTCCAACATTCTTCTAGGGTTTTGTCTGTGTTTTCCTTGGTCTGTCTCTCAATCCTTTGAAGATATCTAAATATAATTCTTTTGAATTTCTTATCAGTGAGTTCCAATGCTGTCTCATTGAACCTTGCCATTAGTGCTGGGGTAAAATGGTATATCTCATTGTTGTTTTGATTTACATCTCTCTGATGGCCAATGATTGTGAGCATCTTTTCATGTATTAGCTGACCACCTGAATATCTTCCTCCACATCTTCCTCAAGGATGTATTTTGGGTCTGTATCCTGGTCCCTTGTTTCTCCTGCTTTATCTTGCTTCTTTGTGTGGACTGTGATGCTCTGTTGTCTCCGAGGCATTACGACATTTTTGTCTTTATATTTAATTGGTGAGTATATGTTAGAGTGACTTGCCCACGATTTTCATTTTCTTTGTTTTGTTTGTATGTTATCTATATAGGCAGGGTACTATGTTGTGCTCCTCTATTCACTAGTTGACGGCACTTATACACTCACCACCTGTCTCCTTTCCTGTTGTCAGCTGCTCGTATGTCCTTCCCGACCCTGGCAAACAGAGCCTGTTCTTAGGTCCCTGGAATCCAAATGAGAATGCTATCACTTTAAAATCCAAAATGGTTGCCACTTGTAAGCTTTCAAAATGGCTGTGCCCTCAGTCACTTTAAATATCCAAAATGGCTGCCGCTTATAAACATTCAAAATGGCTGCACCCTCAGATACTTTAAATATCCAAAATGGCTGCCACGTGTAAACAAACAAAAATGGCTGTGCCCTCCGGACAGCAGAAAGTCCACAGCTCAAGTTGTCTCCCTCCTTGCTGTTTCCCTTCATAGTCATAGGCCACCAGAGCAGTTGTCCCTGCAGCCCTTAGTGACTGGGACTGATCTTTAGGTTAACTCTCAGGTCCCAACACCACTTGGAAACATTCAGGCTGTTGGTCTCGTCAGAGTAGCTGACAGTCCGCAGCTCTGACCGTCTCTGTACTCACCGTTTTCGTTCAGGTTTTTCACTAGTAGGTGCCTAATCCACTTCTGTAGAGTTCCTTTCTAAGCTCAAGGATCCAGGATTATCTTCTGTATCTCTGTCAATTGGTTTTTCTTTTCTTTGCTGAAGAGGGTCTCTGTTGCTTGTCTGTCTATTCCTCCATCTTACCAGAAGGCTCCAATCTGGTATTTTTTCTTACAGCAGTATTAGGTAACTAAGATATCTTTCTACTAAATCTACTTACAGCTTTCTGTTTCACTAAAAGCCAAGCTATTACAAGATAAAGCTCTATGTGATTTATGCCTCCCATCCCCATCCACTGTCACCTCTTTGACCTCATTTTGTTCTTTTCTCCTTTTTACTTAAGATGCAGTCTCCTTGCTATTCCTTATACACACCAAGTCAGTTCTCCCTCTATCTCAGATTCACTTATCTTACCTGCCTGGCTTACTCCCTAACCTCATTCAAGTCTTTGCTCCACATGTCTCCTGACTGAAGTTTTCCTTGACTACTTTATCTAAATTGCAGCAAGCCTGACATATACACATACATTCACACTCACTCCCTTATCCCTCTTTCTGGGTATTTGTCACTTTAGCATTCATCACTCTTTATCTTGTTTGTTGATTCATTTCATCACTAGAATGTTAGCTCCATTTTTGCAAGAGTTTTTATCTATTTCATTCACTGCTGAATACCCAGGAACTCAATAAATTATGAATGAATTAATGAAAAAGCTCTCCATGTGGATAGACCTGGGATTAAAAACTAGTCTATACTATTTACTAGCTCTTTTGCCCAAAGTTCTTTACTATTCTATAAAATGGAAATAATGTTAATACCACATCTAGAGGGCTATTAAGAAGAATAAATGAGATTCAGACATATAAAATGATTAGCATAGTACACAGAAAATATTAATTACTCAATAAATTTTAGTTATTTTACTATAAAGAATTATGCAAAAGTATAGTATTCTTATGTTTTAAAAAATACTATCCTATGTAGGAGATTCTTGATAGAGAGGGA
>NW_006921622.1:10254002-10255566 GCF_000298275.1 Orycteropus afer afer
TTTCCAGCCAAACAAAATACAAGCATATGAGTTGAACATTTACCTCAAGTAGATACACTCTTGGAGAGAACAATCATGGGAGAAAGAAGGGCTGCTTATGCACAGGAAGACAGCTCAGGGGGCAGGAGTGTATGGAGGGTAGGACACAAGGAAGAGGTAACTATGGGTAGGAAATGGGAGGGGAGCTGTTGCACTGTGGTAAACTGTGGTCAATGACATAAGACAAAGTATGGAAAGTGAATTTGCTCTGTAAATCTTCACCCAAATCACATTAAAAAAAAAATTATATATATAAAAAAATACTATCATAATAGACATAAGGTACAGTGAAGGATAGCCCTGGTGGGAGAAAGAAGTCCCCAAATGAGTGTGCATGCTAGGTGAAACAACTAAGGGAAAAAGGGCAAAGAAAACTGGGAAGCACAAACTAATACATGATTTTCTAAGAATTTTACCTCACCTCTTGATGAAAAAGATTGTCAGATGAAGAGAAAACTCTGAAAGGAAGGAAGCATAATTTATTTATTCAAGTTTCATTCAATTTTGTGGGTTTAGTATATGGTAGGAATAATGTACATTAAGAATACAGCATTGGGGAGAACAGTTGTAGTTAAAAAGGATGTTACCTTAACTAGAAATTATGTAGTATCTATTACGCTATTTTACCTTAAACTGAAAAAAACAAACTCACTGCTAAGAGTCGGATCCAACTCACAGACAGCCCTCCTTGGGTTTCTGAGGCAGTATCACTACGGAAGTAGATTGCCCAATTGCCAAGCTTCTGGTTAGCAATCAAATGCCTTAGGCACTATGCCACCAGAACTCTCATAATTTACCTTATGTTGTTCAAATAATAATAATAAAAAAAAAAAAAAAAAACTAAAAAAAACCCCCAAACTCCTGATATTAAAATAGAAAATAACTTAAAAAGACATGTGTTCACAAAATAAACCCACTGCCACCGAGTTGATTCTGACTCATAGCAACCTTATAGGACAGAATAGAACTGCCCCCCCCCCCATAAGGTTGTCAAAGCTGTAAAGCTTTACAGAAGCAGACTGTCTCACCTTTTTCCCACAGAGAAGCTTGTGGATTCAAACCACTGACCTTTGGGTTAGTAGCCAAGCGCATAATCACTTGGCCACCAGGGCTCCCTGAGTTCAAAATAAAGGCATCAAAATCTAACAACACAGTGTCACCACAGCATCACAGTGTCACCACAGCATTATACAAACCCAAACAAAAGGCCAGAATTTTATTTTTTAAAACTATGTTTCTGAAGATAAAGATGAAATCCATAATATGACTTGGCTTCTCAATTCCGTTCTTTTGATCTACAAAGTACTAACAATTTTAGCTGCTTACAGAGAATCAGTTATATAAAAAAAGTAAATATTTTTAATAGTTTTTATTTACTTCTGGGATGTTTCATCACAATTACAAGTGTTTTCTGTCTTTTTTTTTTTTATTTTATTTTGATTTGGGTGAAGATTTACAGAGTAAATTCACTTTTCATACAGCAGTTCACATATACTTTGTCTCATGTCATTGACCAAAATTTACA
>NW_006921622.1:10256399-10264329 GCF_000298275.1 Orycteropus afer afer
CTTAGCCACTATGCTACCAGAGCTCCCACACTCCCCATTTAGACATACCTAATTGTTTAGCCTGTCCACTTAATCTATCTGTCCATATACCCCTGTTTGCCTTCACTGACAGCTCAGTACTGTATATGCAAAAGGGTTCATATTTGTTGTCTGTACTTCCCATGTACCTCTCTATGCCTTTCTCATCCTCAATGGTGCCATATTGGTCACTCCCATTTGGTACATTGCCCTTCTCTTCACCCAAATCAATATTTTTTCTGTCTTTTTAAATAAATATTTTAAAATCATTTTAAAAAGCAACACACAAATTTCACTTCTGGAATGATGGAGCAGATATACTTTTTCCTGCTCCTCCCACTAAGAACTAAAATCCCTGAATGTGATATATATAACAAACTTAGGAAGACTCTGAAACTTTAAGATGGCAGATCTGCTGAGTTCTTTAGGACCTAAGGAATACCATAGCAATGAGTTACCTAGGTTTTATTTTTGCCTCATATATCTGAGACTTGGTATTGGAGAAGCTGAAAACCCAGAAAACTAATAGGCAGAGATAACAAAAACCCCAACAAAAGTATGCTCTCTCTAGCCAAAAGACCAAGAAAAAGAAACAACAATAAGACAAACATCACAGAAAAAAGTATGACCACACCTTTATCGTTGTCAGCAAGGGCTAAGTTGGGAGACTATACATCTAATGTTACAAGGCACCATGTCTTCCCTACCAGGGTGATATGAGAGAACACTGAGTAGAAATCCAGATTTCTATCCCAACAGAGTGGTACTGAGGGCAGAAGCCCCTCTACTCCCAAGGAGTCAAGAGAAATCATGTGGTAGCCTGCACTTCCATATCTAGCCAGTGGTAATGAGGCAACTCTCCCCCTCATGCCAGGGTGGTATTAGAGGGCAATCAGGGCTTTCACCACTGTCCAGCAGTAACAAGGCCATGCCTCCACAATGTTAGTAGAGGTCATATGGCGAACAGTAACTAGGCATCCTGCCCCTCTCAGCCACTGTGTTTTCAGTGGAAGCCTAGTGGTAAGCAGGACCACCCATACAACAGTAACAAGGAACCACAACTACTCTCTCTCCAGTTGTGAACACAGGCCAGAGAGGGAACATGAACTTCCACCTCCACCTGTTAGTAACAAGGCAGCAACTATCCTTTTTCTTGCTGGAATGGTGTTAGAGAAGTCCAAGTAAGACAAGGATTCAGAGTTTCATAATATGAAACTCAAGATACTCAGGTCTCAATTAAAAAAAAAAAAAATCACTCAGGAAAGCTGTAATTTGAGAAAAGATAAGAGATATTGTGGTGGTTATGTCTGTGTGTCAACCTGGCTGGGCCTGGTTGAGTGGCTGGGCAGCTGGTGGTAGTTATTCCCCATGATGAGATTGGCAATCAACTCCAGGGTGGGATCTACCACAAGCAGCTGAGTAGCTGCCTTTGGGATGTGGTCTGCTTCCTGTATTTAAGGAGAAGCCTTGGGGATAGTCTCTAGCTTATGGCACACTTGGACCATGCACGTAGTCATGTCATTGTTCAGCAGCCTGCTGTGCTCTGCCGACAGTGGGACTTACAATGGACTTGAATTAATGGCCTGCCATGTGGTTTGGTAACATCAGGACTGTGCCCTTTTATTTGTTGACTTTGGGCTTGTTAGCCTCAGCAGCCAGTACTTGCCTTAGTGAAGAAAAGCCTCTACCTTCAGTGGGCTAGGAGCAAGAGGCAGATCTGATGCCCAAGGTCAAGGGGCTTTCACACAGCCCCTAGAGCCTGGCACTTTGAATTTGGACTTAAAGCCTCCTAACTGTAGAGAGAATAAACTCCTATTTGTTCAGCCATCATCCATCCCATTTGTGGTACCTCTGTCAGAATGGTACTAGGTAACCAAAACAGATACTAACAAGATGCAAGATGTATTAAAATTATCTGACTAGGCATTTTAAAGCAGCCATGTAAAAATAGTTCAACAAGCAATAATAAACACTCTAGAAACAAATGAAGAAATAAAAAAAGCCTAGCAAAGAAATAGAAGATATATAGAAGGATCAAATTGAAACATCAGTACTGAAAAATATACTAACTGGGGGGAGGAAAAAAAAAAAAACAATGGCTAGACTCAACAACAAATACATGTGTTTACTATGGCAATAAGGTAAATCTGATCAATGTAAACCACCATATTAATAATCCAAAAAAGAAAAATCACACGATCATATCAATTGATAGAGAAAAAAGACCCATTCATGATAAAAACTGTCCAAAAAACTTAGAGAGAAGAAATTCCTCAACTTCCTATACAGCATCTACAAAAACACCTATAGCTAACACTATACTTAATGGTAAAAAATTAAATGCTTTTCCTCTAAGGTCAGGAAAACGGCAAGGATGCCCACTCTTTCTTACGCAATATAGGACTGAAAGTTCTAGCCAGCAATTAAGGCATAAAAAGAAAATGTACAGATTGCAAAGGAAAAAAAAAAAAAAAAAACTGTCCCTACTTACATAGAAAATCACTATGAATCTATGTAATTCTTAGAACTAATAACTAAGATGAATGTATAAAAATCTTTAATAAAATCAGCTGAGTTTCTGGTGGCATAGTGCCTAAGGGATCTGACTGCTAACCAGAAGGCGGGCGGTTCAAACCTACCAGCCAATCCTTGTAAGGAAGATTGGGCAATTTATTTCCGTAGTGGTACTGCTTCAGAAACCCAAGGAGGGGTCCTTATGCATCGGATCAGACTTGACGGCAGTCGATTTTTTTTTTAAGTAATGGACATGTGGAAACAAATTAAAAGCATGATAATGTTACAACCACTCAAAATTAAATAAGGACAGACTTAGGAATAAATCTAACAAAATATATATAAGAATTATATGCTTAAAAACTACAAAATACTGAACAAAGAAATCAATGAAGGTATAAATAAGAGACACAGATTAGAAGATTCAACATAGTAAATAGTAAATATGTAAATTCTTCCCAAATTAATATAGAAGTTAGTTGTTATGTGCTGTGGAGTCAGACCTGACTCATAGTAACCCCACTTTGGGTTTCCAAGGCGGTATCACTATGGAAGTAGATTGCCCAACCTTCCTTCTGAGGAGTAGCTGGTGGGTTTGAACTGCCAGCCTTCTGGTTAGGAGTCAAGTGGCTTAGGCACTACACTACCAGAGCTCCTAATATACAGGTTTAACGTAATATATATCTAAATTCCAGCAGGATATATACAAGATTATTCTAATATTTAGATGAAAAGGAAAAGAAATTACAACAGCTAAAATAATTTTGAAAAAGACTAACATGGGAAGGTTCACTCTACCCTATTTTAAGACTTACTGCATAGCCAAAATAATCAAGACTGTCATACTGGCAAAACCAAAAGCCAGTTGCCAATGAGTCAATTTTAACTCATGGTGACCTCATGTGTTTCAGGGTTCTCCACAGCATTTTCAATGGTGTGACCTTTGGAAAGCGATGGCCAGCCTTTCTTCTGAGGTACCTCTGGGTAGTTCTGAACCACCAACTTTTAGGTTAGTAACTGAGCACTTAAACATTTACATTAACCAGGAATCTTGTTGTATTGACAGAAGGACAGAAACACAGACCAATAAAGTAGAACAAAAAATTCATGAATAACTTCACACAAGCATAGCCAAATGATTTTTTGACAAAGGTTCAAAAGTAATTAAATAGAAGAATAGCCTTTTTAAAAAATGCTGCTGGAGCAGTTAGGTATATATAAGGAGAGAAAACACTGCTACCTAAACCTCACACTTTATAGAAAAGTTAACTCAAAATGGAGCATAGATTTAAAATGTAAAATCATAAAAATTTTAGAAGGAAATATCATACTCAAAGAAAAAAAAGGCTTTAAGCTTTCCTCTTAAGATGAAGGACAGAGTTCTGATAAGATGGCAGAACAAGCAGAAAGACTGTAAAGATGCTCTTTAACAAAGAAAAGAGGAACCAATTAACACAGATACAGAAGATAATCCTGGAGCCCTGAGCTTTGAAGGGAAGGATACAGAAGTGGACTAAACTGCAACTAGTAGAAGAATTTGCATGAAAACACCAAAAAAGGAGGCATATGGAGCTGTGGTTTGGCAGCAGTCCTGATGGCACAGACAGCTTGGATATTGCCAAGTGGTGTTAGGACCTAAGAATTAATCTAAAAATTAGCCCTGCTAGCCAGGGACTGCATGGAGGACTGCACTGGTGGCTGGTGAATAAAAAGGGAAGCAGCAAAGAAGAAGGAGAGTTGAGCTGTGGACTTTTGCCTGTCTGGAAGGCACAGCCATTTTGAATGTTTGAAAGCAATTTCAACCATTTAGGATATTTAAAGTGACAACATTTTCCCAGATTCCAGGGACTTAAGAATAGGCTCCACTTGCTGGGAACCCTAAGGACTTTCCGGACACCAACGACTGGAAAGGTGCAATATTCCCCTTCTTACTCTTACACTCCACACCCTCTTGGTGAATAGAGGTGTGGCCATCCCTCACTCCCACCTACCTTCTGGGGAGGCAGGAATTCCATCCCAGTCTGTGTGCTTGGAGGGAGCTTGGGTGCCCTGCTCTGCCCTGCTCAGATTTTCCTTTTTTTCCCCCTTTTATTTAGTTTGTTTTTGTCTGTTCTAAAATTATTATTATTATTGTCCTTTTTATTATTATTCTCTACTCTTCCCTTTCCACATTCTAGTTTTCAGCTTTTTCTCTCTTCCCTGTTCCTTGTCCCAATGTTTTTCTGGTGGTTAACCCCATTCCTTATTTTTCTTTTCGCATTTTTCCCATTTTTTTCTTCATTATTCTCCTACTCTACCTTTTTTCTCTTATTGACCTCTTCTGAGATAATGCAGGTTTTCTTTTCTTTTTTTGGTGATTGTTCTGTTTGCTTATGCATTGTGAATTTTTGTCCACTTGCTTTTACTCTTTTGATGTTTTTTTGATTGTTGTTTTTGTCTGAGTAGGAGACAGCAACCATGTCCATACAATGCAACCACACCTGCACCTCCAGCAGCTCCACTTACTGAGTGAGACCACCACTTCCTTCTCCCCCAACTGGCCAATGATAAACAACCACCAAGAAGAGCCTGACTCACCATTACTGCTCTTCATAAATAGTTAACAGAGATCTAAATACAATGACCTAGGGGGCTGCGGTGGTTCCACCCCCAAAGGCCATGATCCTCCCTTTTGAGGCTGAGGCAGCTCTGCTTCCATTTCCTTAGTCTCTCTACTTCTGCTAATTAATACCCAAGGGCAACCCATTCTGCAGGAAATCTTTCTGCCCCCAAAAGCACTTTGCTTTCTTGCTCCATGGGCTGGCCAACCTGCTACTCCAATTTATACTGGTATCTTTACCAATTAACACCCGAAGACAACCCACTTCACCAGAAAACCACCTACACAATGGCACCCGGCTTTCTCCTCTGTGGGCTGGTAAGCCTGTTGCTGTTTAATGCTGGTCTCTGGGCTCTGCTACTGCTGTCTTTCATGCTGGTTTCTCTGCTGGTATCTCAGTGCCAGTCTCTAGGCTCTGTTCCTGCCATCTATCATGCCATATGCCGGGGTCTCTCTGCCAAGGTCTCTGGTAAAGGATGCACTCCACTCCTATTCCCACATTTTAGGTGTCTGTCAGAGCAACACCCCACTTTCTTGGTACCATATTCTGTTCCGGTTACCTAGTGTCACTCTGACAAGAAGTTACCACAAATGGGATGGCTTGAACAAACAGGAGTTTATACTCTTACAGTTTTGGAGGCTAGAAGTCCAAGTTCAAAGTGCCAGGCTGTGGGGGCTGGGTGAAAGCCCTTTGACCTTGGGCTTCAGCTCTGCCTACTGCTCCTGGCCCACTGGAACTAGAAGTGTTTCTTCACTCAGACAGCTGCTGGATGCTGAGGCTAACAAGCCAAAGGTCAACAAGTAAAAAGACACAGTCCTGATGTTACCAAACCACAAAGCAGGTCATTAATTTAAGTCCACTGTAAGTCTCAAAGTCAGAAGACCATGGCATGCTGCTAAACAATGACACAGCTACATGCAGGGTCCAAGAGTGCCACAAGCTACAGACCATTCCCAAGGCTTCTCCTTATATACAGAAAGCAGACCACGTCCCAAAGGCAGCTACTCAGCTGCTTGTGGTAGATCCCACCATGGAAGTGACTGCCAGTTTCATCATGGGGAATAACTACCACCAGCTGCCCAGCCACTCAACCAGGCCTAGCCAAGTTGACACACAAACATAACCACCAAAATTCCATCCTTGTCAACTTGGCACCTGTACAGATCTTCAATGGGTAGTATCTGTACAGGTTTCCTCCACTGGGTGGTTCCAGTTCTCTAGTTCCTGAGTGGTAACTGCACCCCTTGGCCTGGTGGGCTCCGTTCCTCTCCCTCTTGGGTATGGCGCCACAATGTCTTAGAGAAAACAGACCATCACAGTCCACACAAAGAAGCAAGATAAAGTGGTAGAAAAAAGAGAGCAGGATATAGACCCAGAACATATCCCTGAGGAATAAGCAGCATCGGAACTTCCTGATACGGAATTCATAAGAATTATATTTACGTATCTTCAACGGATTGAGAGACAGATCAAGGAAAACACTGAAAAAATGAAGGAAAAGACAGACTAAATCCTAAAAGAATTTTGGAAGAAAGTACAAGAACTAAATGAAAAATTAGAAATGATTCTGAATCTACACATAGAAATCCAGAAGATTAATACCAAATTTTCAGAAATACATAACACATTGAAAGGGCAAAGGAGTAGAACTGAATCAACAGAAGATAGAATTCATGAGATTGAAGACAAATATCTGAATACTTCTTTGGAAAGTGATCAATCAGAAAAAAGATCAAAACAAAATAAATAAAGCCTAAGCTTCATATGGGAAAACATCAAAAGGAATAAGCCACATGTAACTGGAATTCCAGAACAGGAAGAGAAATAGAAAACCACTGAGAAAACTTTCTAAGATCTGTTGGAAGAGAACTTCCCTGATATGATGAAAGATGAGAATATATCCACTCAGGAAGTGCAATGACCCCAAATAGGATAGACCCCAAAAGAAAACGACCAACACATATCATCATCAAACTCATCAAAACAAAAACAAAGAATTCTGAAAGAAGCACAGGGAAAAAAAAAAAAGTTACTTACAAAGGACAACCATGATTTGCACGATTACATGATTACAATCAATTGCATGATTTCTCAGCAGAAACCATTCAAGTCAGAAGGAAATGGGATGATATATTTAAAACCTTGAAAGATAAAAATTTTCAACCAAGAATTATATACCTGGCAAAATTGTCCCTCAAATATGATGGTGAAATTAGGAGATTTACAGACAAGCAGAAATTAAGGGAATTTGTTAAAACCAGACCAACATTACAAGAGATACTAAAGGTAATCCTTTGAACAGAGAACCAATAACAGCAAACCACAACCGACCATTAATACACAAGAAGACATAACCCAGCACAGCTATGTACATATACAAAGTAAAATAAGCTTAAAAGATTGTAAACAGGGAATCAGAGACATCGATTGGCAATGAGGAAAACTACAAACCAAAAAGAGGGTAAATACTGTGTAGTTACCAGTTCTAAATGGCGAGGAAGTCAAGAGAGTTGCAAGAGAGAATGGACTGTTCCAAACTCAGGGAGAAAATTATAAATCAAAGGGTAACCTCAAATAAAAATGATTAACCTTCACATCACAATAAAAAAGAGGACAGGCACAAATATTTAGCAAATAATAAAACAACAGCAACATATGAAATGATAATGTTGTTGTTGTTGTTAAGTGCCGTCGAGTCGTTTCTGACTCATAGTGACCCCATGCACAGCAGAACGAAACACTGCCCGATCCCGCGCCAGCCCCACAATCCCTGCTATACTTGAGCCCATCATCGCAGC
>NW_006921622.1:10265509-10273259 GCF_000298275.1 Orycteropus afer afer
TGGATAAGAAAACATAACCTATCAATATGCTGTCTATAAGAGACACACCTTAGAGACAAAAACAAAAATAGACTAAAAATCAAAGGATGGAAAAAGATACATCAAGCCAATAGCAACTAAAAAAGAGCAGGAGTCGTGATACTAACTCCTCATCAAATTGACTTTAAGACAAAAACCACCATATGACAAAAGGAATGACATTATATAATGATTAAAGGATCAACTGAGCAAGATATAATCATAATAAATTATCTATGGTCCCAATGAAAGAGCCCCAAAATACATAAATCAGACTTTAAAGGAGGTGAAAAGGTAAATAGATGACTCCACAGTCACGGTGGGAGACTTTAATAAACCGCTTTCAATGAAAGATGGAAATAAATGGAAAGAAACTCAACAAAGACGCAGAAGAGCTAAACAACACAATCCACCAACTTTACCTTATAGACATTTACAGAGCACTTCAACCAACAACAGCACAGTATACATTCTTTTCAAGTGCCAATGAAACATTCTCCAGAATAGACCATATGCTAGGACATAAAGGAAGCCTTAATAAATTTAAAAACATTGAAATACTGCAAAGCATCTTTTCAGATCAAAATGCTATCAAATTAGAAATCAACAATAGGAACATCATGGAAAAAGCGCAAATGTATGGAAACTGAACAATACTCGCCTTAAGAAAGACTGGGTAAGAGAAGAAATAAAAAAATGAAATTCAAAAACTCCTTGAATCAAATGAGAATGAAAACACAACATACCAAAATCATTGGGACAAAGCAAAAACAGTGACCAGGGGCCAATTTATAGCAATCAATGCACACGTCAAAAAAGAAAGAAGAGACAAAATCAACACTTTAAGCCAACATCTCCAACAATTAGAAAAATAACAGCAAGAAAAGCCTACAGTCACCAGAAGAAAGGGATTAATCAAGATTCGAGCAGAAATCAATTAAACAGAAAATAAAGACAACAGAAAAAATCAATAAGACTAGAAGTTCGTTTTTTGAAAAGAGTAATGAAACGGACAAACCACTGGAAAATTTAACAAAGGAAAAGAGGGAGAGAATACAAATAACACAAATAAGAAACAAAATGGGTGACATGACAACAGAACCAACTGAAATAAAAAGGATAATATCAGGATACTATGAAGAGCTGTACTCTAACAAATTTGACAATCTGAAAGAAATGGACCACTTACCTAAATGAAACACACCACTTACCTAAACTAACACAGACTGAGGTAGAAAAGTTGAACAGATGCATAACAAAAGAAGAAATTGAACAGGTCATCAAAAAATTACAAACAAGAAAAAGTCCTGGCCCAAAAGGTTTCACTGAAGAATTCAAACATTCAGAGAAGAACTGACACAAATCCTACTCAAACTATTCCAAAACACAGAAAAGGATGGAATTCTCCCTAATGCATTTTATGAAGCAACCATTACCTTGATATCAAAACCAGGCACAGATATCACTCAAAAGGAGAACTACAAACTATCCCTCATGAATATAGTGCAAAGATCTTCACCAAACTCCTAGCCAATAGACTCCAACAACATATCAAAAAAATAATTCATGATGACCAAGTGGGGTTCATATCAGATATGCAAGGATGGTTCAACACTAGAAAAACAATCAACATCATCTACCACGTAAATAAAACAAAGGAGAAGAACCACATGATCATATCAATTGATGCAGAAAAGGCATTTGGTAAAATCTAACACCCATTCCTGATCAAAACTCTTAGTAAAACAGAAATAAAAGGGACATTCCTCAACATATTAAAGGGCAACTATGCAAAACCAACACTCAACATTATTCTCAATGGGGAGAGACTGAAACCATTCCTCTTGAGAACAGGAACTAGACAAGGATGCCCTCTATCACCACTTCTATTCAACATTGTACTGGAAGTCCTAGCTAAGGCCATAAGGCAAGAAAAGAAAATCAAAGGCATCGAAATTGGTAAGGAAGACGTCAAACCATCCCTATTTGCTGATGATATGATCCTATACCTAGAAAACCCAAGAGACTCAGTCAAAAAGCCACTGGAAATAATTGAGAGATTTAGCATCATGGCAGGATACAAGATCAACATCCAAAAATCAGTTGGATTCCTCTACACCAGCAAAAAGATTGCTGAAAAGGAAATAAGGAAATCAATATTATTTACAGAAGCTACCAAAACAAAATAAAATACTTGGGAATAAATCTTACCAGGGGCACAAATGACCTGTACAAAGAAAACTATAGAAGACTACTTCATGAAACCATAAGAGATCTACATAAATGGAATAAATGGAAGAACATCTCATGCTCATGGATAGGAAGATTGAACATTGTGAAATTGTCAATTCTACCCAAAGCAATCTATACATTCAATGCAATCCCAATCCAGATCCCATCAACATTTTTTATGGTATGGAAAAAAACCAACCAGTAACTTTATATGGAAAGGAAAGAAACCTCGGATAAGCAAAGCACTATTGAAGAAGAACAAAGTAGGAGGTCTCACACTGCCAGATCACAAAATCTACTATACAGCCACAGTAGTCAAAATTGCCTGGTGTTGGTATAATGACAGACACATAGACCAATGGAATAAAATTGAGAACCCAGAAATAGATCCAGTGACCTATGGTCAGCTGATCATTGACAAAGGGCCTAAATCCATTAAATAGGGAAGAGAATGTTTCTTTAATAAATGGTGCTGGCAAAACTGGATATCCATTTGTAGAAAAACGAAACAAGATCTGTACCTCACACCATACACAAAAACGAACTCCAGATGAATCAAAGACTTAAACGTGAAACCTAAAATTATGAAGTTTCTCAAGGAAAAACTAGGGGCCCTAATATAGGGCCATAAATAAGACTATCAAGCATAACCCAAAATGCACAAACAGCAGAAGAGAAACTAGATGAATGGGATCTTCTAAAATTAAATTTTTATTTGCCTACAAAGACTGCTCCAAAGAGTCAAAAGAGAACCTACAGATTGGGAATAAATATTCAGCAATGACATATCTGGCAAGGGACTTATCTCCAGAATTTATGGAAAACTCCAGCACCTCAACAAGAAAAAGACAAATAATCCAATTAAAAAATGGGCAGAAGACATGAATAGACACTTCACCAAGGAGGATATTCAGGCAGCCAACAAACATATGAAGAAATGGTCATGATCATTAGCCATTAGAGAGATGCAAATCAAAACAACAAGATACCATTTTGCCCCAGCACTAGTAGCAAAGTTCAGTAAGACAGAAAATAACAAATGCTGGTGAGGATGCAGAGAGATTGGGACTCTCATAAACTGCTGGTGGGACTGTGAAATGGTACAACCACTGTGGAAAGCAGTGTGGTAATTCCTTAAAAAGTTGTAATTAGAAATATCATTTTGACCCAACTATTCCATTTTTAGGTATATCTTAAATAAGCGAGAGCCAGGACAAGAATAGATATATGCAAACCCATGTTCATCAAGCACTATTTACAATAGCCAAAAGATGGAAACAACCTCAGTGTCCATCAACTAAAGAATGGATAACCAAACTATGGTACATACACACAATGGAATACTATGCAACCCTAAAGAATAACGTAGCATCCGCAAAACACCACATAACATGGATGAACTTGGAGGACATTATGCTGAGGGAAATAAGTCAATCATAAAAGGACAAATATTGTATTAGTCCATTATTGCAAAAAGTCAAGGAAAAGTTTATATATGGAAGGAAATTTGCTTTGTTGATTACTAGGGATGGGAGGGGAGGGGAAGGAACACTGTTAGATAGGTAGAGATAAGTATTGATTTGGGTAAAGGGAAGGGCAATGTACCAAATATGAGTGATCAATACGGTAGCATTGAGGAAGGGGAAGACATAAAGAGCTACATGGGAGGTACAGACAATGAAGATGAACCCTTTCACACATACACTACTGTGTTGTCAGTCAAGGCAAACATGGATAGATAGGTGGACAGGCTGAACTATCAGATATGTCTATGCAGGGGAGAGTGTGCCCAAGACCATGTGTGGGGTTGGCAGACAATGTTTCTACAAGTGTACTGCTGTGTTCTATAAGAATTCCCAGGTATACAGTAGAGTTGACAAAGGACAAGGTTGTGGTCACTTCTTGGCTACAGCGAGCTACCCAGAGGGAGTAAGTAGTTTCATCTGTGGGCTTGGAACCATACTCATGGGGGACATCAAGCTTAAGTGGCATACCATACTACACAGAAAATTGCTCCACGTCCTACTTTGGCTAGTAGTGACTGGGATCTTAAAAGTTTGCAAGCAGCCATCTAGATGCAACAATGGGTCTCTCTACGTCCAGAGCAAAGAAGAATGAAGAAAACCAAAGATTCATGGAAACAATTAATCCAAGCAACTAGTACCCCATGCAATCCTCAGCCTATACGACTATAAGATTAGAAGAACTAGATGGTCCCTGCCTACCAATGTCAACCACTCCGAGGGGGGATCTATGTAGGAGATCCTGCATAGAGTGGGAGAACAATGTGGAACAAAACTCAAAGTCATTTGGGAAAAAAAAAAAAAAAGGGACCAGGTTTGTTGGTCTCACAGCACCTGTTGGAACCACTAAGACAATGGCCCCTAGCTGCCTTTCAGGTCTGGAACTGAACAACATGGCTTCCAGCCAAGCAAAAGACAGGCATATGAGCTGAACATTGACACTAGGTAGATACACTCCATGGAGAGAACAATCATGGGAGAGTACAAGGGCTGTTTATGCACAGGGAGACAGCTCAGGGGCAGAAGTGCATGGAGGAAAGGACACAGGGTAGAGGTAACTATGGGGAGCTGTTGCATTGTGGTACACTGTAGTCAATGTCATGAGACAAAGTGTATATGAACTGCTCTATGGAAAGTGAATTTTCTCTGTAAACTTTCACTCAAATAACAATTAAAAAAAAAAGACCAGTAAGAAGGCTAAGGAAGGCCACTCTTATCACTGCTATTCAACATTGTACTGGAAGTCGTGGCCACTACAATTAGGCTAAATAAATAAATAAATAAATAAAAGGTACAAATCAGGAAGGAGAAAATAAACCTGTCCCTTTTTAGCAGATGACATGATCCCATACTTAGAAAACCCAAAGATTCTGTAAGAAAGTTATTACAGCTAAGAAATGAATTCATCAAAGTGGCAGGATACAAAGTTAACACACAAAAATCAGCTAGGTTTCTATGCATCAGCAATGAGCAAGCTTAAAAAGGACATTAAGAAAAAAATTAATTTACAATAAAATCCAAAAGAATAAAGTACATGGAATAAATTTAACCAGGAAGGTGAAAGACTTGTACACTGAAAACTACAAAACATTACTAAAAGAAACTAAAGAAGATCTAAATAAACGGAAAGACATTCCTTGGTCATAGACTGGAAGGATTAATATAGTTAAGATGTCAATACTACCCAAAACAATCTGTAAACTCTGCAATTCCTGTAAAAATTCCAACTACCATCTTTGCAGAAATTGAAAAGCCAATCCTCAAATTTATATGGATTGGCAGGGGGCCCAAATAGCCTAAGCAATCTTGAAAAAAGAAGAATAAAGTAAGAGGACTTATACTTCCTGATTTAAAAACGTACTATAAATCTACAGCAATCAAAATAGTTTGATATTGATTGTATAATGATCTCAAAAAAACAAAACTCACTGCCATCGAATCATTTCCGACTCATAGAACCCCTATTGGGTTTCCAAGGCTGTAAATCTTTACAGAAGCAGATTCCTCATCTTTCTTCTGCAAAGTGGCTCGTGGATTCATACCACCTGAGCTCCTATAATGTTGTTGTTGTTGTTGTTATGTGCCGTCAAGTTGGACCCAACTCATACCGATCCCTCCTTGGGTTCCCAAGGCGGTATCACTACAGAAGTAGATTGCCCAACCTTCCTTCCGAGGAGCGGGTGGTAGGTTTTGAACCGCCAACCTTCTGGTTAGCAGTCAAGTGCCTTAGGCACTACGGTATCAGACCTATAATGATAGACTGGGGAAAAAAAAAAAAATCTCTGCCATCAAGTTGATTCTGACTCACAGAAACCCTATAGGACAGAGTAGAATTGCATGATAGAAACGTTTCCAAGGCTGTATATAATCTTTAGAGAAGCAGACTACCACATCTTTCTCACGCAGAGAGACTGGTGGGTTCAAACCGACAACTTTTCGGTTAGTAGCCAAACGCTTACAGTCTGTGATACCAGGGCTCCTTATGACAGACATAAGACCAATGAAACAGAATTGATAGTACAGAAACAAACTCATATAAATCAATGATGACTTGATTTTCAACAAAAGTGGTAAGTCCATTCAAGGGGGAAAGAAGAGTCTAATAAATCCTGCTGGGAAAACTAGATCACCACAAACAAAAGAATGTACTTGGATACACACCTTACACCATAAATGAAAATTAATTCAAAATGGATCAAGAACCTGAATGCAAGAACTAAGCCATAAAACTCTCAGGAAAAAAAAAAATAGGGATATTCTTTCAGGGCCAAGTTTTTAACAAGAGTTCTGATACATACCACAACATGGATAAATCTTGAAAACAGAGTGCTGAGTGAAATAAGTCAGTCACAAAAGGACAAATATTGTATGACCAATTTGCATGAAATAGGCAAATGTTTAGAGACCAAAGTTCATCAGTGGTTATCTGGAGTGGGAGAGAAGGGTAAGGGGAGCTGTTGCTTAAGGGACACTAAGTTTCTTTTAGTGGTGGTAGAACAATTTCAAAAAGGATATTGGTGATGGTTTTACAACATGATGAACATAATCAATGTCACTGAATTGTACATGTAGAAATCATTCAATTGGTAAATGTTATGTTATGTCATAAAAATGTTATATTATTGTGAAAGCTGGAACCTGTATAAACATGGAAACCTGCCAGAGGAGGAAAACATACATTTTCCACCGAAACAAGTGATAAAAAGATTAAAAAAAAAAGTGCTGAGATTGTAACTTGTCAAACATGGAAAACTGTGAAACCAGGAAAAACAAGGCAGTTCCACTGAGTTCCAGCCCTCACAGGTTTCACTGTACATAGTTTTACAACAATTTAAGAAAACTTCGGAACCTATGGTTTTATGAAGAGGTCTTAGATATGACATCAAAAGCAAGACCCATTTTTAAAAATCAACAAATTGGACTTCATCAGAATTAAAAATTTTGCTCTGTCAAAGATGCTATTAAGACAAAAAGACAAGCTGTACAGACTGGGATAAATTATTAGTAAACCACCTATCTGATAAAAGGGCTCCTATCTAGAAAATAAAAAGAACTCTAAACATTCACTAGCAGAAAAAACAATCCAACTAGAACAGGCATTAACTATGAAGAAATCTTTCACTGAAGGTATACAGATGGCAAATAAGCACATGAAAAAATGTTCATTATCACTAGCCATCAGCAAAATCCAAACTGAGACCACAATGAAGTATGACTATACACCTATTAGAGTAGCTAAAACAGTGACAATGACAAAGTCTGGTATAGATGCAGACAAATTCAGTCTCTCATACATTGTTGGTAGAAATGTAAAATGTTACAATCACCCTGGAAAACAGTTGGCAATTTCTTAAAACTCTACATATACACTTATAATAAGATCTAGCAGAGGCGGGGCAAGATGGCGGACTAGGCAGAAGGATTGCACAGACCCTCTTCAACAAAGAAAAGGGAAACCAATTAACACAGACACAGAA
>NW_006921622.1:10277833-10288223 GCF_000298275.1 Orycteropus afer afer
TGGTCAATGACATGAGACAAAGTGTATGTGAACTGCTGTATGAAAAGTGAATTTACTCTGTAAATCTTCACCCAAATCCTAATTAAAAAAAAAAATAATAAAATAATAAGATCTAGCAAATCGAATCTAGGGCCTTTATCCTAGACAAATACTCACATGATTATTCATAATAGCTGTATCTGTAATAGACTAAACTATAAATAACCAAAATGTCCTACAATTGGTGAATGGTTAAACAAATCATGGTACATCATACCATGTCATATCATTCATCAATAAACTGTTGATACATGAAACCACTTGGATGGATTTCTAGGACATGCTGCTGCAAAAAATAAGCCAGTCTCACATATTGTATGATTCTCAAAATCATATTATCAAAATGAACAAAGTTATAAAGATGGCACATAGATTAGGGGTTGCCAGACATTAGATGGTGGGGTGTTGGGGTGAGTGTGAGTGTAATGGGGAAGCAGTTGACTGGAGTGATGGTTACATGAATATGAACAAATAATAACATGCTGTAAAACTTAACACACACTTTATACCAATGTCTATTTCCTAGTTTTGATATTATATTGTAGTTACATAAGATGTATCCAGTGGGGGACTGGATGGGTATATGGAACTTCTCTGTACTGTCTTTGCAACTTCCTATGAATCTATAACTATTTCAATGTAAAAAGTTAAATATAAAAGCAATACAGTAATTTTATTTTAGCAATCCTGAAAAAAGGAAAAAAAAAAAAATTCTAATATTGGGTAGATAGGAACTTGTGGCTTGGAATAAAATTTCCAGTGACAGCATCACATATAGTTTCCAAAGCATGTATCTCATTAAATAGGTAGTCACTATGTAGGAGCTCTGGTAGCATAGTGCCTAAGGCACTTGACTGCTAACAAGGAGGCTGGTGGTTCAAACCCACCAGCCACTCCTCGGAAGGAAGGTTGGGCAATCTACTTCCGTAGTGATAACTGCCTCGGAAACCCAAGGAGGGGTCGCTAGGAGTCGGGGCCAACTCGATGGCAAATAACAACAACAACAACAACTTAAGATGTACTGCACTGATGACTGTACTTTTTCTTTTTTTGGTATGTCTTACCTACTTTGGTCCTATTGTCAGAAGGGACGATTCCCAGAAGAAGGATATTATGTGGTAAACCAGAGGGTCAATGAAAAAGGGGAAGGCCCTCAACGAGATGGACTGATATAGTGGCTGCCACGATGGGCTCAGGTATAGCCAGGATCATGAGGCTGGCATAGGACTAGGCAGTGTCTTGTTTTGTAGTACATACGGTCACTATGAGTCAGAGCCAACTCAGTGGCACCCAACAATAACAATAAAATCATTAGATAAGGAGCTCTAGTGGTGCAGTGGTTAAGGCATTTGGCTGCTAACCACAAAGTCAGTAGCTCATTACCTGCTCCACAAAAGGAAGATGAGGCTGTCTGATTTACAGCCATAGTGAGTAGTGACTGGGATCTTAAATTAAAAGCTTGCAAGAAGCCATCTAGATGCAACGATGGGTTTCTCCTTGTCCAGGGCAAAGAAGAATGAAGAAAACCAAAGACACATTGAAACAATTAGTCCAAGGGACTGGTACACCATGCATCCTCAGCCTATATGACTATGAGACTAGAAGAACTGAGGGTGCCCGACTACCACTGTCAACCACTCGGAGGGGGATCTAAGTATGAGATCCTGGACAGAATGGGAGAACAATATGGAACAAAACTCAAAAACATTAAAAAAAAAAGGACCAGTTTTGCTGGTCTGATAGAGCATGGTGCAACCAATCACACTAAGGCCCTTCGGGTCTGGAACTGAACCCACTCCTGTGGCTTCCATACCAACAAAAGACAGGCATATTAGCTGAACATTTACACTAGGTAGATACAGTCCTTGGAGAGAACGATCATGGGAGAACAGAAAGGCTGTGTATGCACAGGGCAGGAGTGCATGGGAGGGAAGGACACAGAAGAGGTGACTATGGGAAGGACGTGGGATGAAAGCTGTTATACTGTGGGACATTGTTGTCAATGTCATGAGACAAAGTCTATGTAAACTGTTGTATGGAAGATGAATTTACTCAGTGAACTTTCACCCAAATCACAATAAAAAAATAGAAAAAAAAAAGATTCACAGCCTTGAAAACCCAATAGGGATTGCTATGATTCAGAATTGACTTGATAGCATTGAGTATGATTTTGGTTTTATCATTAGGTATGTGCTATATACAATGTTGCAGCACATAATTTGCTGATGTTATCATTCTCAGATGTTCACTCACTGATGCTCAATTTTATGATTTACTGTTCAAAACATTGCCATATAGATTTAGCTTTCTAAACTAAAACAGAGGCTTCAGTTGCTTGAAAACACCAAAATGCTAATCACTTTGCTAAATTTGATGGGCAGATTCAAGAACGTTACCATGAAATATATTTAGAAAAAAGGAAAGGACCATACAGACAACTCTCACTAATTTTCTGATTAGAAATGCTATCCCTGTTCCCAGGGATAATTCAGATAATTCATAACCTTCCACAAGTGGAGTTATTATTGGAACTGACAAAATGTCAATGGCATTTAATTCTTCTTCATCACTAGAGTAAATTTTTTGATTTGTGTATTTGTTATGTATGTACACATTTATATATATATATAGGAGCTCTGGTGGCACAGTGCCTAAGGCATTGGACTGCTAACCATAAAGCCAATGGTTCAAACCCACCAGCCATTCCTTGGAAGGAAGATTGGGCATCTACTTCCATAGAGATACTGCCTCAGAAACCCGAGGAAGGGTTGCTACAAAGCAAATTGACTTGATAGCAGTGAGTCTGGTTTGGGTTATAGATTAAATATACACCTTAAGTTTATATGTAATTTTTCCCACCCTAAAGACAAATAAATACTGGATTTATAGATACGGTTTTAAAAAAAGGCAATAATAAAGAAAACTTGAAAAAAAAAAAAAAAAAGAGGTACCTAACTTACGTCAGAACTGGCTTATGATGGAGTTGTTGGAACCAAACCCCATTGTAAGTCAGGAACTACGTTACATGGAAATAAAGATGATATGGTCTAGATAACTGTTAAATCGATCAAAAAGTAGTTTTAGTGATAACAAAGACACTCTAGTAAAAAATGTTGTTAAAGAGTTTTAATAGCCTTGCTTAAAAAAATACGAGAGAAGAAAAGAGGACTTCAGTATTTCTAAATTCATTGATTAATGTAAAAATATTTACTAAGTCCCTACTATATCCCTGGCACTGGAGCTACAGCTATGGTAAGACAAACAGAAACACATGCCTACAAAGCGAATGTCTTCCTATCTTGCAATATATAAATGGATATATTACTATACTTAGTATATAATTTTAAGGAGCTCTGGTAGTATAGTGCCTAAGGCATTTGACTGCTAACCAGAGGCTGGTTGTTCAAACCCACCAGCCACTCCTTTGAAGGAAGGTTGGACAATCTACTTCCGTACTGATACTGCCTTAGAAACCCAAGGAGGGGTCCCTATGAGTTGGGTCCAACTTGATGGCACATAACAACAACAACATATAATTTTAAGTAGATACTCATATCCAAATCAATAAGTAAAACTTAAATTAAGGCACAGTTTCTACTTGGCCTTGTTTTCAAACATACTGGAGCTAGTGATTTAATTATACATCATTTTTTAAGTTATTGCAGATAATATTCTCACATCCATGAACAACCTGTATTACCACAGAAAAACGTTGTAAACTAAATTGGTACTATCCCCCCCCAGCTCCATTAGCTTCTCTTCACCAATTCTTGAATCAGCTCACAAATCAGCACCAGCATCTCCTTTCTTCATGTACCTAAGTTTTCTTGAAAATCATTCTTTAACATAAGAAAGGTGAACGTTTTTCTGTCCTGCAGAAACAGAAAAGCTTGTTTTGTCTTACACCTCTTTACTAAGTGCTTCATCACACTGTGACTCCTTGATACTCCTAGATCACTGGATTATGCAACACGGACCATAAAACAAAGAGAAAAAAACCTAACTAATGTTTGGAAATACTATTTCTGTAGATAAACAGGTTTTTGATTATTTAAGTTTTTATTTTTAAAAATAATATTTCAAAACCATGTAGGAGATACCTACTGCCATTGAATCGATTCTAACTCACAGAAACTCTACAGGACAGAGTAGAACTGCCCCCATATAGGGTTTCCAAGGCTGTAAATCTTTATGGTAGCAGACTGCCAGAGCAGCTGGCAGGTTTGAACTCGCAATCTTTTGGTCAGTAAGCAAATGCTTTAACCACTGTGCCACCACAGCTCCTTCACTACCAGACCTCTTTCTATAGGTTCTAAGGACAGAGAAATGGGTAAGGGAAATATCTGTACTTCTATACTTTCACTCCTTTTGACTACTCAAATTGTACCCTTTACATCCAATTTCTTTATTAAATAAATCAAATATATTTTCTTCCATTCTTGATAAGCGCCGTTTCATTTTAAGCACATAGAATTCACTATTAGTCTAGAATAAACTCTTGTAATTAGAGAATGTATAAAAATATCAACATTCAGTCTTATATTTATAGATATTCAACATATTTATACTTAATCCATAAAATTGAATAACCAGTTTATGACAAAGAAATGGCAAAAATTTTCCAAATAGATACCAACAAATTTTATTTAAATAATAACTTTCCAGAAGGATATTTATTTTTAATACATTACCCTTTCCACAACTTTTTTCCCCCTCTAAAATACCATTTTAATAAGACCACTATGGCCTACTCAAAGTAGTTCAAGCAGAGCCCTCAGAGGATACTGCACAATCTCAGCAGTAAAGCAGATAGACATGAAGGCAGATTAGCAATTAGGTCATGAAAAACAGGCAGCATAAAATAGCTATTGCTAATCTGCATGAGATGCATTTACTCAATTAAGTATATGGAAATGTTATTATGAACTCAGTATTCCAATGATGGTCTTTAAAATTAAGAAGGATAGGGGCAAATAAAATGCACACTGGGGGATTTGGGGCCTTTATATATTAATTCTAAAGTATACAATGCAGAACACTGTAATGAAGTTAACAAAATTAATTAAAAGATTCTTTGCACACAACCATTAGAGACTACATTAAAAAATACGTGACAGTTTCTGACATTATTAATAGTAAATGTGACTGTTCTTTAACACTTTTTATGTTGATACCAACACTTTTTCTAAATATATCAGTAATCTTAGAAACAAAAGCAATAGAAGTTGTATTACTCACAGCCTGCTGTGAGTGTTGTTTTTAAAAAGCTCTCTGCTACTAATTTATTCCCTTGTGGGTTTCAATAACTGATAAGCTAGTGATAAATTTTCAAACTTTTTAGAAAACTATTACATATTTTTACTGAAGAGCAGGGGGAGTTTTCAGATATATATTTAAAAATTTGTGTTTCTTTATATAATCTATTTATTAGACAAAATAAGAGAAAATTACGAAATCTGTTATGTGGATTGTTATCAAACTTTTAGGCAGAACAAAAATCTGAATAATTCTGGAAAAATGGTCACAAATGTCAAAAGGAGTTTTTGAATTGTGATAAATATCTCATGTTTAACCAGTATTTTTGAAGGGGACTCATGCATAATAATCTATTACTATTAGAGAATTCTAATATTATCCAAATTATACTTGTTAAATGGTTTTACTACAAAAAATATATAAAAATGATAAGCTGTGCATATAACAGCAACTAAATATAGTATATACATTTTTGCCTCTAGATGTAAATTTTGGGTTAGTTTGGTATTTTTTTTCTCTTCTTATATATGTGATTGTTTTCCTTCTTTGGACTAGTTTTAAAATGTTAAAAAATTTTATTTAATTCTTGACTTAAAAATAACAATACAAGCTGCTGTATGGAAATTAATATGCTCTGTAAATTTTCACCCAAATCACAATAAAAATTTTAATACATATATATATATATATATAAATTATATTTTAGAGTTTCGTTCAGTCATTAATTCATCTAATTAAAGTCATTTCAATTAACTGTTGTAAAATCAGCTTCTTTTTAAATCTTTTAGGTTTAATATGAAAATAATGTTGATTTTTCCACTCCTACCCACAACACACTAGGAGCTCTGGTAGCACAGTGCCTAAAGCATCTGACTGCTAACCAGAAGGCTGGTGGTTCAAACCCACCAGCCACTCCTCGGGAGGAAGATGGGGCAATCTACTTCCATAGTGATACTGCCTCGGAAACCCAAGGAGGGGTCGCTATGAGTCAGGTCTGACTCGATGGCACATAACAACAACAACAACAACAACACCCACAACACACACACCAGTCAACCTTATTAACCCTCTATCATCCTACATTTTTCCCTCTTAGCAAAAGTCTGCTTCAAACAACTATGTAGTTGATCCGAATATTATTTTATATTTGAAATTATTGGATATTCTTGAATTAAATAACGTACTCCTTGAGACAGTGTTCTATTCGTAAGTGCTCAGTTGACACCCATTAATTAATATTCATGGCATTACATGCATTCATATTTCCATCCATTCATGTACTTATTGAACATTTTTTACATGACAGGATATTGTATTCAATGCTACAAGCAACAAGATGAAAAAAAAACAGTCCCTGTCCTCAAGCTTCCAAGATAGCTTAGGGATTGTGTTAGGCAGAAAAGTGGTCCCAGAAGATGGGAAGTCCTAATCCATGAAACTTTTGAATATGTTTCCTTACATGGCAAAAGGAACTGTGTAGATGTGATTAAGGTTAAGGACCTTGAGATGGAGAAAAAATTCTGAATAACCCAAGTGGGCCCAATGTAATCACATGGGTCCTTAAAAGCAGAGAACATTTCCCAGCTGTGGTCAGAAAGAGATTTACAGTGAAGAAAAGCAAAAAAGAACAGTGAGAGACATGCAATATTATTGGCTTTGACCAGGAGGAGAGGGCCGTGATCCAAAGAATGTGGGCTTAGGGACAGGTTTTACTACCCTCTAAAGTATACAAGTAATAGTGTAAAATTATGCACGTTTATGTGTTTATAGGCATGAAGTAATTGGGTATGGTTATCTTTGTATTGTCCCCAGTGCCCAGACTGATATCAAGCACACCACACACTTTTCTAGGAGTCCAGGTACGTGAAAAGGAATGAAGTTTGAACCACAAATAATCATACTGGAATCTTAAAAACTACAGAGATTTCACCTCCATAAAATCAGTCAATTAGCATTTCCTGAGTACTTCCTATAAACAGAAACTCCTATAAACAGGTACTTGGGTAGACATTTCAAAAAAAGAAAAACCAGATAAATTTCTATTGTCATGGAGCTTACTGGGAGAATCATATTGTAAACAAAATAATATCAATTAATATTAACTAGTGTGCTCTGGTAGCATAGTGCCTAAGGCATCTGACTGCTAACCAGAAGGCTGGTGGTTCAAACCCACCAGCCACTCCTCGGAAAGAAGGTTGGGCAGTCTACTTCCATAGAGATACCATCTCATAAACCCAAGGAGGGGTCGCTGAGTTGGAACGGACTCAAAGGCAGTGAGTTTTTTTTTTTTTTTTTTGGTGAGTGTTAAGTACTCTGAATAAAAAGAAAGCAAGGTAAAGAGAAAAATTACATGAGTAGGAAGGTACAGATATGGAAAAATTAGACAAATGGACCAAGATTAGGAAAATGCGTACTTTAATAATATGTTCAACTTTTTCTATAATCAGCAAGAACTATACACTGTCTTCAGTTTTCAATGAAATACCTCACGGTAAAGTACTGATAATTTATTAAAGGTTTTTGATATAACAATATTGAAAATTAAAAATTACATTCAGAACAAAAATCATTGATATCTTCAGATGTTTTCATCTACTACTACTATAATAATAGCAAGTTGGGTGATCATTTGATTAGGTTTGGCAGTAAATATCAATTATAGTTATAGTCCTACAGTTTAGGACTTAGCAGATTTTGGATGTCTATTAGAGTTGAGGAACTGTTATGTCTCAAGTTGATTTTACTCTTCTATTATTGGACTGTGGATGGTTCACTAACTAATAATAAAGTATATTGTACTTATAATAAATTAAGTTCAAATGACTCTATTTAGGGAGTGGCAAAGTGGTATAATCCAAAAAACCAAACCTACTGCCATCAAGTTGATTCTGACTCACAATGACCCTACACGACAGAGTAGAACTGCCCCATAGGGTTTCTTCAGCTGTAAATCTTTAGAGACAGATTTCCGCATCTTTCTCCCAAACAGTGGCTGGTGAGTTCAAATTGCTGACCTTCTGGTTAGCAGCCAATGCTTTTAACTACACCATCATCTTTAAGGTGGTATAAAAAATCAAACCAAACTCACTGCCATCGAGTCGATTCTGACTCATAGCGACCCCTATTGGGTTTCTGAGGCAGTAAATCTTTACGGAAGAAGATTGCTCAGTCTTCCTTTTACAGAGTGGCTGGTGGGTTTGAACCACCAACCTTCTGGTTAGTAGTCAAGTGCCAAAAGCATTATGCCACCACAGCTCCTTTGAAGGTGGTATAGGAAGTTTAATTACTACTAAATTTAAAGGAAAATTCAACTTTAAACAATTAGCTTTATATGATATTGTTAACACAATAAGATAATGTTTGAAACTCACTTTGAAGTGTTTCAAGTTCCGCTCTAGTCAATGCATCTTCCTTTTCCTTCAATTGTGTTTCTTTGTATTTAGCATATAACTGCCCAGCATCCTTAAAAAAAGAAGTTACAAATAAACATAAAATCACCAGTTTGCTTTGACCTTATTTTCCACATAACTTCATTTTAAACCAGCATATTCATTTTACAAATACTCTTTCTTTGTGTTTATGCTTTATCATTTTTGATGAACAGAATACATTTAAACACTTCTTTATGATTTCACAGTCAATCTCAGAAGCTGATTAAGGCCTAACATTGCATGAGTATAAATTTAAGTAAATGGTTTTCTCTCAGATATGATATAGAGATATCCCCTTCCTGACTCCTTCCTTTATATGGTATTTCTTTTCAATGTGCTATTGCATGGACACAACATAGAAAAGCACGCTGCTGAACCAAGTGACCAATAAATTACTAACACTATTTTTATATTAATCACAAAAGATCAATAGATATGCAAAATTATTATATGCAAATAGTACTACCTTCAGTGGCACATATATTAAAGAAAATTAGTGCATAAAAGTATCAGCTTTTTAAAATTTAATAACACAAGTTCAACCTAGATATAATTCTCAGGCCCTTAAAGAAATGTATTGGTACAGAAAACAACTTTAGGTCTAAAAAAGGATGTAAGTTTGTAGTATAAACTAGGGGTTTATCTTTTTGATGCACTCTTCAGGAAAGGTCATATAGTTAACAGAAGGAGCTTCTCATTCCAAAGAATGAGTCCTAGGAGCTACGACAGCAGCTGTGACTGTGAGTTTCTCAAAGGGACAGATTTTAAACTAAGCTTTCATAATATCATAAGATCCCTAGCATCTAGCCAGGCACAAGCTAAGTATTCAATATATATTTGAACTGAATTCCTTGGAAGATGACTCTGAAGATTCACAATTTTTATTATGAAGTATGTATGACCAATTTCTCCTTCCATGACCCTCAGAGACCAGTATAAAACAATTCCTATTACAGAGTTTGGGACTGAGGACATACTAACAATTAAGCATCAGGATTGTTATTGTTGTTGTTATGTGCCGTTGAGTCAGAGTCTGACCCCTCCTTGGGTTTCTGAGGCAGTATCACTACAGAAGTAGATTGCCCAAACTTCCTTCCGAGGAGTGGCTGGTATGTTTGAACTGCCAGCCTTCTGGTTAGCAGTCAAGTGCCTTAGGCACTACACTACCAGAGCTCCCAAGCATCAGGATACAGTGACTAAATTCTCAAGTGGAAATAATATATCCAATCAAGTGACAAAGACTTTAGGAAAGTAATGAAGAAAGACTAGCCCTTAAATACTCACAGACATAGAAATAAGTAAGTTAATGTTCTACGAGCTGAACATTTACATTAGCTAGATACACCCCTTGGAGAGATCAATAATAGGAGAATAGAAGGGCTGCTTATGCACAGGGAGACAGCTCGTAGGGCAGGAGTACATGGGAGGGAAGGACACAGGTAAGAGGTAACTATGGGGAGGAAGTGGGAGGGGAGTTGTTATATTGTGGGAAATTGCAGTCAATGTCATGAGACAAAGTGTATGCCAACTGCTCTATGGAAAGTGAATTTGATGGAGGAGTTCCGGCAAGACGGCGGACTAGGCAGAAAGACTGCACAGACCCTCTTCAACAAAGAAAAGGGAAACCAATTAACACAGACACAGAAGATAATCCTGGACCCCTG
>NW_006921622.1:10291278-10295453 GCF_000298275.1 Orycteropus afer afer
ACTATGGCCCCTAGCTGCCCTTCAGGTCTGGAATTGAACCCACACCTGTGGTTTCCAGACAAACAGAAGACAGGCATATGAGTTGAACATTTACCTCTGGTAGATACAGTCCTTGGAGAGAACAATCATGGAGAAAGAAGGGCTTCCTATGCACAGGGAGACAGCTTAGGGGGCAGGAGTCCATGGAGGGATGGACACTGGGAAGAGGTAACTATGGGGAGGAAATAGGAGGGAAGCTGTTGCATTGTGGTAAACTGTGGTCAATGTCAAGAGACAAAGTGTACGTGAACTGCTATATGGAAAGTGAATTTGCTCTGTAAATCTTCACCCAAATCACAATTTAAAAAAAGGAAAGAAAGAAAGTGAATTTGCTCTGTAAACTTTCACCCAAATCACAGGAAAAATTAAAAAAAAAAAAAAAAGGTAAGTGGATGCTATAGGCATATGAAAATCCTGATAATAAAACAGATTGTTTCCCATCACCTCTGGACTCAAACTTCATATATTCTATAGCAATACCACTTATTGCCAGACCACATGTGCTATGCTTTTATGTCTCTGCATATTCTTTGCCTTCTAGCTAGAATAGTCTACTGTCATTCTGATAAACTCCTATTTATCCTTGAAGACCCAATTCAAGTATCACTTCCTTTCCAAGTCTCTTGTGACTTTCCCTGGCATACTTTTACCTCTGCTTGTATCATGCTGTAAGGAGCTCTAGTGGCATGTGGTGCCAAAAGGTCAGTAGTTTGAACCCACCAGTACCTCTGTAGGAGAAAGATAAGGCAGTCTGCTTTAGTAAAGATTTGTAGCCGTGGAAACCTTATGGGACAGTTCTACTGCAGTCCTATAGGGTCACTGTGAGTTGGGATCAACTTGATGGCAGTGGGTTGTATCATGCTATTATCTCTCTTAGAAAACAAGAAATTTGAGATACGGAGACTTGGATGTTCAGAGCACAGCACTTGGCAGAAAGCAGATGTTCAATAAGTGTTTATTATACTGAACTAGACTGATATATGTAAGAAACTTTTTATGAAAGAATTTGATGATTGACTGAAGAGGTATGTAGGATAACTCTAGGATAACAATCCCAGTGTAAGATTCCTAGAGCTGATCATAGATCAATCTGAAGAAGTTTTATTTGTGGTAGGAAATAAAATAACAAAATCAATTCTTGGTTCCACCTTGATTCAGATGTAAATGTATGAATACCTAAACCTTTCATCTATGAAAGCCTAAGTTAAAGAACTGAATCCTTCTCCCAGAATCTCTGTCTGTCAAGGTAAAATCCTAACTCTACCATCTGATAATGAATTAGGAAAATAATAGATACTCCTAAAATCACTGAATCAATATAACAAAGATGTATCTCTTATTCTTCCCATTCTGACTTTAGTGTTCCCACTTCATTTCTAGTAAGACTAACACAAGCCCTGGGGCACCTAAATAATGGTTGAATTTGAAGGATATACCCTCAACTAACTCATCTACCCATATATACTTTAAATTTCACCAGGGTTTTAGGCTAAGGTTTTATGGGCTTAACATTGTTTCTCCTCTCCTCTCTCACAAAATAAAATAAAACTCAACCCAGGAAGAATATTTTTTATTTTAAACCATATCAGTCATTTATACCTTGGTATGAATGAATGAATGAGTTTATTAGTTTTTTTCTGGAGAACAGGTTTGAATAGTAGGGAAGAAGTAAAGTTCAGGAAGGCATTGGTTCCTTGAGAGGAATAGGAAAGGTAGTCCCATGCAAGAAAAGAAGGGCACAGATTAGATTCAAAACTACATTCATCTAAGTAAGGATTTCTATGCATCCAGTCATCTGAGCCTCTGCCTAATTCCAAAAGTTTCAGGCATTTCCTAGTCTCAGACACTGTTTGTCTGAAGAAAAGAATTCTATTTCCTTTCTATTTCTAACATTTATTTAAAGTGTTCCTTCCTTATGATTTTCTTTTCTTCACTTTCAGATTATATGCCCATTCCAGAAATTATACATTTATTACTTCCTTAATAAATGCATAATTTCAAATAATTGCACTTAATGAACTCTACATTACTCCAGCCATCCTTGTGTTCAGTTTGGGGTACTAGACTTTAAGATGGGCACTGATGAAATAGAAAACTTTAAATGGAAACCGTGATAGTTAGAGCTGTGTATCGACTTTGCTGGACTACAGTCCTGTGTGGTTTAAGCAATTGTGATGTGAGTTGTTCCCATGATGGGATCAGATGTATGTGTTTTGAGCATTCAATCCATTGAAAGGGAGTTTCCCTAGGGGTGTGGCCTGTTTCAAGTATATTTATGGACACCCTGGGAAAAGAGACTCTCTCTTCTGTGGATCAGGATTCTGTTGTGCTGCCTACAACTGTCCCTGAGTGAACAATCCACCATGTGGCCTAGAGATCTTGGATTCATGATTTGTTGGAGTCAACAGCCAGTATACTGCCTGCCAATCTTGAGCTCCTCAGCCCCTGCAGCTATGTGAGTCGGGAAAAGCCTCCAGCTTGACGTTTGATCCAAGAACTTTGCACTTGCCACCTACTATAAGTGTGTGAACCATTTCCCTAAGATAAATTTCTCTTTCTCTCTCTATATAAGCTTTACTGGTTTTGCTTCTCTAGAGAACCCAGTATAACACAGAAACTGATCAAATGGTGAGTAGCTTGAAACCTTATCTTATAAGGGACTGGAGATGAGACAATTAGGACAGCCTGATGATTATCATAGAATATCTTAAAGGCTGTAACAGGAAGGAATGATGTAAATTACCATATATGGTTATAGAAATGGAAGCTTTACCTGAAAATGAAATAGACTGATTTTGGAGGCAGTAATCAAGAAGAGGGAGTTCCCAGGTGGTGCAAATGGTTAATGAGTTCAACTACTAAACAAAAGGCTAAAGATTCAAGTCCCCATAGAGGTACCTCAGAAGAAAGACTTGCAAATCTACATCTGAAAAAACAGGCAATGAAAACCCTATCAAGCAAAATTCTACTAACACACTTGGGACTGCAATGAATAACAGTTGACTTGATAGCAACTGGTTTAGAAACCAGGTGACTAATCATCAAGGTATGTTCCAGAGGGGATTCCTTGAAAGAGGATGAACAAGATCAGTTGTTCTCAACCTTTTTCACCTCTCATTTTTCACAAGGAACTAATTCATGTAAATACAATGATTTAGGAGAGAAAACAAACACAAGTATCATTTTGAATCCAGAATAAGCTCCAATTTCCCTGCACAGGAAGTTACAGCAATCTTGTGGATATAAACTTCTTATACATCTTTGTAGCCCTAGTATACTGCCTGACATATAGTAAAAGCTGATAACTATTTAATGAATGAACGAATGAGTATTTTTTTGAATCATTTCAGGCTTTGGCATGACTAGGCTTAGCTCCATAAAACTGTATTAAACCATGGCATTTACATTATTGCACACACAAGGGTTCTAATCCTGAGAAGCTTTTACTCCTTATAGATGGAACCACATGTAAAAGTTTTTACTCTAGAAGCAACTTTCTTAATACTTAACAAAATTTCTTGAAGAGCTCAGTTTGTCTGCATAGATCTCAAGCAGGGGACGGCTTTTTACAATGTATAACTATGCCTAACTTAACGAATGTATATTTTATGGCTGTTCTTTGTATAATACTCATTGCAGAGCCATGGCCTTCTGCATAAGAAGCCACAGTTTATGTTTATTTATACTCATTTGCTGAACCACTATTATCTCTGTTTTATTAGGATCTATAACAAAGGATAAATAAGACAGAGTAGTTGCCCTTAAAGAGATCACTCTCCAGTTGACAACTTAAAACATATGTAAGAAGTACAAACTATTAACCAAAATATGGAATATAGAATGTAAGCTTGATGAGGACATGGTTATTTATTTATTTATGTTTGTATTTCCAGGGCCTAGTAAAGTATTACACATTCAATAAATTCTTTAAATTAATTATTGGAAGAGAGTGTTGTGCCCACCAAACATCCTATCATTTACTCACATTTCCTTGCCCTCTTGAGATGATGTGAGGTCATGGTACTAGTTCTGACCAACGGGCTGAGGATGGAAATATCATGTGTCCCTCCAAAACCTCAGAAAAGCTTATGCAATTCTCCAACTCTCTACTCTTGCCATACTGACCAAGGCTGTGT
>NW_006921622.1:10295723-10308456 GCF_000298275.1 Orycteropus afer afer
ATATACATATATACATATACATATATATATATATACCAGATGAATGCAGCTACGAAATGGTGAAGTCTTCATTTTTCTGGGTTACCAAGTGGCTAGGTCGAACATAATGCTAATGCTCCCTTGCCCACCAAGCAGCGATAGACATGTGATGGACAAGCATAAACTAGGAAAAATTTCTAAGTCATTGGAATGTCAGGGTAATCAGTACTTTACCATACATATTCTATCAGTCTATCCTGATTAATATAATTAGTAAGCACTAGAAAGTTAGTACAAAGAATATATAATGGAAGTTTTTCAGTTGGCCTGATCAGGAAAAGCTTCATAATGATGGTAACAATTTAGCTTACCTTCAAAATATAGTATTTTCAAAGTCAGTGAGCTGTGAGATGGAGGAGATCCATATTACAAACATTTCTTTTACCATATTGACATAGTTAATTTAAGTTATAAAGTTATATGCTAGGCTGGCATGTTTTGGCTTATTTTTACTTCCTCATACAGATTTCAAAATACTAAACAATGCTAGGAAAACCTAGGAAAAAAGGGAGTTGGTCTAGAGTGGTACCAAGAAAGAAATAATAAGACCTGCCCTAATGAGAATAAGGAACATAGAAGAGGTCCCTGTAACTGGAAAAAAGATGGCAGATGCTCAATTTCTCTTTGATCATTTGACAGTAAAAATCTCATCTTTTACTGTAAGCTTAAAAATAACTTTCAATGCAAAGAAAGACTATATTTCTGAATATTATTCCAAAAAGTCAATTGCTCTAAATCATATTTTATTCCTACTGACGTATACTATAATCTCAGAATTACATATATAGTCATACCTCAGAGATATCGCAGGTTTGGTTCCAGACCTCAGTAAAGTGAATATCGCAGTAAAGCAAGTTACATGGATTGTTTTTTTTCCCAATGCATATAAAAGTTATGTTTACACTATACTATGGGAGCTCTGGTAGCATAGTGCCTAAGGCACTTGACTGCTAACCAGAAGGCTGGCAGTTCAAACCCACCAGTCTCTCCTCAGAAGGAAGATGGGGCAATCTACTTCCGTAGTGATACTGCCTTGGAAACCCAAGGAGGGGTCGCTATGAGTCGGGTCTGACACGATGGCAAACAACAACAACAACATGGTTTATTAAGTGTGCAATAGCATTATGAAAAATTTGAAATATTGTGAGAATTGTCAAAATGTGACACACAGACATTAAATGAGCACATGCTGTTGGAAAAATGGCATCAACAGACTTCCTCAATGCAGGGATGCCACAAACCTTTCATTTGTATTTTGAAAAAAGAATGCAGTATCTGTGAAGAGCAATAAAGCAAGGTGCAATAAAATGAGGTGTGTCTCTAAAATGTAATGAAACTATAGTGAAGAGCACAGGAAAACTTTAAAATTATATACTTTAGAGTCAAAACTTTTGTACAGAACTATAATAAACTGAATAAACAAGCAGGGAGAGACAGAAGAGATTTTATGTGTCATCTTATTCAATACAAGAATCTTTTTATAATTTTAATAATAATTAGGTAATCAGCCTGAATACTCTGACAGGGCATACAAATATAGTTCTAGCTGAATTCAGTTGTTGGTTTATTTTTTTTTTAAGTTTTAAATTTCTTCTTATTACTTTAACCTTTATTATTCATTATTATTCTAGCTTTTATTATTTATTTTTATTCTAGCTTTCATATTTCTTATACTTTAATATTTCTTTTCATCTGCCATTTTTCATTTCTATCATTAGAAGAACGATAATTTGCCCAGTGTCACTCTGGTCAAATTGTTTCATCAATCTGGCTCTTACATATAATGTAAGCCTAACATTTTGTGGTTTCTTATCTTTTGTACATCTAACAATAACCTACAAAATTCTACTTTACATTCTGTCTTTGACACTAGCATTTGATACTTGCATCTTATGCTCTCCTTTCAAAGGGTGGAAGGAATAGAATTTTTGGCTCATGTGAGGTCTTTCTAGTTTTCCTGTATCCCTTTGTCACTTAGTAGCAATAGAATTTCAGCATTATAACCTTCTCCATCCTTTTTCATTTGTTTACATATTTCCTATATAAAGTTTTTTTTGGTCTGCAAAGCTTTTTAAAAAGTTATTAGAGTAGTAAAAGTAAGCTTCCTCATTCCTTGAAAAATCTGTGTTTAACTCAGAATAGAAGGGCAGATAGCTCAGTTTGCTACAAATGCCTCCTAGCCTTTTAGAAACTTTTTTCCCCCTTCTAATTAGTTTTATTTGTTTGGTTTCTGACAGAGTCCCGGTAAACAGAAGCAAAGGAGACTAGAAAGGAAAGCCCCTAATTGTAAGAGAGGGTGACCTCCAGGCTGGTCAACAGCTGTAGTCTCCAAGGGAGAAACTTCATGGGAGGGAGGACACTTCCATTGTGAATAGGTCTATAAAGTAGTTTAGTAGTACACCCTTTACCCTCTTAGGCAATCTTCTTTTTTTTTTTTTTTTAAGGTAAAAGCCACAGCAATACAGAGAAGATTCCTTTATTGTCTCAGTCACTGCTCCTAGGCAACCTATAATTCCTGATAGGGGATATGCATTCTGCAAACTTCCTTCCATAGTTTAGTTTAACTGTATTCATGTAAGTTCAGCTTAATAGCAAGGAAAGACAGGACTGGGAATTAATACAGTATATTAGGCAATATACTTAAATGAGCTTTATATTTCATAAATTATGTAACACGTCAGGTAGAGAGAAACTTGAATGGTGACTTCTCAGAAAATCGAGCATCAATTAGCAAGCAAATAAATTCAGAATACTTAAGAATTCATCTAAAAAAATGTAGAGAACTATGAACTATGACTTTGTAATAATATGGGAAATTTGGCACTTACTGACTTTATATGAGAAACTGATAATCTTAACAAATTAAATTATTATGGGCCCAAATATGTGAGGATCCAACAACAGACAGGGACAAAAATAAGCAATGTTATAAAAGTTACACTGAAAATATATGCTTATGGCATTGATTATATTTCATCAATTATTTGTTACTCTCATGGTTACAGAACAAATGATCAATTAAAAAATACCTAGGAAAGGTATTCTAAGGTTATAAAAATTTCCCAGTTATACGATGAATATAGCCAATAAAAATGACTGATTAAATCAGATTCCAAGAGAATATGTATTCCCTTCAAAACTACCATGAGAACAGAAAGAAACTGGTAAAATGTGAAAGTGTCACTGGGACTATATTTTTAATGTTGCAATTAAGTTCTAGCCTGAAGCATATAGCTGCTCTCTTCATATAGTCCAAGGTCCTTTTTATTTTCTAATTCACGTTCCAGGTGTCCTGCTAATGATTCCACTTGTTTTCTTATCTACTTAAACACGTTTTCTCAAGTTCTTCCAACTTCCATGGGTATAGTCATACATTGTATGCTCTCCAATGTTTTCTCATCTCTCTCATCAATTCATGAAACTCTTCTTATTCTTTTTCTTTAGTTCCTCCTTTTGACTTTTTACTGTCCATGTGGGTATATGTATGATAAGGAGCATACATTTTTCTAAACATAGCAATATCCATGGATTTTCACCCTAGGATACTTTCCCATCTGAGAAATACTTTATATTCATCTAACACCATCAAATGTTTAAAATATATCAAGTATAAGAGCTGTGAGTTCTTTGACCTCATTTTGCAAATCTACTAATTTTTTCAACTTTCTCACTATCTTTCTCAAGGCAAAATTCTGGAAGTAACAAAGATCTTCTCAAAAATCACAAAGAGTCACCAAAAAGATACTTTTACCTCTACCTTTACACCTCAGGATAGAACTACTTTGAGTATTTTCTGCCCATTTAAGTCATTATGTATTTTTACTCTCCCATTCTTCACAATAGAGACATATCTTTCACAAATGTACGTGATGAATATACTTTGCTGTACTATTAATTAACTGTATTTTTATCTACATGTGCTTTACAGATCTATTATAGCAGAATTATCTGGTAGAATATAAATTCATAATAGAGTATATTCAAAAGTTTGGGCCCTGGGATAGAATCTTAGATGACAGTAATGGGCTATGTGATACTCTTTAAAAAAAAAAAAAAAAAAAAGTTGTACAATATGATCCGCAGGTCTTTTTCAGACTTAATATGACTATACGGAAAGCCATCTACAAAATTATCTTTGCATACTACCTAGTACACAAAGTGTGCAACTGACTCTTACTGTGTATCATCTTTCAATACCCAGTTCAAGTGGCTCCTCTTGTTAGTTTTCCTTGGTTATCCTAATTAGAATCAATCATACTTTTCTGAGTATCTTCAGAAGTCATTGTTGATACTACATGTAAGGATTATATACTATACTGCATGACAATTATTTTAATTCATATGTTATAACCTCTATCTGACTATGAGGTTTGAGAAGACATATTCATCTTTACAGTTCCTTATATTACCCGTACTGATAATATGTTTAATATATTTTTATTGAACTGATTGAACTGCTATTCTAAACATATGACCAGAAGAAGTTTACACATCAAATACTGGTATGTTGTTGTTGTTGTTATGTGCCGTCGAGTCGGACCTGACTCATAGCAACCCCTCCTTGGGTTTCTGAGGTGGTATCACTATGGAAGTAGATTGCCTAACCTGCTTTCAGAGGAGTGGCTGGTGGGTTTGAACTGCCAGCCTTCTGGTTAGCAGTCAAGTGTCTTAGGCACTACGATACCAGAACTCCTTAAATACTGATATATCTATTCTCATTTGTGGCAGCCCTCGTGGCACAGTGATTAAGAGCTCAGACGCTAACCAAAAGGTCAGCAATTCAAACTCACCAGCCACTATGCAGGAGAAAGAAGTGGCAGTCTGCTTCCATAAAGATTTATAGTCTTCCCATGAATATATATAGGTTTGACAGAGGATATTTCTATATATGTATTTCATATGCTACAAATATACCCATGAATACAGTAGAGCATACAGGGGGCAAAGTTATGAAAACTTTATAGCCATAACCAAATACCTTGAAGGAATGAGTCATTGGGCCTAGGGTCAAGGCCATAGTATTGGGGGACATCAAAGACAAATGACATAAAATAGTCCACAAAGACTATGTTATGTTCTATATTCAACTTCAGTGAGTGAAGACTAAGATCTTAATTAAAAGCTAATGGGCAGCTCTCTAGGATGCAACTACTAGTTTCTTCTCATCCAGAGCAAAAAAGAGTGAAGAAAATCAAAGATGTATGGAAACAATTAGTCCAAAGGATTAATGGGCCTCACAAACCTAAGTCTCCATGACCTTGACACGAGAAGAACTAACAGTACCTGGCTACTACTGTTTACCACTCTGAAAGGAATCAAAGTAGGAGGTACCATATAAAGTGGAAGGAAAATATGGAACAAAACTCAAAATCATAAAAAAGAACAGACTTCCTGGCCTGTTAGAGACTGGTGGAATCCTTGAGACTATGACCCTTAGTCACCCTATGCAAAAATGGCAAGAAGGCCACATGTTCTGACCTCCTCTAATCCCACAAGAGGAAGGCAGAATCACCATAAATAGCACAAGGCCTATTCCTGCCAGGCCAGACATGCTGCCTCCCTCCAGCACTTTCTCCAACTGTTCCTCCCAAAGCACCCACCACCTCTCTCCTAGGTTCAATAATTCGCTGCAGTGGCCACACAGAGCTCACAGATTATGGGGTTTATTAGGGAAGCACCACAGGCTACAATTCAAGTTCAGAAAAAATGCTCAGTCTCTCTCCTAGCCCACCATCCCTCAGCCAACAGTCTCTCACAGTCTCTTTCCCAGCAGTACTGGTCCCTCGGTGTCTTACTCAGCAAAGCGTGTCTGTTGCGTCTCTTTCCCAGCAGCACGTGTCTCTTTCAGGAGCGTGTGTCTCTTTTAGTAGCACGTCTTTCTCAACCAGCAGTCAGAGAGAATTCTGCTGCTATGAGGCCTCCTTTTGAGCCTGGCAGGGTGGTCAAACTAGCCAATCATAGCATCAGAACTCTAAGCACTTGAGAGAGAGTGGGCACCTCCCAGAACATTGTTTTGTGCCACTCCCAAAAGAAATACTCCAGGTGGACAACTTCAGCAATCAGGATCCCCTCAGTTGCTCATAGTAAATCCCACCTTGGAGTTTACAAAGACTTATGGGTAGAAAAGCCACACTAAGTAATTTACTACACCACACCCTTCAAGCCTGAAATTGAACTCACTTGGTTCAACTTTCAGTCAAACAATAGACGGGCTTCCAAGATGAACAGTAACACCAGGGAGGTATGCATCTCTTAGAACAATCAACCATTTGAGCTCAAAAGGGCAGCAATTGCCCAGGGATAAAGCTCAGAAGGGAGCTCTGGTAGCATAGTGGCTAAGACACTTGCCTGCTAACCAGACGGCTGGCGGTTCAAACCCACGAGCCACTCCTCGGAAGGAAGGTTGGGCAATCCTACTTCCGTAGTGATACTGCCTCGGAAACCCAAGGAGGGGTAGCTATGAGTCAGGTTTGACTCGATGGCACATAACAACAACAACAACAACAAAGCTCAGAAGGCAGGAAAGGATAGGAAAGAAGGACCAACGGAAAAGGTAAACACAAGGAAGAAGAAGAGTGCTGTTACATCTTGGGGACTGAAATCAAATACAATGTGTGTGAATCGTTGGATGGAAAAACAATTTGCTCTGTAAACGTTCAGCCAAATAATAATAAAAAGTTAAAAAAAAAATTACAGCCTTGGAAACCCTATGGGGTAGTTCTACTCTGTCCTGTCTGGTTGCAATGAGTCAGAATTAGTTCAATGGCAGTAGGTTTGGTTTTGGTTTATTCTCATCTGTAATTTAACAGAAAGGATAGAAAAGAATTTAAATAGGCTAAGCAGGCAATAGTTTTCTTAGGGATCTTAGATGCTAAGCAATAACTAGTGTACTTGGGAACATAATCTGAGCTACAACTGACACTTTTACCAATCCTACCAGATAACCATGTAGGCATACCACATTTTTTGTACTTTGCTTTAATGCACTTCATAGATACTGTTTCTTTTTTTATAACTTGAAAGTTTGTGGCAACCGTGTCAAACAAGTTTATGGGCATTTTTCCCACACAATGTGCTCACTTCAGGTCTCTGTGTCACATTTTGATAATTCTCACAATATTTCAAACCTTGTTATCATGCTATTGCACACTTAATAGACTATAGTATAAGTATGACCTTTATATGCACTGGGAAACCAAAAAATCTGTGTGACTTGCTTTATTACAATATTTGCTTTATTAAGGTGGTGTGAAGCCCATCCCACAGTATCTCTGAGGTATACCTGTATATGTGTATGAAGTTAAGTAAAGGAATCAGTATTACAAGAAGAATAGGAACTGCTGGAATGAGAAGAACAAGACTTAGGTACAGATTCTGCTAGTGTGAAGGCCACATGCTGAAAATCTCTGGATCTCCCACTTTTAGTGTTTCTTATAAATAGCTATATACATAGAAAGAATATTTACAGCACAATTTTACATGAATTTTCCATGAAATTCACAGAGGTCATACACAGAAGTTTATCTTATCTGGTATCTGGTAACTTGCTGTCTGCTTATCCAAAGTTGATTGAATCAGCTCTTAAATCTGCTATGTCAGTGATACTTATTATTGTAATTACAAGAGTTAATTAAATATTAGGTAAAGGTGAAATATGAATAGAAAATAAGAGTTGTTTTTATGAAAACAAAGTTGAATGCTTTGGAAAGCACAATGAAAGAGTTGCTAAAAATGGTGTTGACTATATAGGTCAGTTATCAGAGACTGGGGGAAAATCATAAAATCTATTAGGATTACACAATTATATTGCTTTCCAAGAATTTAGTTTATTTCTTTTTTAAAGAAAGCAAGACTGCAAGTCTGTCTTTAAAGATCAAGACAGATAACTAGCTCATTATGGATACAGTTTATGTCAAGAACAAAGACAAGAGACTCTAACCAATGGACTCCTATTTAAAAACAACACTTTGGACTTATATCACAAGAGCAGTGAATAAATATAAAGGTATTTGACCATGTGGATCATAACAAATGATGAATAACACTGCAAAGAATGGGAATGCCAGAACACCTACCTGTGTTCATGAGGAACTTGTACATAGACCAAGAGGTTGTTGGTCAGACAGAACAAGTGGGTACTTTATGGTTTAAAATCATGAAGGGTGTGTGTGTGAGGGTTGTTATCCTTTCACCATACTTATTCTGTACACTGAGCAAATAATCCAAGAAGCTGGACTATATGAAGAACACAGCATCAGGATTGGAGGAAGACCCATTAAGAACTTGTGATATAGATGACACAACCTTGCTTGCTGAATGTGAAGATGACTAGACGCACTTACTGATGAAGATCAAAGACTACCGTCTTTAGTATAGATTACAATTCAACATAAAGAAAACGAAAATCCTTACAAATGAACAATAAGTAACGTCACGATAAATGGAGAAAAGATTGACATTATCAAAGATTATATTTTACTTGGATTCACAATCAATAGCCATGGAAGCAGCCGTCAAGAAATCAGATGTCACATTGCACTGAGCAAATCTGTTGCAAAAGACCTCGTTAGAGTATTAAAAAGCAACGATGTCACTTTGAAGATTGATGTGCACTTAACCTAAGCCATGGTATTTTCAATTACCTCATATGCATGTGAAAGCTAGAAAATGAATAAATGAAGACCAAAGAAGAGTTGATGTTTTTGAGTTGTGGTGTTGGTTAAGAATACTGAAAGTACCATGGACTGTCAGAAGAACGAACAAATCTGTCCTGGAAGAAGTGCAGCTGGAATGCTCTTTGGAAGTGAGAATAGCCAGGCTTTGTCTCACCTACTTTGGTCATGTTGTCAGAAGGGACCATTCCCTGGAGAAGGATATCATGCTTGGTAAAGTGGAGGGTCAGCAAAAAAGGGGAAGGCCCTCAACAAGATGGATCAACACCGTGGCTGCAACAATGGGCTCAAGTCTAGAAAGGATTGTGAAGCTGGCACAGGACTAGGCAGTGTTTTGTTCTGTTGTACACAGGGTCACTATAACTCAGAGCCAACTCAATGACACCTAACAACAAGAACAACTGCTTTAAATGCTAAAGATCGTAAAACCAAAAGCCAACATTATTCTTAACGGAGAGAGACTGAAACCATTTCCCTTGCCAATGGGAACCAGACAAGCATGCCTTCTATCATCACTTCCATTCAACATCGTATTGGAAGTCCTAGCCAGGACAATAAAGCAATAAAGGGAAATAAAAGGTATCCAAATTGGTAAGGAAGAAGGAAAACTATCCCTATTTGCAGATGGTATGATCCTATACATAGACTATCCTAGAGAGCCAGCAAGAAAACTACTGGAACTAATTAAAAGATTTAGCATAGTGGTAGGATACAGGATCAACATACAAAAATCAGTTGGATTCTTCTACATTAACAGAGATCTCAGAAAAGGAAATAAGGAAAATAATACCATTTACAAAGCTACCAAAAAGATAAAATACTTAGGAGTAAATTTTGTCAGGAACACAAAACACCTACACAAAGAAAACTACAAAACACAACTACAAGAAACTATAAGAGATCTTCATAAATGGAAGAACGTATCATGCTCATAGATGTTATTGTTGTTGTCATGTGCCATCAAGTCAGACCTGACTCATAGCAACCCCTCTTGGGTTTCTGAGGCAGTATCAACACGGAAGTAGATTGCCCAACTTTCCTTCCAAGGAGTGGCTGGTGGGTTTGAACTGCCAGCCTTCTGGTTAGCAGTCAAGTACCTTAGGCACTACGCTACCAAAGTTCCCTGCTCACAGATAGGAAGACTGAATATTGTGAAAATTTCAATACTACCCAAAACACTCTATAGATTCAATGGAATCGTGATCCAGATTTCATCAGCATTCTTTATGGACATGGTAATAACACTTATTAATTTTGTATGGAAAGGAAAGAGACCTCAGAAAAGCAAAGCACTACTGAAGAAGAACCAAGTAAGATGTCTCACATACTCCATCTCAAAACCTACTATACAGTCACAGTAAGCAAAATATCTAGGTGTTGGTACAACAGACACAGTGACCAGTAGAAGAGAATTGAGAATCCTTAAATAAATCCATCCACCTATGGAGAGCTCATCGTTGACAAAGAGCCAAAGCCCATTAAATAGGGAAGAAAGAGGCTCGTCAACAAATGATGCTGGCAAAACTGGATATCCATTTGCAGAATAATGAAATGAGATCTATACATCACACCATACACAAAAAACTAACTCAAGATGGATGAAAGATCTAAATGTAAAACCTAAAACTTATTAACATTCATTAAGGCAAAAAAATTGGGGCAAAATAGGGGCCAAATATATGGCATAAATAGAGGATCAAACATAACCAAAAATGCACAAATAGGAATAGCAGAAGATAAACTAGATGACTAAGACCATCTAAAAATTTAACTCTATGTGTGTCAAAAGATTTCTCCAAAAGAGGAAAAGGGGATCCTACAAATTTTGGGAAAAAATAATCAGCAGTGACATATCTGACAAGGAACTTACCAAACCTCAATATCAAAAAGACAAACAACCTAATTTAAAAATTAGCAGAGAACATGAACAGATAGTTCATCAAAGAAGGTATCAGGCAGTCAATAGATACATGAAGAAATGCTCACGATCATTAGCCATTGTTGTTGTTGTTGTTATGCGCCGTCAAGTCGGATCCGACTCACAGCGATTCCTCCTTGGGTTTCTGAGGCAGTATCACTATGGAAGTAGACTGCCCCATCTTCCTTCCGAGGAGTGGCTGGTGGGTTTGAACCACCAGCCTTCTGGTTAGCAGTCAAGTGCTTTAGGCACTATGCTACCAGAGAGAGATGCAAGTTAAAACAACAATGAGATATCACCTCAGCACAGCTAGAATAGCAATGTTCAACTAGACAGAAAACAACAAATGCTGGCAAAGGTGTGGATAGACTGGAACTCTCAGACAGAGCTGGTAGGGCTATACAATGGTATAACCACTATGGAAAACAATATGGTGCCTCCTTAAAATATTGGAAATAGAAATACCATTTGATGCAGCAATCTCACTACTAGGTTTATATCCTAAAGAAGTGAGAGCTGAGGGCATGGATAGATATATGCACACCCATGTTCATCACAATACTATTCACAATAGGAAGAGGTGGAAACAACCTAAGTGCCCATCAACAGATGGATAACCAAATTATGTAAATACACACAATGGAATACTATGCAACACTAAAAGAAAAACGAAGAATCTGTTTAACACCTTATAATATGGATGGACTTGGAGGACATTATACTGAGTGACATAAATCAATCAGAAAAGGACTAATATTGTATGAGTCTACGATTATAAAAAGCCAAGAAAAGGTTTACACATGGAAGGAAATTTTCTTTGTTGGTTAATAGGGATGGGAAGGAAGGGGAGGAAAAACTGCTAGCTTAGGTAAGATACATATTTACGTGGCTGCAGACAGAGGCAATATTGTGACCACACAGTAACACTAAAGAAAAGAAAGACACAGAGAGGTGCACAAGAGGTACAGACAACAAAGGTAAACACTCACACACACACAATACTGCATTATCAGTAATAACAAACATTAAGCTACAGGTAGAGACACAGGTAGACAGGCAAGATTATCAGGTATGAGTAGGCAAAAGGGAATATACCCATGACCATGTATAGGTCTGGCACACAGTATTTCTACATATGTATTTATATGTGCTACAAAAATGTCCATATATATAATAGAGATAACAGGAGACAAAGTTATGACAGCTTTTCAGTCACAACCAAACACCTTGAGGAAGTGAGTCACTAGCCCCACAGGTTCAGGACCACAGTCTTGTGGGGCATCAAGCTCAATTGGCGTAACACACTACACAAAAACATTGTTCCATATCCTTCTTTGATGAGTAGTGATTGGGGTCTTAAAAGCTTTCGAGTGCCCATCTAAGATGCAACTATTGGTCTCTCTTCATCTGGAGCAAAGAAGAGGGAAGGAAATCAAAGACATATGGAAACAACCAGTTCAAGGGACTAGTGAACCATGGGAACCTCACACTACGTGATCCTGAGACCAGAATTAGATGGCATTCCTCTATTACTAACAACCACTCAGAAAGGGATCAAAATTGGAGATCCTGAATAGAAGGAGAAAAATGTAGAACAAAATTCAAAATCATAAAAAAGACCAGTTTTACTGGTTTACCAAAGATGGGGGAAAACGCCCAAGACAATAGCTTCTAGTTACCCTTTGGGCCTGAAAATGAACTCACTCCTGTGGCTTAATTTTCAGTCAAACAGGCCTACAAGATGAACAAATATACCAGGGAGGTGTACTGCTTAGAATAATCAACCGTAGGAGATAAGAAGGGCAGCATTTGTGCAAGGAGAAAGCTCAGAGAGCAGGAACGCTAGTAAAGAAGGACATAGGGAAAAGGTAACCACAGAGAGGAAGCAGGAAGAGAGCTGTTACATCGTGGATACTGCAATCAATGTCACATGACAAAATGTGCATGAATTGTTAAATGGAAAATGAATTTGCTCTGTAAACTTCCATCCAAATCGCAATGCAAAGTTAAAGAAAAAACCTAAAAGAAATAAATGCTTATCATTATTAGTATAGTTTTTTTATACTTAGGGCTTTAGTAGGGCTGTTTTTTTTTTTTTTTTTTT
>NW_006921622.1:10335483-10349958 GCF_000298275.1 Orycteropus afer afer
GGTCCAAGATTATCTTCTGTGTCTGTGTTAATTGGTTTCCCTTTTCTTTGTTGAAGAGGGTCTGTGCAATCCTTCTGCCTAGTCCGCCATCTTGCCCCGGTCGATTTGTAAAAATTTAACAAAGGCTGAGATCGTTTTAATTACACTGGTAAAAGAATATGAGTTTGTTTGTTGCTGTTGTTATTATATGCCCTCGAGTCAGACCCAACATATAGCAAACCCTTCTTGGGTTTCCAAGGCAGTATCACTAAGGAAGTAGATTGCCCAACCTTCCTTCGGAGGAGTGGCTGGTGGGTTTGAACCTCCAGCCAGCCTTCTGGTTAGCAGTCAAGTGCTTAGGCACTGTACTACCAGAGCTCTTGATTTTGTTTAGTCAACTGAAATACATATTCAGCTTTTACAAGTATAAACCCACTGCCATCAAGTTGATTGTGACTCACAGGAATCCTTTAGGACAGAGTAGAACTGTCACATAAAGTTTCCAGCTGTGTAAATCTTTATGGAAGCAGACTGACTCACCTTTCTCCCATGGAGGGGCCAGTGGGTTCGAACCAACTATCTTTTGGTTAACAGCCAAATGCTTTAACCACTATGCCACCAGGGCTCTTACAAATACAGTAACATAAAACAGCCCGAACAAATTTAAAGGTGCACAGGCCCTCCCCAGGAGCTCTGGTAGCATAGTGCCTAAGGCACTTGACTGCTAACCAGAAGGCTGGCGATTCAAACCCACCAGCCACTCCTTGGAAGGAAGATGGGGCAACCTACTTCTGTAGTGATACTGCCTCGGAAACCCAAGGAGGGGTCACTATGAGTTGGGTCTGAGACTCAATGGCACATAACAACAAAAGGCCCCCCCCCAAAAAAAAAAACCTGATTAAATATTTATAATAGATTTTAAATAAAAGCAAATATTATTAATAAACCACAATGCAGTGTACATTTGTAATGATTAGTATCTACTGAGTACTTTATTTTGGCTAACATTCAGGGTACTTGTACAGAAATTTATGTCAGAACACAGATGGGCTGTGTTCCCTGAAATAAGCAAGTTAACTAAGGAGTTTAGAAAATGCTGGTAAGCTAGGCTTCTTTACGCTAACCAGGAAAATGTGTTTATTTTTATGCTACAGTCTCTGCCTTTGGTGGGGTAGGGGAGCAGTTTAAAAGTTTATTCACAATTGCACTCCTAGGCACGTAAAACAGAAACATATGTCCCCACAAAGAATTACATGTAAAGGTTCAAAGCAACATTATTTGTCACCACCAAAAAGTAAAAGAACAATGTGGTATATCCATACAATGGAGTATTAGTCAGTAATAAAAAAAAGAAAAAAATACTGGTATGTACTACTGTAATAATATAGACAGACTAGAATTTCTGGAAGATGAATATATGTTCTAACTTCATAAGCTGAGCTCCGTATTAATCCTGTTCAATTTAAACACTGCCTTAATTCTACTACTTGTAGCCATAATCACATAAGAGTCCTACCCTGTAACTACATTCCTAATATCATAAAACCAAGATAGAAACAGCTCACAGGACAGGGCAACCACATTCCTCAGATCCTGAGACTAAGGTAGGGACACTGCAAAAGAAATAATGAAATGTAAATTTACTGCTTAGATGGCATTTCCTGGTAACAGGCCATTTTTGAGGTATCTTCTAGCCCGCTACCCATGGTCAGTATTAACCAGTTTGGTAACCTGTGCATCCTCGCCCTCCTTTACTGCCTGATGAACTAAGATGGGTCGATCTAAAATGGGACAAAGACTCGAACCAAGAGCCAACATCAGAATACATCTGCACAGAAAAAGTTGTGGCATCTATGTTGGAACACACAGACTCCATCTTAGAAAGAGATTGTGCCTACACCTAGCCTGAAGGAAGCTGAGGTTTATCATTAGGAATTTATCACAGCCTTGTTCCACTTCCTGACTTTCCCAAAAGGGTCAGGATTTCATCAGTATCCTGCCTGCATAAGGTCTTCTGAAATCATGTACTCCATGGTCTTAAAACTATTATAAAAACTCCTAGTTTGTAAGGCTCTGGAAGACACACATGGTGTTGCCTCTGGCCCTGTGTGTCTCCACCTTGCAAGGTTACTATCCTCTTATTAAATTTCTCTCTGAGTTATAGCTGACTTTCTAGTTATTATTTTGGAACTTGATCTACAACACTAGAACACGAATGAACCTCAAAAACATAATGCAAAGAGAAAGAAGTTAGACGCAAAGGTCTACATACTATATGATCCCATTTCTGTTAAAAGTCCAGATAAGAAATTTAAAGAGACAGAAAGCAAATCAGTGATTACCTGAACTGGGGGTAGAACGGAGACTGCCTGCAAATGAAATGCGCTCAAGGAAATTTTTAAGGCGATAAAAATACTCTTAAACTGGATTAAGGTTACTATTTCATGACACTGTAATTTTATTAAAAATCATGGAATTATATGCTTAAAACAGATAACTTTTATGGTATGCATTATAACTAAATAAGGCTTTTAAGAAAGTTACCAGGCTTTTTGTTTTGGCGTTTTTTTCCCCCACTTCCTCCAACTTATCTTCTTTATTGTTTTATCTATTTCACCGCTATTCCTTTTCAACCAAAATTTAAAGATTACATGTGATTTCAGTGAAAACACAATTATATATAAGGGAAATAAACAAGAAAATATGTCTCTGATAATTTTCTAAAGTGTAAATTGCTAGAAAGTACACATTTAAAAACATTTCTTTCATGAATATTTATAGTAATTAAGTAACTGTGATACCAAGGAGCATTTTTTAAATACCAGTATGAGATGATCTTCATTTAGGTAAAAATGAAGACCATATATATATATTTTTTCTTTTTTCTTAAAGGAATTATAAACAATAGGTAATTGTCTGCAGAATTGAGTTTTCATATATGTTTAAATACTCATACGTGCTCTGGCCTCAGGCACATGCTTTGGAGAAGCATTCTCAGCTTGATTAGATAAGACTTTTGCCTCAAGGAAAACCAGTTGCCAATGAGTTACTTGTGCCCAAAGAGTATAAATACTACAGCTGTTTGCTTAACTGTCAAATCCATTTTTTTCCTGCCAAGTCTCTAAAATAAATGCAAAGGGAACTAATCCTAAAATATGTTAGATGAGTCTATGCTAATGAAGACAATATATATGCAAGAAATGATTTTAATAAAAAGAAACTAATTAAAGAAATTGTTACTAAGTTTACAGACTTTCAAAACAAACAAGCAAAAGGACAAAATCTGATGCCAAAGATGTTGGGAGGCTAAATAAAGCTATCTTTACAGACACATTCTTGATTTGTGCAACAAAACTAGGGACTCACTGAGAGAAATCAACTAGAAAATATGCACAGAATGACCAACTCTTCTTTCAACACACTTCTAGGCCTTTCAACACTATGGATTATCTCAACCAGAGGAATGTCTGCTATGGCATCTGGACCAATGCCAGCCCTTGTTATAAAGAAAAGAACACTACAAGAGAATATCTTGAACTTGCTTTGCAATCTGACAAACTAAGGTATTCAAATTAAAGAGTTAAAATGAGAATGAAGAGTGGTAGCTAATATTGCAGGATATAGAATAATTCCAGATAATACTTTTGAAGAAAGATTCAGAATGTCACATAACATCATTTTGGGGGTCTTGCCTTTTAAGATGTATTAGCCCCCACAGAAAGACATAGACTTTTTAGGCTACCATTAGACTAAAATCTCCAATTACTAATTTTTGTTGTTGTTGTTGTTTGTTTGTTTGTTAAGTACTCTTTCACTGTTGTTGTTGTTATGTGCCATCGGGTCGGCCCCAACTCATAGCAACCCCTCCTTGGGTTTCCGAGGCAGTATCACTGTGGAAGTAGATTGCACTGTAGAGCAACATTTTTCCAAACTGCATATTATGCCCCACCATCTTGTAATATCATTTTAGTGGATCACAACCAGCACCGTTTTTTAAAAAACAAAAACTAGTCTAGCCTAGCTTGAATAGAAAGTATTAGTCAACTTCACTCATGCAGTAAGTGTTTTTGTAAAATTTTATTTCAGCGATGTGTGTGTGTGTTTGTGTGCATCCTGAGGCATGATGCAAAATGTATTTCTTACTGTGGGTCTGAGTTATAGCCTTCCCCAATCTACATTCCACACATCTGTATGAGTAAAAGAAAGGCGCCTCTCTGCAATCTCTTCTTAAGTTGCTGGCAATACAAAACACTGTATCACTATATTATCACTTTGCTGAAAGGGCCACAGAAAAGTCTCAGAGTAAGGGGGCTGCCTCTATCCTGAAGTTTAAGTGCCACTGCAGCTGAGTACGGAAAGGGAGGGAGCCAAAAGAAATAGGAAGAAGCAGCAAATATGTTTCTTTAACTCCTGTCTTCTACAAATTTATACAAGTCTGTTCTCTCACTCTCAAATGGTTTATTATCTTGAGAGTGACGAAACATCAAGAAAAGGCACTAACTTGAGTATTACTAACTTATCAAATTCTAAAACATTCAAAGAGTAAGAAAAACAACAACAAAACAACCCACCAAATCCAGGTAGCAGCTTGCACTGATATATTAAAAATTAAAATATATTTGAAGCCAAATTGTATTTGTATTTCAGAGCACAGACACCCAGATTAAAAATCTTACCTAATGAAGACAAGACATGTTAGCTTTATGATTCATGATCCTAAAGCCTATAAGTATTCAATCAAGTGAGTGAATATTTTCAATAGAAATTAACTCTGCTCTAAACACAGATTTTAAAAACATTACACTTCTTGGAAGTAACAAGAATAAATATTAACTTATAATTAAGAAAATGTTTAATAAGATTTTTAATTCTTTAAAAACTGATGCATGAAACTATAACATTTTAATTCAAAAGCAGAAATGAACACTCACCTCTGCCTCCGTTCCTCATCTTTTAAAACTTCATAAATGGCCACCAACTAAAATAGAAGCATTACTTTAAAATAAAAATACTCTCAAATATAAGAAATTACTTAGGAATATAGTGAAGACACTAAAATGCACATGCACAAAATCCTACATAATATTCTAATTAAAAAACGCTAGTGAAAAGTTATTCAGTAGGAAAATGAATGAAAAAATATATATTGTGTTTTTAACTATTACCTCATTTTCCAATGGAAATATTCTACATATTTCTACCATAAACATATTTACTTATGCATCTGTCATGAAACATATACAATAAAGGTTTATTTCACTTACTTGTCTAAAGTGAATTTCTGCATTTTCATCTCTATTCTTGTCTGGATGCAAAGTTAGTGAAAGCTTACGATATGCTTTTCTGATGTCTGCAGATGAAGCATCCTGGAAGTGGGGGGGGGGGGGAACACAAAGCAAACTTTGTCAGAAAAAGAAATTCCCAGAACCTTGTTAAGGTCTGAGAAGACAGCCAACCAAGTACAGGACCCGAGGCAATGTAATTTGAGCAATCAGTCTAACAACCAGGCTATGCAACTAGCCTGACCCACATGACTGAACAATTACTCAATCTAATTTGGCTCTGCTCTTAACTTTTCATTAACATACAGTCATTTAAAGAAGGCAGCATTTGCCAAAACTTCGAACACTTGCTTTCCTAAAATTAACCAATAAATCTTTTTTGGTAATTAAGAGATAAAAAAGAAACAAATTAAAAATTAATATATCTGTGTATCTTCAAAGCAGGTCTTTATTTATTTGAGATTTTTAAAGCCAATTTCTGAATCCCAAGTTTACCATATGCAGTTTCTTTAGCCTATAAGAATCTCAGTTTCACATGTCAAAAGCATGCCCATTTGAAGCCAGTTAAGTTTGTATTTATCCAAAATAACGATAATTAGAAAGTTATGTATATTGTACTTGACATGTTTTTAAGTACCTTAAAGGGTGTTTTCAATGTTGTCCAGTTTCCCTAAGTCTAGTTTGCAGAAATAATTTGTCTACTATTAATTACTGTTGTTAGTTGTCATCAAGTCCATTCTGATTCTAATATACTTTAAATATATTTAAAAGGTCACTACAGCTCATTAAGAATACTTTAGATTAAGTGGATATTAAAATTACATTTTATGTATTCTTGTGTGCACAGCTAAAATCAGAGACCATCATTCTACATGGACAGTAGAAAATAACTAACAACAACAAAGAATACACTGTTAAACTGGGGTTCAAAATTTATTCTCTACTAAGTTTAAAAGCTATTCCAATAACTAACATTTTCATGTTGAGGAAAAATGACAGTTAAGTTACTTATTAAATTTTACCTCTTGTTTTATAGCTAAATATTTGTCCAATTAATTTCCTGAAACTACTTTACTAAAAGACTTAAATGAAAAAAAAAAAAAAAACCAAAGCAAAAATAAAAACCGTGTACCTGGGACTAAAGAGTGGTTAAAGAAAAACAAAGGGGAGACACTATAATTAGTCTGTCATGCTTTCCTTTATAAACTATTGTTTTCATTAACAGTTTTCTTGGGTTTGTTGCTCTAGGCTACTGTTCTACTTAAAACTTTCAACCTAAGTGTGAATATTTTTGCGACCTATAGAAGGCTTTAGAACTATAATATTACTGGTATAAGTTATGCAAATTATGTGGTTATATTTTTCATTTTAATTTACTTAATAAAATTAATGTTTCCTAAAAACTGTACATAAAATATAACTTGTACATTAAGCTGTTTGTAACATAATAGAAAAGGATGATTATTTAACAGAAAACCATGATGAATTTTTTGTTGATCAAAGAGGTGAAGGGTCAAATGAATAACCATCTCCAATTGCACTTTTAATTTTAGATTTTATTATATTGGGACTACATCACAGAGAAAATCATTCTAAAAGTAGATTTCTTAAAAAACAAGGGTCGATATATTTTCTTCAGTGACAAAATTCATGCTCATACGGTGCCTAAAGCATTTAACAGTGAACCAGAAGGTTGGCAGTTCAAACTCACCAGCCACTCCTTGGAAGGAAGATTGGGCAACCTACTTCTATAGTGATACCACCTCAGAAACCCAAGGAGGGGTCATTATGAGTCAGATCTGACTGGACAGCAGTGAGTTTTTTTTTTTTTTTTTAATGGAACATCTATAAACCAAACCCACTGCCACTGAGTCGATTCATACATAGCAACCCTACAGGACAGAGCAGAACTGCTCCATAGGGTTTCCAAGTCTTATGTAAATCAGAAGCAGACTGCCACATCTTTCTCCCACAGAGTGGCTGGTAGGTTTGAACTGCCAACCTTTGGCTAACTGAAGAGCACTTTAATCACTGCGCCACCAGGACTCCTGGAACATCTTTAAAAAAAAACAAACTCACTGCCGAGGAGTGGCTGGTGGGTTTGAACCACCAGCCTTCTGGTTAGCAGTCAAATGCCTTAGGCATTATACCACCAGAGCTCCCAGAACATCTATGACCTACTAAAAAATAAAAATAACTAATAGTTATCTAACATGTTTCCTTGCCTTCCATCTTGCCATCCTGATCCCAACTTTCCATTTTTCTGCCGGAGTATTTAAGGTCAGTAGTTCAAACCCACCAGCTGTTCCACAGGAGAAAGATGAGGCAATCTATTTCCATAAAGATTTACAGCCTTAGAAACCCAATAGGGGTCACGATGAGTCAGAATCAACTCCACGGCATTAGGTTTGGATGACTCTCCTGCTTAAACCCTTTAGTAGCTCCCAAATGCCTTCATCATCTTGCCTTTTCAATGTTATTTCCCATCATCTCCCCAGTATTCACCTAAGCTCCCTTTCCCTAGTCCCCCAGATCATTGTGCTTCAGGACGCAGTTCCCCAACGTCACATTATTTTTCACCCAGCTACAGACACAGACAGCTCTCTCCTGACTAAGGACCTGGCCTTAGAGGCTACACACAAACAGTGCCTGACTGTCTTCCTCTTGAGATTCCTTGCAGTAGGGGTATCTCACCAATGAATTCCATCTGAAGTGGACAGAGGAGTCTTTGAGTTGTGTAAATGCTGATGCACTCAGCTGCTAACAGAAAAGCTGGAGGTTTAAGTCTACTTGTGGCACCTTAGAAGAAAGGCCTGGTGATCTATCACCAAAAAATAAACCACTAAAAAATCGTATGGTGCACAGTTCTACTTGGACACACATAGGGCAGCCATGAGTCTCAAGCGACTTGATGGCAACTGGTTAGTTGGTTTTGTGTAAAACAATATTTATGCATCTATGTCTATGGGCACACAATATATAAAAATATAATCTGTCCTAATAATAGTATGGGAGCTCTGGTAGCATAGTGCCTAAGGCACTTGACTGCTAAGCAGAAGGCTGGCGGTTCAAACCCACCAGCCACTCCTCAGAAGGAAGATGGGGCTAGTCTACTTCCATAGTGATACTGCCTCAGAAACCCAAGGACGGGTCACTGCGAGTCCGATCCAACTCGATGGAACATAACAACAACAATAATAGTATAAAAGTGGGAAGGGATAGAGCCATATATATTAGCAAAGTTTTCATATACTATTGATATTAAGTTGGTACTAATCCAAACTAGATTGTTATAAATTCAGATGTTAATTATAATTCCCACAGCAACCACTAAGAAAATAACTAAAATTTATAATAGCAAAAGGAAATCAAAGCAGTACTGTAGAAAAAAAAAAGTATCTAAAAATAAAAGAAGGTAGTAATGGAAAAATTAAAGAACAAAAAAGGACTGACATATAGAAAACAAAAGGCAACAGTCCTTCCTTGTCAATTGTTGTTGTTGTTGTTGTTGTTATGTGCCGTCGAGTTGGCCCCGACTCAAAGCAACCCCTCCTTGGGTTTTCGAGGCAGTATCACTACGGAAGTAGGATTGCCCAACCTTCCTTCCGAGGAGTGGCTGGTGGGTTTGAACCGCCAGCCTTCTGGTTAGCAGTCAAGTGCTTTAGCCACTATGCTACCAGAGCTCCTTCCTTGTCAATAATTCACTTTAAATGTAAATGGATTAAATTAAAAGGCAGCCATCAACAAAATGGAGTTAAAAACATGACCCAACTATATATGCTGTCTATATGAAACTCATTTTAGATCCAAAGACACAAATAGGTTGAAAGTGAAAGTATGAAAAAAGATATTCTATGCAAACTACTAACAAGTGGAGTGGTAATTCAAATACTAATACAAATCAGACAAAATAAACTTTAATACAAATGTTAATATACATAAAAAGGACACTATATAATGATAAAAAGGTCAGTCCTTTGACAAAATATAATAATAGTAATAATAAATACACATGCATTTAACAGAGCTCCAAAACATATGAAGCAAAAACTGATAGAATTTAAGGAAGAAATAGAGTTTAACAATAATAGTTGCAATCTTCAACACTCCATTTTCAATAATGTAAAGAACAATTGGAAAATCAGCAAGCAAAAGAAGACTTGAATAACACTATTAAACCAGTTAAACAACAGATATCTATAAAATACTCCAGCCAACATTCTTCTCATGTGCATACGGAACACTGACCAGCATAGGCCATGAGTTCAGCTACAAAAAACTGAAAGAGATAAAGTCACATGAAGTATGTTTTCTGACCATGTAAAATAAAATTAGGAAATAATAAGAGAAGTAAATCTGAAAAATTCCCAAACATGTAGAAATTTAAAAAAAAAAAAACAAAACAAAAACTCACTGCCATGGAATCGGATCCAACTCAGAGCAACCCCTCCTTAGGTTTCCGAGGCATTATCACCACGGAAGTAGACCGCTCAATCTTCTTTCCAAGGAGTGGCTCATGGGTTTGAACTGCCAACCTTCTGGTTAGCAGCCAAATACCTTAGGCACTATACCACCAGAGCTCCCCAATACATTTTTAAGCAGCCAACAAGTATAAGAAGAATCCTAAGGAAAATCAGAAAACATTTTGATATGAATGAAAACTTTCAGTATGTTGTCTACCTATGAGTTAATTGTATACATGTTAGAAGATCATACTGAGCAAGCCAGAAAACTGCTCTAGTAGAATAAAATAGAAAAAACAGAGAATTTTTATCCCCATGATACTTAAAATGTTTGTGATCAAAACAGAAAATGCCATAAAATACCCAGCTCTATCACCAGCTGGAGATTTTCTTTTGAAACCAGGCCTTCTGGAAAGTTTTAATGGATGAATGTTAAAACTTAATTGTAACATTTCTTTTTAACTTAAGAGGATGTGAATTAAGTATGACTAATTTTTTTTTTTTTTTAATTTTGATTTGGGTGAAGATTTACAGAGCAAATTCACTTTCCATATAGCAGTTAGTAGTGACTAAATTAATTCATGACACTTAATTTTTAAAAAGTCAAAGACAAAATGATAAGGGAAATTAGAAAATACTGTAATACGAATATAAAGAAAAACACAACATATCAAAATTTACGGGAACAGCAAAAGGAGTGGTCAAAGGGAAATTAATTTATAGCTATAAATGATTATATTATGAAAAAGAAAGATCTTAAATCAATAATGGAAATTTTCACCCACAAAACTATAAAAACAAGATCAAACTAATTCCAAAGCAAATAAGAGAAACAAAATAATGAGTATTAGGTAGAGATACGTGAAATACAGAATAGAAAAACACTAGAATCGACTAAACTTTTTATTTGAAAATATTTTTAAAAATTGACAAACCTATAGCTAGAGTAACCAAAAAAATAATCAAACAAAAAATACCAAACCTACTGCCAGCAAGTCAACTCTAAATCATAGTAACCCTATAGGCCAGGGAGAACTGTCTCATAGGGTTTCCAAAGCTGCAATCTTCACAGGAGCAGACTGCCATGTCTTTTTCCCATAGAGTGGTTGGTGGGCTCAAAGTGCCAACCATTTGGTTAACAGGCGAGCGCTTAACCACTGTGTCATCAGGGCTCCTAAGACAAAGACAGAAGAATCAAATTATTGAAATGAAAGTGGGGACATTAACACTCCCTTCATAAAAATTGGGAGAATCTTAGGAGATTACTATGAACAAGTGTTGTCCAAAATTCTATAAACTAGATGAAATGGACAAATACCTAGAAACACAAGAATTACCAAAACTTACTCACAAAGAAATAGAAAATCTGAGATCTGTAAGAAGAGACTGAATCAGTAATAAAAAACTTCCAAAAAAGGCCAGGATTAAATGGCTTCACTGGTGAATTCCATTAAATATTTAAAGAAATATTAACATATTTCCTTCTCAAACCCTTAGCAGCAACAGAGGAGGAAGGAATGCTTCCTAACTCATTCCATAAGGCCAGTGTTAACCTGATGCCAAAGCCAAAGACATCACAAAAACTGAAAACAACAGACAAATACCCCTTTTGAATACAGACAGAAAAATTCTCAACAAATTTCTAGTAAACAAAATACAGCAGCAGGAAAAAAGGATTACACACCTTGACCAAACAGGATTTACCTCCAAATACAAACATAATATATCATATCAATGTAATACATCATGTTATAAAATGAAGGACAAAACACATGATCATCTCAGCAATGCAGAAAAAGCGCTGGACAAAATCCAACACCCTTTCTTGATTTTGAAAAACACTCAACAAATTAGAAATAGAAGAGAACTTCCTCAATCTAAAAAAGGTACCTATGAAAAATACAGGAGCCCAGGTGGTGCACTGGTTGAGCACTCAGCTGTTAACCAGAAGGTGAGCAATTCAAACTTACCAGCTGCTCTGTGGGAGAAAGATGTGGTAGTCTGCGTCCATAAAAATTGTCGTTGTTGTTATTGTTGTTATGTGCCAGCGAGTTGGACCCGACTCACAGCGACCCCTCTTTGGGTTTCTGAGGCAGTATCAACTACAAAAGTAGATTGCCCAACCTTCCCTCTGAGGAGCTGCTGGTGGGTTTGAACCGCCGCCAGCCTTCTGGTTAGCAGTCAACTGCCTTACGCACTACGCTACCAGAGCTCCTCTGTAAAAATTAGAGCCTAAGAAACTCTGTAGGGCAGTTCTACTCTGCTCTACATCGTCAGTATGAGTTGAAATTGACAAGATGGTAAAACTTTTTTTTTTTTTTTTAATGAAAAATCCACAGCTAATGTCATACTTAATGGTGAAGGACTAAAAGCTTTTCCCCTAACATGGGTAACAAGGTAAGGATGTCTCCCAACTGTTGAACTGTAAGTTCTAGTCTGGGCAACTGGCAACAAAAATAAAATTAAAGGGCTCTAAATTAGAAAGGAAGATGCAAAATTATCTCTATTGGTAGATGACACAATCTTTTAAGTAGAAAATTCAAGAAAATCCACAGAACAACTATTAGAGCTAATAAATGAATTCAGCAAAGTTGTAGAACACAAGATCAACATGTAAAAATCAGCTCTATTTCTATAAACTAGTAATGAAAATTCTGAAAATGAAATTAAAAAAACAATTCCATTTACAAAAGCATCAAACAGAACAAAACACTTATGGATACATTTAACAAAAGAACTGTAACACTTCAACACAAAAAACTATAAACCATTACTTAAAGAAATTAAAGAAAAACTACATAAATGGAAAAACATCCCTAAATTCATGGACTGAAGACTAATCTTGTTAAGAGAGTAATACTTCCCCAATTGATCTATGTATTTCAATACAATTCTTGCATGCTGCAGAAATTGACATGCTGATCTTAAAATTCATATGGAAATAGAAGGGATCCAAAATAGCCAAAACAGTACTGAAAAAGAAGACAAAGTTGAAAGATTCATCTGTCTCAACTACAAAACTTATTACAAAGCAACAGCAGTCAAAACAGGGTGATATATATAAAGGTATAAAGTAGACATACCTTATAAAGGTATAAAGGTAGACATACAGACCAAAGGAGAGAATTGAGAGCACAGAACTAAACCTCTACATCTGTGGTTAATTGATTTTAACACAGAGCCAAGACGATTCAACAGGGAAAGAATAGCCTCTTCAAAAATGGTATTTAGACAACTGGATATCCACATGAAAGAGAATAAAGTTGGACCTTACCACACATTGTATATAAAAATTATTTTTAAATGGATCAAAGGCCTAAATTTAAGAATTAAAACTATAAAAATTATCCAAGAAAACATAGGAGTAAATTTATATGACCTTCGATTTTACAATGGATTCTTAGGTATGACATCAAAGTGCAAGCAATAAAAGAAAAAGACAAATTACACTTCATAAAAATTCAGAACTTTTTTGCATCAAAGAATACTATTAACAATGTGAAAGGACAATTTACAAAACGGGAGAAAATGTTTGCAAGTTATATATCTGATAAGAGTCCAGTGTCCAAAATATAAAAAGAATTCTTACAACTCAACAATAGAGACAAACAATCCATTTTGACAGTGGCAAATGACTCAAACAGGCATTTCTCCAAGGGTGCTGTAGAGCTGGTGTTGTAGCAACCCTAAGTACAACAGAATGAAACACTGCCTGGTCCTACAACATCCTCACAATTGTTGCTATGTTTGAGAACATTATTGCAGTCACTGTGTCAATTCATCTTGTTGAAGGTCTTTATCTTTTTCACTGACCCTCTACTTTAACAAGCATGATGTCCTTCTCCAAGGACTGGTCCCTCCTAATAACATGTCCAAAGCACAGGAGAAAAAGCTTTGCTATCTTTACTTCTAAGGAGAATTCTGGCTGGCTTTACTTCTTCCAAGGCAGATGTGTTCATCAATAAACATGTTAAAAGATGCTCTACATCATTAGTCATTGTTGCTGTTGTTGTGTGCCATTGAGTCAGACCTGACTCATAGCAACCTCTCCTTGGGTTTCCGAGGTGGTATCACTACAGAAGTAGATTGTCTAACCTTCCTTCCAAGGAGTGGCTGGTGGGTTTGAACCGCCAGCCTTCTGGTTAGCAGTCAAGTGCCTTAGGCACTATGCTACCAGAGCTCCCGTAAAATGGTATAGTCATGGGGAAAATAGTTTACTGGTTTCTCTAAGTGCTAAACACAGAATTATCATATGTCCCAACAATTCTGCTCATCAGTATGGACCCAAGAGAACTGAAAACAGGTGTTCAAACAAAAACTAGTATACAAATGCTCATAGTAGCATTATTCACAACACTTAAGAAGCATAAATAAATCAAATATCCATCAACTGAAGAATGGATACATAAATGTAGTATATCTATACAACGGAATATTATTAAGCTATGTTGTTGTTAGGTGTCATCGAGTCGTTTCCGACGCACAGCGATCCCATGCACAGCAAACGAAATACCTCCTGATCCTGCACCAGCTCCATGATCCTTGCTATACTTGAGCCCACTGTCACAGCCACTGTGTCAATCCAACTCGTTGAAGGCCTTTCCCTCTTTCGTTGACCCTCCTCCTTACCAAGCATGACATCCTTCTCCAGGGAATGGTCCCCTCTAACAACATGACCAAAGTAAGTGAGATGGAGTCTGGTCATCCTTGCTTCCAAGGAGTATCTTGGCTGCACTTCCTCCAGGACAGAT
>NW_006921622.1:10357743-10362484 GCF_000298275.1 Orycteropus afer afer
CACAGGGAGACAGCTCAGGGGGCAGGAGTGTATGAAGGGATGGACACTGGGAAGAGGTAACTATGGGGAGGAAGTGGGAGGAGAGCTGTTGCATTGTGGTAAACTGTGGTCAATGACACGAGACGAAGTATATGTGAACTGCTGTATGGAAAGTGAATTTGCTCTGTAAATCTTCTCCAAATCACATTTAAAAAAAAATCAAAGAAAAAAAGTATGTCTATCACACGTTAATCAAACTTTCTGGCATATAGTAAGGATTCTATAAATCAAAGCTGCTATTTTGGATAGTATAGAAAGTGACCTTTCTCCTTCATTTTAACACTTAGCAAATATGTCTTAGACTTAACTTGGATTTATATTTCAGACCAGGAGGACTAGGAAACTGAGGAGATACTTTAGGCTTTGTGGGCCAAATCTCTGTTGCAACTTTTCAACTCTGTCATAGTAACACAAAAGTAGCCACATGCAATAGATTAGCAAGTGAATGTAGCTGTGTTCCAATAAAACTTTATAAACGCGGGTGGTAACTTTATTTTGCTCTGTGTGTGTAGTTTATTGACCCCTGCTTTATTTGAATAGGCACTCTGGTGGTGTAGTGTCTAAGGCATTTGACTGCTAACCAGAAGGCTGGTGGTTCGACCCACCAGCCATTTCTGAGAAGGAAGACTGGGCAATCTACTTCTGTAGAGATACCGCCTCGGAAACCCACAGAGGGGTGGCTATGAGTTGGGGCTGACTTGACAGCAGTGAGTGGTTTTTGTTTTTTTGTTTGTTTTATTTGAATGGTTTGTCAATAATCTAAAACTCATTCTATTATTTTATCTCAGCATATTTAAAATCCATCTTTTTAGGTTTACCAGGTTATAGAAAAATCCAGGGCTAAACAACCAAAACAAAAATCAGAAGATCCAGTGGCAAAGCAGTCCTATTAACACAACTGTCAAAGTCCACAAGAGTCATCTAGTTTTCCTTTCTTAATAAGTAAGGCAAATAATGATAGAAAAAAGGAAGGCAAGAAAAAACTATATCTAAATTACACGAGAAAAGTCTTGGTCCATATATGAAGGAAAAAAAAAAGCAGCATGGTTTTGAGTAAATGATGTAGCATATAAAGAGATGATCTATTTGATAAAGATTTAGGAACGTTCCCCGGAATTGTGACTTCTGACAGGTTTTTCCTTTCTTTCATTTTTTTTTTTTTTTTTTTTTAAGCAACTCATGCTTTGCATTAAACAATACTTACAAAGTTGTAATCAACACCCTCTACTGGTTTTGAACTTACAAAAAGAAAACTATGGATAAAGTATGAATGATATTGTTTAATCTGTTAATTTAAATGCTAACAGTCTTGGCAAAATAAAAATCAAAATGTATGTGGCAAACAATGAGTTCTAGAGAATGTGAAGAAAATTGAAGAGGAGCTGATATCCATATTTTATCAAGTAGATAATTAAAAGATGGTCCAAAGATTATGAAACAAAAATAGAATATTATTTAAAGTTAAAAAAAAAAACTTTTATAAGAAATAAAACCAAAATATTTCAAAAGCAACTGCAGCCGTACATTGACAGGGAACTGCCAAAATCCAAGCCAGAGTGGGAAGAGAACATGAACGAGGGATAGCATTTCTAATGTCAGAAATAGCTTGGCTAAAAACAGAGAACACCAGAAAGGTGTTTACCTGTGTTTTATCAGCTATACAAAGGAATCTGACTGTATGGGTCATAACAAATTATGGATAATATCCTGAAGAGTGGAATTCCAGAATATTTAATTAGGGTCATATGGGACCAGTACATGGATCAAGAGCCAGTACTTTGAACAGAACAAGGCAATACTGCGTGATTCAGAAGTGGAAAAGTTACGTGGAAGGGTTATAGCCTTTCACCTTACTTACTCAATCTGTATGCTGAACAAATAATCCAAGAAGATGGACAATAGGAAGAAGAATGTGGCATCAGGATTGGAGAAAGATTCATTAACAGATGACAGAACTGTACTTGCCGAAAAATAAAGAAAACTCAAAGCACTTACTGATGAAGGTTAAAGATGACAGCATTTGGTACTAATTATGCCTATATGTGAAGAAAACAAAAATCCTCACAACTGGACTGATATACAACATCATGATAAATGAAGAAGAAATGAAAAGTTGTCAATGATTTCATTCTATTTAGATTAACAATCAACTTTCATGAAAGTGGTGGTGGTGGTGTTGTTATGTGCCGTCGAGTCGGACCCGACTCATAGCGACCCCTCCTTGGGTTTCCGAGTCAGTATCACTACGGAAGTAGATTGCCCCATCTTCCTTCCGAGGAGTGGCTGGTGGGTTTGAACCGCCAGCCTTCTGGTTAGCAGTCAAGGGTCTTAGCCACTATGCTACCAGAGCTCCCTTCATGAAAGTAGCAGTCAAGAAATCAAATGACGTATTGCACTAACAAAATCTGCTTCAGAAGACCTCTTTAAAGTTTTAAAAAGCAAAGATGTCAATTTAACAACTAAAATGGACCTAACCTAATCCATGGTCATTTCAATCACCTCATATGCATATGAAAGCTGGACCATGAAGAAGGAAAATAGAAGAACTGATATATTCCAACTGTGGTGTTGACAAAGAATACTGAATGTACTGTGGTCTGCCAGGAGAAAAAACAAATCAATCTTTGAAGAAACAGAACACAATGCTCCTTAGAATGCCAAGATAGCAAGACTTCAGCTCATTTACCCAGGATAAGTCATCAGGAGGGACCAAGTACTAAGAAAGAACATCATTGTTGTAAAAGTAAAAGGTCAGCAAAAACAACGGAAACCGTCAATGCAATGAACTGACACACAAAAGCCAAAACAATGGACTCAAATATATGAATATTATCATGAAGATGGTGCAGGACCAGGCAATTCTTCTTCCTGTTACACTGAGGTTGCCATGAGTTGCAGCAGACTCCACAGCAATTAACAACATATACAGCAAATACTGGAGGAGAAGAAAAAGAAATAGTGAGCAGCTATGATGCAAAGTTAATAAACAAACAAAACAAAAAACAGTTTTATGGTATTTGCTCTTAGAAGACCCAAATAATAGAAACATTTAAAGGAAACTTGTGTTCATCATAATGTCTTTAGGCCTATGAGATTTCATATCAGGTAAATATAAAGTTTTAAATAAATTGAAAAAGTGTTTAAAAAATAAAAATAATTTTCTATGGCAAAAAGAAAAAAATACAACGAAGTAGTTTACGTCATGATAAATTTGCTACAAAAGAAGCAGCATAAAGAATTGGGCTCCTCCATTATATACCACTGTTAAAGCTGCCTTTGAAGAAATCTGTTGAAAATTATGTAAGATTATATAGTTTCAATTGATTTATCTTAGCCTTAAATTATATAGAATAATCTATGATAAGTTAGGTTATATTAAAATCCTAGTTATTGATACTCACACAGAACATTTAACTTAATCCTCTTGGAGGGGGAGTCAAGGTCAGTAAGAGTGACTTCTTGACAAATCAAATAATAATTTCCAGTGCAGTAAAAGGAATGTATTCTGTTTCCTTATTTTTAACTTGTACCTAAATAAATATGAACTCATAATGGATCTATCTGAGTTGAATAAACCTCTCCCTTCTCCATAAGATTAGGAAGGTAAGCATTCACCAAATGTACATTAACAAAATATTACAACCTCAAGAGACAGCTGCTTCTGATATCTAATTACCTGAGGTGGGGGGACTGCAGTGGCAGACATAAGATCAAATATTCACAAAACAAAATCAAATGTCTGATACTCAGTAAGTTATCTCAGCCTGCATTTTACCAATTACTTATCTTGAAAAGGAGTTCTTAACAAGTCAATGGCAGGGGAGGACAGGGATGTAGGGGGAAGTCTCCTTCTCTAAAAGAGACTTAAGAGACAGAATAACTAAATGCAATGTATGAATCTTGGTCCCTGATTTAGACAAATCACTATAAAAAGATATTTTTAAGACAAGTGAGTAAGGACTGCATCCTTGATAATACTAAATAATTATTATTAATTTTATTTGGTGGGGTAATGGTGTCATGGTTATTTAAGAAAATGTGATTACCTAAGAGATGCACTGTGAAGCACTGATCAATAAAATGTTATGATGTCTGATACTCATTTTTAAATAATTCAGAAAAAAAGAAATAATGTGCAAAATGCTGGTAACCATTAAATCTGAGTGAGGGATATGTGAAAGTTAAAAGTATTCCCTCTACTTCTGTGTATGTTTGAAATTTTTCATAATAAAAAGCAAAAAAAAAAAAAGGAGGATAAACATGGATGAACAACAGATCATGCAATACACAATTCTAAATATATTATGACTAATAATTTCTAATACATATGTTTAGTAAGCATTCTTGAAACAGAAGATATGCCATAGAGAAAACCTAATAGTAGCCTAGAATGAAAAAACAACAACAAAACAAAACTGGAGGAAGGAGGCAAAGAAGGGTAAGTGGTCAGGCAAAAAGCTATTATTTGATTTTGACCCATAAATACAGAAATACAGAAGGCTGGTAGTTCAAATCCACCAGCCATTCCTTGGAAGGAAGATTGGGCAATCTACTTCTACATTGATACTGTTGTTGCTGTTGTTATGTGCTGTCGAGTTGGACCTGACTCACAGTGACCCCTCCTTGGGTTTCCAAGGCAGTATCACTACAGAAGTAGATTGCCCCATCTTCCTACCAAGGAGTGGCTGGTGGGTTTGAACCA
>NW_006921622.1:10362584-10363445 GCF_000298275.1 Orycteropus afer afer
GTACATCCCACTGGGTTTGAAATACCAGTGGCACAGCCTGAAGACTCACAGCAACATGTCACCACAGTAGGACAAATCAACAGACAAGCTTGTCTCCCTTAGCTGTTGGAAACCTCTCCAACCACCCTTACACCTGAATTCCTACAGCTGAATCCTCAATGTGCCCTCTCCCTGCCTTCCTGCCTTCCTGCCTCACTGCTTGTGGGGCATGACCTGGGCGCTCTCTCCTCACCTGGGTCCCTGTGGCTGACTCCTCGATCTGTTCCGGTCCCCTTTGCCTTTTCTGTCCTCTCCCTGGCTTCCCACCTTGCTGTTTGTGGGGCATCGCCTGGGTTCCCTCTCCTCACCTGGGTCCCTGTAGCTGACTCCTCGATCTGTTCCGGTCCCCTTTACCTTTTCTGTCCTCTCCCTGCCTTCCCACCATGCTGCTTGTTGGGCATGGCCTGGGTTCCCTCTCCTTATCTGGGTCCCTGCGGCTGACTCCTCCTCTTAAGCTATAACCTGGTTAAATTTTGAAAACAGCATGCTAAGTCTAAGAAGTCAGACACAAAAAGTCACTTATTAGGTAATTTCACTTACACGAAACATTCAGAATAGCAAATCCATACAAACAGAAAGCAGATTAGTAGTTAATGGGGGCTGAGATAAAGGGGAAAACTGTTTAATGGGTATGGGGCTTTTTTTTTTGGATGGTGTTGATTTTGGACAAATTACCTACTCTAAGTGTCAGCTTTTTCATCTGTAAAATAGGGATTAAAAAAATGCTACAACATCTAAAAGACTGCTGTGATGTTTAAATGAAATATGTCTATGACATGGGAGATCTGGCAAGATGGCAGACTAGGCAGAAAGACTGCACAG
>NW_006921622.1:10363545-10370523 GCF_000298275.1 Orycteropus afer afer
GGGTTTGAACCACCAGCCTTCTGGTTAGCAGTCAAGTGCCTTAGGCACTACAGTGATACCACCTTGGAAACCTGGGAGAGGTTGCTATGAGTTGGATCCGACTGAACGGCAGTGAGTTTTGGGTGTTTTTTTTAAAAATGAACATAAGTGATTATTAAAAAAAGAAAAATCAGAAAAGAATTTGGTCACAAAGAAAGCTTTATTTCTAAAACCTAGAGATATCACAGGCTACATTTTAAAATAATAATCAAATAAAATAACCAATGAGTAAAGTGACAAAAAAAATTCAAGTAGAAGTTGAAATTAAAAATTACGTAGAAATTAGTAAAATAGAAAACATCCCACATCAAAACCTATGAGAGCTAAAGTTCTACTTAGAGAAAAACAGGTGATTTTAAATGCCATTATTAACAAGACAAACTGAAAATGAATGAACTAGGTGCCCAGTTTAAGAAACTAGAAAAATAATGACAAACACACCATAAAAAAAAACTAGGAAGAAGGAAATGATAAACATAAAAAGATAAATTAATGAAAATTAATTTTAAAAAAGAAAAAATTTTTAAAAAAATTAATTTTAAAAAAGAAAAAAAAAGCTAGTTCTTTAAAAAGATAAACAAAATAGGTAATTGCTTAACAAGTACGATTAAGTGAAATAAACAAATAAATACACCAAAGAGTGCCTTGTTGTTGTGTGCTGCTAAGTCGATTCTGACTCATAGCAACCCTGCATGACAGAGTAGAACTGTCCCACAAGGTTCCTAGAATATAAGTAGACTGCCGCATCTTTCTCTCATGGAGCAGCTGGTAGGTCTGAACCACCAACTTTTTGGTTAGCAGCTGAGCATTTAATCATTGTCACCACCAGGGCTTCTTGCTAGTGCCGTAGCATTCACTTAAACCTCAGTTTCCTTATCTGGAAAATGGTCACTTATCTGCTTTGCCTTCCTTCCCTCTGCTTCTGCCTACTACTCTACTTTCCAACAGTACAGCCAAATGATATCAGAAAGATCACTTGGGACAGGTTCTAGATATGAGACAGGGAACATTTAAAATCTGTCATTCCTCGAAGGCAGTTTCGCATTTACTCCCTTTTCAAAGACATATCAGTCCCTTATCTCAGAGCTGCAGTTTTCACTACAGAGCTTTTTTTCTGCTGTGGTTCTTGCCAGTGTATCTTGTTTTTGGCAGTATCCTTCCCAAAGAAAGGAGCCCTGTACCTGAATGTCAGCCCAGAGGAAAAGACCCCCAAGGTTTAGCGTTAGACCTCTTAGCTGACAATCAGCTGACTATGTAATGTTAAATTTCATGGCACTAGTCCAATTTCCCGCTGGTACATTTCTACGCTACCATAGTCAAGAAAGGGAGAAAGGAGCTGTAACCACTGTAAGTTAATGAAAAATGGATTTGCCCTAATACCTGTAAAGAAAAAAAAGGAAAAGTAGCAGAATCATGGCTTCCATCAAATTTCTACCTTCCAGAATATCCAAAAACTTTTATCTTATTGATTAAAAATAAATTACAATTAAAATTCGTGCTGCAAGTAAGTCTGGAAAATGTAGTTATTAGCTTTTACACCTCAGAGTACAGGAAAGCATGCCAGAGAGGAATAAATGTTGAAACTAACATGCTGTATTTACCACGTTGCTGTTATCATTAGCTGCCAAAGAGGAGGCCTTCAATCCATGTACAATGGAACAACAGGCTGTCCAGTCCCTAGCCCTCCCCATGATCAGCTGCAAATCTGACCACTGGGATCAACTGACTGATTTTCAAAAGTAGATCACCAGACATTTCTTCCTAGTCCATCTTAGTCTGGAAGCTCCACTGAAAGTTCAGCAACATAGCAACAAGCAAGCCTTCACTGACAGACAGATGCTGGGGTATTAAGTGTACTGGTCAGGAATTGATCCTGGGTCTCCCATATGGAAGGCAAAAATTCTACAACTGAACCACAACGTCTCCTTTTGTCACACAGAAGATCTGTTTTCTCTTATTGTCTTTCACTTTTAATAAGCAAATTCTCATAGCATTCTTAGAAGACTAATAAATTTTCCAAATAAAAGTACAAATCAAATTGATACTGCAATGAAATGATATTGGATTCTTTAGTTCTCTGAAATTAACTCACTTTTTTAGGGTGAAATTTTCATCTCCATATAAATTGACATGTAATATTCTACATTTTTCCATTCTCTTCAGAGATTGCCACGGTGACTCTCTAAATTGCTGATAGTACAGATTACAAATCCCTTGAAGATATGGACCAATTCTTTCAATTTATGCTTTTTTAACATCCCCACTGGAAAGCATCAATAACCCCATTCTCCCACCCTTCTAGGTATATGGCACTACTCAGTGGCCTAGGCCAAAAATTCAGCACTAACCTCAATATATGGTCTTTCCTTCAGCTTCCTGCACCAACAATTCAAACACTCTCACGATCCTAGTTGTGGCCTGCCATGGGATTCTATTCTCTAATATATACCCTGCTTCAAATATCATGGCTTCTATGATATTCACATCAAATGATGCAAATGTTAGGGATCTGCACTGCTCAATATCGCAGTCACTAAAAAACCAAAAGCTCACTGTCATTGAGTTGGATCTGACTTATAGTGACCCCTCCTTGGATTTCTGAGGCGGTATCCCTACGGAAGTAGACTGCCCAACCTTCCTTTCAAGGAGTGGCTGGTGGGTTTGAACCACCAGCCTTCTAGTTAGCAGTCAAATGTCTTAGGCACCATGCCACCAGAGCTCCCATGATAGTCACTAGCCACAAGCAATTATGAAGCACTTGAGATAATGGCTAGTATGAGCAAGGAACTAAATTTTTAAATTTCTTTAATAGTCACTTGTGGCCATTATATTGGGCAGTACATTTCTAGAGTGCTTTCCCATATCATGGAAGCTGGAAAGCAAGGGGGAAAAAATTATTTAAGCTTGCTCAATTAGATGCACTTAGATACAGAATGCAGAAATAAGGCAAAGGCCACAGTGGCAAACAAGGCTATTGGGTTTTCTGTGACCATGTTAGCAGAGCTCCTCATGTTCAAATACTGCTTCATAGTGTTGGGCACTCCTTTAAGTGAAGTGGGTGTGTTTGTGGAGTTTGTAGCAGTTGCAGTAGTTTACTGATCATGGTAGCTTCCTGATCAGGATGGCTTCCTAACTGCAGAAATCATTGTATGGTACATTATATGGTACTATAAATTGATTTCCCCTAGGATTATCCTACATGGGTATACGTAGGATAATCCTAGGGGAAATCAAATTATAGTACTGCAGAAGACCAACAATGCATCTGTCAAGAGTAACGTGCATGAGGGACTGAATCAATAGTCTTTAAGAATTATTATTAGGAAGACTTGCATTGATGAATTAGATTGGGTGCGATATGTAAATGAAAGATGACCTGTAGGTGCATACTTGTACCAGTAAAGATATTGGTATCATTCACAGAAATAGGGAACATTGGAAGTAAATCAGAAGACCAGAGAAAATCATGACTCTGCCAACTAGGAGATGCCTATGAAACACTCCAGTGGATCCGTCAATTAAACATCTGGGTACACAGGTCTGAAGCTCAAAGAAGTAGCTTGTGCTAGACATACAAACTTCCAAACTATTACTATACAAAGAAAGACCACATTATAGAGACGAATGAGATTGCTTAAGGGAAAAAAGAGAGAGACAGAGAGTGGTAAGATTATGAAGGCCTAAATGAGCTCTAAAGAATGGCAATATTAAATGGTAGAGAAGAGTTAAGTTGGCATAGAAGACTGAGGAGAAAAAAACAGAAAGGAAGGAAGAAAATCAAGGTATCGTTTTCAAGAAAGGAATATTCAGCAGTATCAATACTGCTAAGGTAGAGTAAAATGAGCACTGAAATGTACCAAATGGATTTGGTGTCACAAAGGTCATGGGAGTATGAATATTTATTTACCTTGATAAGGGCCATTCTGGTAGAATAATGAGTATCAATAACAAACTAGTGTGTGGCAAGGAATGAGTGGGAAGTGAGGAAATGGAGACATATATTTAAGAAATGTGGTTGCTAAAAGGAGATGCAGGGTTGAGAGGGGTTTTCTCTTCTTTCTGAGGAAGTATTTATTTAAATACTGATAAAAATCCAGAGGAAGAATTTAAATATAGATGGTAGACAGAATCACTGACAGTGTTAAATTTCCTAAGCAGGCAGAGGAAGAGTAAGGGGCAGAATTAAAAGTATGGGACAAACCTGTAAGTTTATGTGAATGATCAGAATTCCCAGGGGTATAGTAGAACTGACAAGGGGCAAGGTTGTGGTCACTGCTTGGTCACAGCCAGCTACCCAGAGGGACCGAGTACTTGAACCTGCAGGCTTGGGACCATAGTTGCAAGGGACATCAAGCTCAATTGGCATAACATACTATACAAAATATTGTTCCACCTCCTACTTTGGCAAGTAGCGACTGGGATCTTAAAAGCTAACAAGCTGCCATCTAGATGCAATGATGGGTCTCCCCTCATCCAGAGCAAAGAAGAATGAAGAAAAACAAAATTCATGGAAATAATTAGTCCTAGAGATTGGTACACCATCCAATCTGCAGCCTATACAACTATGAGACCAGAAGAGCTAGAAGGTGCCCGGCTACCACTGTCATCCACTTGGAATGGGATCTATGTAGGAGATCCTTGATAGAGAGGGAAAACAATGTGGGACAAAACTCAATTTGGAGAAAAAAAAAGGGAGAGGGGACCAGGTTTGCTGGTCCGATAGAGCCTGGTAGAACCACTGAGACTATGGCTCCTAGCTGCCCTTCAGGTCTGGAATTGAACCCACACCTGTGGTTTCCAGCCAAACAAAATACAGGCATGTGAGTTAAACATTTACCTCAAGTAGATACACGCCTTGAAGAGAACAATCATGGGAGAAAGAAGAGCTGCTTATGTACAGGGAGACAGCTCAGGGGGCAGGAGTGTATGGAAGGATGGACACTGGGAAGAGGTAACCATGGGGAGGAAGTGGAAGGGGAGCTATTGCATTGTGGTAAACTGTGGTCAATGACATGAGACAAAGTATATGTGAACTGCTGTATGGAAAGTGAATTTGCTCTGTAAATCTTCACCCAAATCAAAATTTAAAAAAAAAAAAAAGTATGGGACAAAGAATGATCTTCAAAGAAGGGACACATTTAGCAGGCAGAAGGAGAAATCAGATGTAGATGTAACTCTGTACGTGCTGACTGTGAGATGTTTAAAGTGTTCTTATTTGAGTGTAAACATTATAAACCAAGATGATATACAAATGGCATGATAAATAAAAATTGGAAGGGGAATTCTTTGTTTGAATCAACAGGAACGAAAGTGTAAGCTGGTGGTAAGAGAGCTATTTTAGCTTTGAACTGTTCACCAGAGGTGGAAGGAAGGCATACACTAAGGGAAAAATGGACATGTAGCTAAAAGGGAGATGACCTATTCCAACAAGTGGATTTTGACTCATAGTGACCCTGTAGGACAGAGTAGATAGAACTATCCCATAGAGTTTCCAAAGCTGTAAATCTTTATGGAAGCAGACTGTCACATCTTGTCCCACAGAGCCACTGGTAAGTTTGAATTGCTGACCTTTGGTTTAGTAGCTGAGGACTTTAACCATTGCACTACTAGGGCTCCTTAGAAGGGAAACAGGATTAGTAAATCAATCTATATGATTTGAGGGAGGAAGAGACAAGATGGTATCCTGCCAACACACTCCACCCAATCCCTCTATAACAGACAACCAGAAAAACAGAATGAAACAGATACAAATAATGATCCTGGAACTCTGAGCATTAAATGAGGATAAAGCATTATACTGAGCGCTGATTGGAAGGGAGATGGAGCAAGGTCAGTGACTCAGAAAAGAAAAGAAGCCAGGATCAGCTGAAACATCACCATTTTAAGCAGAGAGGCATCAGGCACAGATGAAGAGAAAACAACTTCAAGGAATCCACATGATGATAAAGACATAGTGTAGACAAATTGGGAGGTACCTGAGGTGAGCAGAAGATGTGCAGAAGCTGAAAAAGGAACATGTAGGGAAACAGGACAGACTTACAATGGCACAAGCAGCTGAAGAGCCAGAGAAAGGGAATGAAATAACTCACCACTAGTAGACACTAGTTATTTGGCTGAGGACCTACACAAGGGGAAAAGCTTCAGGTGGGGCAGCTGGGGAAGCTAAACTCCAGGTGACCTCCTACTTGATTGAATCTGGGCAAGAGCTGGATAAACAGCTGCCTGTACCCAAAGGGCACCAGATCCACGTGAGTGAACCAAGACTGAAGAACTACACCCTCTGCTTTAACATACACATACCTTTACAGCTCCTAGGGGTAAATACTCTTTCAGCCCCCACTAACCCAGTGGCTAGGGAAGCTCCACCCTCACCTGCCCAGATCTCTGGCCACCCACACAACAGTCCAGCCACCCCCCAAAACTCACCTCTAGCAGACAGAGCCAAGGTTTGAAGCTTCCTGCCTGGTGCCTGAAGCATTGACAGATGTTTATCACATTAAAGAGGCACACCTCTGCAGCCTCCTCTCTCAGAAGTGTCCACTTCAGCCAGGCAGCTCCCACCTCTGCGGGTACATGCTCTGGTAGATCAGTGGATTGAGCCACTACTACTTGCTCCCATGGCTGCCAAATGACCACAACCACAAAAAAGAAAACTCCCTTGCTTTTGTCCTTATCTCTATCTTTCTCACTTCTTACCTATTCTTTTTTTGAAATTTTTCTTCCTTTTCCCCTGTTCATTTCACCATCTTCCTCTTGTGATTTTCTCTTTACCAATCTTTTCTCTCATTTACCATCAGTTTTTTTTTCTTCTACTTTTTTTTTTTTTTGCTTTTTTTAAATTTATTGTGATTTGGGTGAAGATTTACAGAGCAAATTCACTTTCCATACAGCAGTTCACATATACTTTGTCTCATGTCATTGACCACAGTTTACCATAAT
>NW_006921622.1:10373903-10378613 GCF_000298275.1 Orycteropus afer afer
CCCTCCAGACCAGCAAAAGTCCACAGCTCAGCCCACCTTTCTCTTCACCTTCTCCATTTGTTCCCCAGCCACCGTGCACAGTCCTCCGTGCAGTCCCTGGCTAGCAGGGTGATTTTTAGGTTAATTCTTAAGTCTTACCACCAGAGGAATCTGCGAGAGCACTGTCTCTTTAAATATCCAAAATAGTCAGGCCGCTTTTTAAACCTACAAAATGGCGGCACCCTCTGGACCAGCAAAAGTCCACAGCTCGGCCTACCTTTCTCTTCACCTTCTCTGTTTGTTCCCCAGCTGCCGTGCACAGTTTTCCGTGCAGTCCCTGGCTAGCAGGGTGATTTTTGGGTTAATTCTTCAGTCCTACCACCACTCGGGAATCTCCAAGCCCTGTTTTCTGTGCCATCAGGATTGCTCATGCCACTGCCAGACTGCAGCTCCGTGTGTCTCCGTTTTTGGTATTTTCACGCAAATTCTTCTGCTAGTTGGGGATAAGTCCACTTTTGTATTCTTCCCTTCAAGGCTCAGGAGTCCAAGATTATCTTCTGTGTCTGTGTTAACTGGTTTCCCTTTTCTTTGCTGAAGAGCGTCTGTGCAGTCCTTCTGCCTAGTCCACCATCTTGCCAGAACTCCCCTTCTTCTTCTTTTTAAAGTATTCTCTTTTTCTTCTCTTTTTCATTTTTTCTTGTCCAATCCAATGGGAGAATGACATTAACTCTGCAATAGTCAGCCACAGGAGCACTGATGGCGCAATGCCTAAGACATTCTAAGCCATTTGACTGTTAACCAGAAGGTTGGCAGTTCAAACCCAACCAGCTGCTCTGCAGAAGGAAGATGGGTTAATCTACCTCCATAAACATTTACTGCCTTGAAAACCCAATGGTAGCCACAAAACAAGCCTCAATAAATTTAGAAACACTGAAATACAACAAAGCATCTTCTTAGATAACAACAAAATCAGTAATAGGAAGATTAGGAGAAAAAAAAAAAATCAAATACATGGAAACTGAATAAAACCCTGCTCAAAAGCCACTGGGTAACAGAAGAAATATAATATGGAATAAAAAAATTACTAGAAACAAAATGAGAGTGAAAACAAAATTTACCGAAACTTCTAGGGCACAAAGTAGTTCTAAGAGGTCAATTTATAGCAATAAATGTACATTATGAAAAAGAAGGAACCAAGATCAATACCTTAACCGAACAACTCCAACAATTAGAAAAAGAGCAATAAAAGAAACCTACAGTCTCCAGAAAAAAAGGAAATAATAAAAATTAGAGCAGAAATTAATGAAAAGGAAATGGAAAAACAATAGAAAAAAATCAACAAGACTAAAAGCTGGTTCTTTGAAAAGATCAACATAAATGACAAACCTTAGCAAATTTAACTAAGGAAAGAAGGAGAAGAAGCAAATAACACAAATAATAAATGAAATGAGTGACATCAGAATCAAATGAAATAACAACTGTACTTGAATAATTGAAAACGTAGAAGAAATGGAGAAATTTCTAGAAACAAATGACCTACCTAAACCAACACAGACTGAGATAAAAATGTTGAACAGACCCATAACAAAAGAACAAATTGAACAAGTCATTAAAAAAATACCAACAAAAAAAGTCCTGGCCCAGGCAGCTTCAAGGAAAATTCTACCAGACGTTCACAGAAGAGCTGACACCAATAATACTCAAACTATTCCAGAACATAGAAAAGGATGAATACTCTCAAATTCATTTTATGAAGCAAGACACCACTAAAAAGGAAAACTAAAAACCAATATCCCTCAAGAAAAATCAACAAAATCCTAGCCAATAGATTCCAACACTGTATCAAGAAAACAAAACACTACCAAGTGGGATTCATACCAGTTATGTAACAATGGTTAAACATCTGAAAATCAATATAATCCACCACATACATAAAATAAAGGAAAAGAACCACATGATCATATTAATCAATGCAGAAAAGGCATTTGATAAGATCCAACACTCATTACTGATCAAAATTCCTAGCAAAATGGGGACATAATAAAGGGCATGTGAGCAAAACCAACACCCAACCTTATTCTCAATGGAGAGAGACTGAAAGCATTCTCTTTGCTAACAGGAACTAGACAAGCATGACATCTATCACCACTTATTTTTAAATTGTGATTTCAGTGAAAGTTTACAGAGCAAATTCACTTTCCATACAGCAGTTCACATATGCTTTGTCTTATGACACAGACTACAATTTACCACAATGCAACAGCTCCCCTCCCACTTCCTCCCCACAGTTACCTCTTCCCAGTGTCCTTCCCTGCATGCATTCCTGCCTCCTGAGCTGTTTACCTGTGCACACGCAGCCCTTCTAGTCTCCCATGATTGTTCTCTCCAAAGAGTGTATCTACCTAACGTAAACATTCAACTGATATGCCTGTCTTTTGTGTGGCTGGAAGCCACAGGACAGGGTTCAATTCCAGACCTGAAGGGCAGCTAGGGGACATAGTCTCAGTGGTTCCATCAGCATCCCCACACACACTTTTTTGTTGTTGTTGTTCTCCCACTCTATCCAAGATCTCCTACACAGATCCCGTCCGAGTGGTTGAGAGTAGTAGCGGGGCACCATCTAGTTCTTCTGGTCTCAGAATCATAAAGACTGAGGACCACATGGTGTATCAGTCACTTGTACTAACTGTTTCCATGCATCTTTGGTTTTCTTCATTCTTTTTTGCTCTGGAAGAAGAAAGATCCATCATTGCATCTAGATGGCTGCCTGCAAGCTTTTCAAGATCGCAGTCGCTACTCGCCAAAGTAGGATGTGGAACAAAGTTTTTGTGTAGTAAGTTACTCCAATTGAGCTTGATGTCCCTTGCAACCATGGTCCTGAGCCCACAGGTGCAATTACGCACTCCTCCGGGTAGCTGGCTGTGGCCAAGAAGTGACTACTACCTTGTCCCTTGTCAGATCTACTATATAACTGGACATTCTTATAGAACACACAAATACACTTGTAGAATCATTGTCTGCCAACCCTATACATGGTCTTGGGCACACTCCCCCCTACAAAGACATACCTAACAGGTCAACCTGCCCACCCATCTATCCACCCGTATAACCATGTTTGCCTTCACAGACAATGCAGTATTGTATATGCGAAAGGGTTCATCTTTGGTGTCTCAACCTCCTCTGCACCTCTCTATGTCTTCCTCAATGCCACCGTGTTGATCACTCACATTTGGTACATTGCGCTTCTCTTCACGCAAATCAATACTTGTCTCTAACTATATAACAGTGTTCCTTCCCCTCCCTTCCCATTCCTGGTAACCAACAAAGAACATTTCCTTTCAGATAGAAACCTTTCCTTGACTGTTTACAATAATGGACTAATATAGTATTTGTCCTTCTGTGATTGACTTATTTCACTCAGCATAATGTCCTCCAAGTTCATCCATGTTAGGCAGTGTTTTGTAGATTTTACGCTATTCTTTAGGGCTGCATAGTATTCCATTGTATGTATGTACCATTCTTTGGTTATCCATTTTTCTGTTGATGGGCACCTAGGTTGTTTCCATCCTTTGGCTATTGTAAATAGTGCTGCGATGAACATGGGTGTGCATGTATCTATTCTTGTCCTGGCTCTCACTTCTTTAGGATATATACCTAGTAATGGAATGGCTGGGTCACATGGTACTTTTATTTTTGTTTTTTTACAATTATGGGGTTTACTTAGGGAAGTAACAGGTTATAATTCAGGTTCAGGAATGCAATCAGGATACAATTCTTTGATCAGGACAGTCTCCCCTCTGCTGTGCCCTCAAACACGCCTCTCTGGCCCCTGGCCTCTCAGCTTGGCCTCTGCCCTGCTCAGTTTTACTGCTCTTTTAGCTCTGCTGAGAAGTCCACCTCGGTGCACCCCACTCTGCCAGCAAGTCTCCCGCCCCAAAGCACTCAGCCTTCTCATCCTGTGGGCTGGAAAGCCCGCCACTCTGTCACTCTGCTGGGCATCTCTGCCAAGGGGGTCCAGTGCAGGGATCTTGGGTCCAAGGACCCCCTGCTTCACCTCCAGCTCTTCTCTCTTGATGACAGTGAGATCCCACATGGTATTTTTAATTCCAACTTTTGAAGGAATCGCCATATTGCTTTCCACAGTGGTTGTATCATTTGATAGTTCCACCAGCAATATGAGAGTCCCAATCTCTCCACATCCTAGCCAGGAATTAGTATTTTCTGTCTTGTTGAATTTTGCTACTAATGCTGGGGCAAGATGGTATCTCATTGTTCTTTCGATTTGCATCTCTCTAATGGCTCATGATCGTGAGCATTTCTTCATATGTTTGTTGGCCGCTTGAATATCCACTTTGGTGAAGTGTCTATTCACATCTTCTGCCCATTTTTAAATTGGATTATTTTTCTTTTTGTTGTTGAGGTGTTGGAATTTTCTATAAATTCTAGAGATAAGTCCCTTCTCAGATAAGTCATTGCCAGATATTTTCTCTCAATCTGTAGGTTCTCTTTTGACTCTTTTGGAGAAGCCTTCAGAAGCACAAGAAAATTTAATTTTTAGAAGGTCCCATTTATCCAGTTTCTCTTCTGCTGCATCTGCATTTTGGGTTATGCTTGATAGTCTACTTATGCCATATGTTGTTGTTGTTGTTGTTGTTGTTATGTGCCGTCGAGTCAAACCCGACTCATAGCGACCCCTCCTTGGGTTTCCGAGGCAGTATCACTACGGAAGTA
>NW_006921622.1:10380553-10384953 GCF_000298275.1 Orycteropus afer afer
CCATTTCTTCCAGATTTTCAAGTTTGTTGGAGTACAGTTCTTCAGAGTATTATACTAATAATATCCTTTTTTATTTTACTTGGTTCTGTTGTGATGTTGCCCATTCTATTTCTTATTCCTGTTATTTGCATTCTCTCCCTCTTTCCCTTTGTTGATTTGCTGATGGTTTGTCAACATTATTAATCTTTTCAAAAAAACCAATTTCTAGTCTTGTTGATTTTTTATATTGTCTTTCCGTTTCATTGATTTCTGCTCAAATTTTCATTATTTCCTTTCTTCTGGTGAGCGTAGGGTTTTCTTGCTGTTCTTTTTCTAATTGTTGGAGTTTTTAGTTTAAAGTGTTGGTTTTGGCTCTTTCTTCTTTTTTGATGTGTGCATTTATTGCTATAAATTGGCCTCTCATCACTGCTTTTGCTGTGACCCAAAGATTCTGGTATGCTGTGTTTTCATTCTCATTTGATTCAAGGAATTTTTTTGCTTCATTTTTTATTTCCTCTATTACCCAGTCGTTTTTGAGGAGGGTGTTGTTCAGTTTCCTTGTATTTTTTCTTTTTCCATTGATGTTCCAATTGTTATTTTCTAATTTGACAGCATTGTGATCTGACAAGATGCTTTGCAGTATTCCAATATTTTTTAATTTATTAAGGCTTGCTTTATGGCCTAACATATGATCTATGATGGAGAACTTTCCACGTGCACTGGAAATGAATGTATACTGTGCTGTTGTTGGGTGAAGTGCTCTGTAGATGTCTATAAGGTCAAGTTGGTGGATTGTATTGTTTAGCTCTTCTGTGTCTTTGTTGAGTTTTCTTCCAGTTGTTCTATCTTTCATTGAAAGTGGTGTATTAAACTCTCCTACTGTGACTGTGGAGTCATCTATTTGCCTTTTCAACCCTTTTAAAGTCTGTTTTATGTATTTTGTGACTCTTTCATTGGGTCCATAGATAGTTTTTATGGCTATAGATTCTTGTTCAATCGATCCTTTAATTATTATATAATGTCCTTCCTTCTCTCTTCAGGTGGGTTTGTCTTAAAGTCAATTTTATCAGAAATTGTATTGCCACTCCTGCTCTTATTTTGGTTGCCATTTGCTTGATGTATCTTTTTCCAACCTTTGATTTTTAGTCTATTTTCATCTTTGTCTCTAAGGTGTGTCTCTTGTAGACAGCATAATGATGGGTTATATTTTTTTATCCAGTCTGCAACTCTCTGTCTCTTGAGTGGTGCATTTCATCCATTGACATTCAGTGTAATTATCAACAAGTATGAATTGCTTGCTGTCATTTTGTTATGTGTTTTTTCATTATGTGCCTGGTTTCTTTGTTCCATACAATTTTCTATGCTGAGCTCATTTTGTTTATGAATCACATTATAATTTCCTTTGTTGCTACTGTTTGAGTATTTGCTAAATATTTGTGCTTGCCCATTTTTTTATTGTGATGTGAAGGTTTATCATTTTTCTTTGAGGTTACCCTGTGATTTATAATTTTCTCCACAAGGTTAGAACAGTCCATTCTATCTTGCAACTCTCTTGACTTCCTCACCATTTAGAAGTTCTGTAACTATACTATTTTTCCCTCTTTTTGGCTTGTAGTTGTCCTCATTTGCCAATTATGTCTTTGGTTCCCTGTTTACAATCTTGTAAGCTTACTCTACTTTGGGTATGTCCATCGCTATGTTGGTTTCTGGGTTATGTCATCTTGTGCTTTAATGGTCAGTTGTTGTCCGCTATTATTGGTTCTCTGTTTGAAGCACTCCCTTTAGTATCTCTTGTAAGGTTGCTCTGGTTTTAACAAATTCCCTTAATTTCGGCTTATCTGGAAATCTCCTAAATTCACCATCATATTTGAGGGACAATTTTTTTTTTCTTTTTCTTGTGATTTGGGTGAAAATTGCCCCATCTTCCTTCCAAGGAGTGGCTGGTGGGTTTGAATAATTTATAGATAACACCAAAACATATTAAGCTTTTTAGTATCACAAAGTTTATTTATTGTCTGGGGCACAGCCCTGAAGCACCACAAAAAGGTCCCCAGATTCCATCTTCTTTGATCAAGAGAAAAATTTGCTAACTCACCCTCTCTTTCCCTCCTCAAGGCCAGTGGAGCCCTTCTGTACAATAGCTACCATTCATTAAGCTGCTGATGGCAGCATCTTACCAAAGTATAACAAAAGCGGTGGCCACAAGACACTGTTTAAGGCCATTTCAGCCTTGGCACAGTGACATCCTGTCTGGGTACAGACACACAGCCCCATCCCCAGCTCTTCGAACCCAGGCACAAATATCCCTGGAAAGTGGGAGGGGGTCAGCAGTTACTTGACCTTGCCCAGCCTGCTGTCACTGGACTACTCACCATCTGCAGACATTTGTAAGCCTCTTTCCTTGCTTGTATCTTGTGAACTCTTTGCTCTTACTTTGCCACTACTTTATCTGTAATAAATTTCTTATGTCTTTTAGCTCACCTCCAGGTGAGTTTTTCAATCTCTTCACACCTACTCAAGAGGGGGTCTTAGCCTCCCTTGGTAACTCCCCAAATATGTCTTTTCATAATAAAAGTTCATACCCCTTAGGATAAAATTTATTCATTTTTAAATGCAGTATTCTTCCTAGCCTATACGAAAATAAACTACGTATTAACCCTAGAAGTTATTTCATTAGTTTCTTTATATACACATAACACATGTCTAATCAATGCATAAAACATTACTCATCTTCATTAATTATATTTTGAGAACTGAGAAAATATTACAAGTCTATGACAAGTATTAGGAACTCTGGTGGCATAATGCCTAAGGCATCTATCTGACTGCTAACCAGAAGGCTGGAAGTTCAAATCCACCAGCCACTCCTCAGAAGGAAGATTGGGCAATCAACTTCCACAGTAATACCGCTTCGAAAACCCAAGGAGCGGTCATTATGAGTCAGATCTGACTCCACAGCAATGTGTTTTGGTTTTATGACAAATATTACAAGTCTATGACACTTTTTTAATAGACATGCTTTTTGATCCTAGAATAGGTGACATAAAAAGTGAGCTTAATAATTCATTTTAGGCAGTCCCCGGGTTACAAACAGGATCCTGAAGTGTGTCTTTAAATCAAATGTGTAGTTAAGTGGGAACAGGTGTGTATGGTTCTTATTTAGCCTTACTTCAGTGCAAGAAAAAGCACAAAATCTTTTCAATGATTTAAAAGTTGCATGTGCAACTTGTGATTGTGATGAAGAGTTTGTTGCTAGTAAGGGTTAGTTCAATCATTACAAAGTGAGAGCAAATTTACTTAACATTAAAGGGTAAGTACTAGTTGTCTATAAGTCAGAATTTTGTAACGTGGGGCTGCCTATAGTAAAAAGGTAATTTAGCTGACATTTATAGAATAGATGAATAAACTTCAATAAAGTTCCTACTGTTTACATTACTATTATTTCTTACTGATAATACAATTAATTATTTCACTATCTACAATGTATCTCACAATATATATTACAGACATAATTATATCCATATACTATATAATTCACTCTATATACTTTATATACACTTTGCTTCATATAACATAACTTTATTATCTACTGTGGTAGTTAAATTTGTATGTCAACTTGGCTGGGCCTGGCTGAGTGGCTGGGAAGCTGGTAGTAGTTATTCCCCATGATGAGACTGGCAATCAATTTCATGGTGGGATCTACCACAAGCAGCTGAGTAGCTGACTTTGGGATGTGGTCTGCTTCCTGTATATAAGGAAAAGCCTTGGGGATAGTCACTAGCTTACGGCACACTTGGACCTTGCATGTAGCCATGTTGTTGTTCAGCAGCCTGCCATGCTCTGCCGACCTTGGGACTTAACAATGCACTTGAACTAATGGCCTGTCCTGTGGTTTGATTAACATCGGGACTGTGCCATTTTATTTGTTCACCTTGGGCTTGTTAGCCTCAGCAGCCAATAGCTGCGTGAGTGAAGAGATGCCTCTAGCTTCAGTGGGCCGGAAGCAAGAGGCAGAGCTGAAGCCCAAGGTTGAGGAGCTATCACCCAGCCACTAGATACTGGCACTTTGAACTTGGACTTCTAGACTCCCAAACTGTAAAAGAATAAACATCTGTTTGTTAAGGCCATCCCATTTGTGGTATCTTCCTGTCAGAGTGGCACTACGTAACTAGAACATTTACTTAACCTTCTTTAATAAACTACTAATTCATATTGAAGGAGCACTGGTGGCACAGTGGTTAAAGCACTCAGCTGCTAACCAAAACGTCAGAGGTTTGAATCTCCCAGCAGCTCTGCAGGAGAAAGATGTGGCATTCTGCAGCCTTGAAAACCCAATTAGGAAGTTCTATCCTGTTCTTAGGGAGCTCTGGTAGCATAGTGGCTAAGACACTTGCCTACTAACCAGACGGCTGGCGGTTCAA
>NW_006921622.1:10388989-10406551 GCF_000298275.1 Orycteropus afer afer
GTCCAGGATTATCTTCTGTGTCTGTGTTAATTGGTTTCCCTTTTCTTTGTTGAAGAGGGTCTTTGCAGTTTTTCTGCCTAGTCCGCCATCTTGCCAGTCTCTGCTGGTTCCTTCTGGCTTGACACCCTGCTGAGAATTTGCCTTTCCACCAAAGATACCATGTAGATTCTTATAGATTCTTAGGTGATTCTTATGTACATGTAAGATCTTGTTAAAATGTAGATTCTGTATATCTGGGGATAGCTGGGGTAGAAATGCAAATTCTTAGTAGGGGGTCAAATGAAAATGAATAGTTTGAAACTCTGGTTTCTAGTATCAGTTAACTTTTTAAGTATCTATGAATTTGGTAATCATTTATATTTTTTCTTTAATAATGAAAATTTTAGGAAAATGCAATGGATCTAGTGGTGAAAGGGCAATGACACGTAAGAAACCATTTTGTAATATAATTTCACACAATGAATTATTTTACAAAATAATGTAAGCTTTTTGAAAGTACTTCTATAGCTATTTAGGTAGCTATATGTTAAAGATAAAAATAAAAATAAATTATATATAAATAACAAAATACAAGTATGTGTGTGTACATATATGTGCAAATGTGTTTTTAGAAGTAAAATATAATAGGAATATCTTCATGTCGAAATAAATGAAAAGGACAAAGAAATAAATTTTTATTGAAAAACAAAATAACAACTAGAGAGCCATATTATTTTTCCAGCTGCTATATGATCATATAGGTGCAGGAGCTCTGGTAGCGTAATGCCTAAGGCATTTGATTGCTAATCAGAAAGCTGGAGGTTCAAACCCACCAGCCACTCCTTGAAAGGAAGACTGGGCAATCTACTTCCGTAGTGATACCTGTTAGGTGTCAGATGCTGAGAGGAACAGGACCAGAGTGAATTGTTAGAAAAATAAGTTTGGGAGCTCTGGTAGCATAGTGGCTAAGACACTTGCCTGCTAACCAGATGGCTGGCGGTTCAAACCCACCAGCCACTCCTCGGAAGGAAGGTTGGGCAATCCTACTTCCGTAGTGATACTGCCTCGGAAACCCAAGGACGGGTCGCTATGAGTCGGGACCGACTCGACGGCAAATAACAACAACAACAACATATGATCATATTTCAAGTATTATGGAGGGGGGGACCAAACTCACTGTGAGGAGTAGGCTCCAACTTACAGCAACCCCTCCTTGGGTTTCTGAGGCAGTATCACTATGGAAGTAGATCACCCAATCTTCCTTCTGAGCAGTGGCTGGTGGGTTTGAACTGTCAGCCTTCAGGTTAGCAGTCAAATGCCTTAGGTGCTATGCCACCAGAGCTCCTATTACTGAAAGGTACTCAATAACAATATAAAATCAAAACCTGAACATACTGTAAAAAGACAAGTAATATTTGAATACACATAATTAATGACATAGAGAACTGTCCAGATACATCTTAAGAATTGATAAATACAATCTATATTGTTTAAAATCTGTATTAATAGTAGGAGCTGTCTAAGTGCTTTCTGTGTATATTAATAGAATGCTCTGACAAATCAAAAGAGATTTTTATTAAACATTATAATAACCTTGGAGAAGGAAATCATGCTTGGTAAAGTAGAGGGTCAGCGAAAAAGGGGAAGACCTTCAACGAGGTGGATTGACCCAGTGGCTGATGTGATAGGCTCAAACAAACATAGCATGAATGTGAGGATGGTATAGGACTGGGCAGTGCTTTGTTCTGTTGTACATAGGGTCACTGTGAGTCAGAATCTACTTGATGGCACCTAACAACAATAACCGCTACAGATTTCCTTATGTTCAACATACAGTTTAATAACATCTGTTAACTAGGCTACATTTCAGGAAAATTTATTTTAAAACCAGTTTAGAAAAAGAAATATAAGAAGCTTGATAGTCTTTTCCCACTTGATTATTTTTGTCTTATTGACACTCATAAAATAACATCTACAGTACTAATACTAAAAGTGCATATAATGCTCTAACTAAAACAGGAATTTTATAGTCAATAGCAATGCTTCGTTGCAGATTCTGCCACTACTTCCAGCAGGATTATAAAATGAAAGAAACAAGCTTTAAATAATAGAGATGATACTAAACAGTGCTAATATAACTGGCTAAAAAAGGAGAACATGCACCCCAACAGCCTAAATGACTATAAAATAGAGTAGTTTTCCTTCACAAAATTAAAGACGGTTTTAAACTTGTGTGATGGTAACAAATGATGATGGTCTTTATTATTTCTCCCTTTCAAGAAATGCTTAACAATGTAAAACTAACTTATATAACCTATTCCTTCATTGGGTTAGGGCTTCAGAGAAACGGAAATGTTTCATTTTCTGTTTGCTGAAAAGAGATTCCTCAAGGAACAAGTAGAAACTTAGCCAAAACTTTTTAAAATTATTTCACTAGTATCTATTACTACAAAGTTATTACTTACAAATCTTGGTAGTGGCATGAAAGTTTCTTGATTTGGGGTTTTCCTATCCTTGAAAATTAATCCTGTTACTCAATTGAAAGCTAATCTAATGCAATCATATTAGTTTAAAGAGTATTAATAAAAAATGATGGTTTGAAATTTTATGAGATGCTTCTGAAATGTGTTCCCTTCTTAAAAACCAAAAAAACAAATCTACGGCCATCCAGTCGATTCCAACTCATAGTAACTCCCTACTGGATTTTCAAGGAGGTAAATCTTTATGGAAGTAGATCCCCCAATCTTCCTTCTACAGACTGGCCAGTGGGTCTTCTGGATAGCAGTCAAATGCCTTAGGCACTGTGCCACCAGAACTCCTTTGTTCCCTTCTTACTAGAGTCCAAAAACAGTCAGTCAGATAAGGAATAAAGCAACATACAGCTTTCCGGGAGACTATTACTAAGATGTTCAAAAAGCAAATTATGCTCCAAGTTTTTTTTTGTTGTTGTTATGTGCCATCGAGTCGGACCCGACTCATAGCGACCCCTCCTTGGGTTTCCAAGGCAGTGTCACTACGGAAGTAGATTGCCCAACCTTCCTTCTGAGGAGTGGCTGATGGGTTTGAACCGTCAGCCTTCTGGTTAGCAGTTAAATGCCTTAGGCACTATGCTACCAGAGTTTAGTTGACTTCATATACATGAAATGAACTCACTTAGCCAAAAAGAAAAGTAAAAGCTGCTAACACTATTATTAAATGTAATAATAAAACTTACTGGCAACTAACCTCCATTTCAGTGAGTGTTTTGTCTTAATAGGAGCTTTGGTAGCATAGTCTAGATTTCCCTCTAATATTTGAATCCTAAAGTATCAATGATAAATCAATAGCACATACTTGTTGATATGCTTTATCAGGCATCAAATTTCATTCATATAATGGTATACTAGTAAAGGTAAGAAAAATTATTATTCATGCTTCAGATTTTCTTGTAACTCTAAAAGGAGTAGACACTGAAATCAACAGTACACTGAAAACAATCACATCTAATGAAAATGACATCACTTTAATACATAGTGATAACAGATTCTTTATTTAACTATAAAAGGAAAACATTTCTGGTAAGAGTGAGAATATCCACTATTTTAAAAATATTTGCTATGTAAACTATATTCTTGTTGTTGTTGTTATGTGCCGTCGAGTCAATCCCAACTCATAGCGATCCCTCCTTGGGTTTCTGAGGCAGTTATCACTACGGAAGTAGGATTGCCCAACCTTCCTTCCGAGGAGTGGCTGGTGGGTTTGAACCGCCAGCTGTCTGGATAGCAGGCAAGTGTCTTAGCCACTATGCTACCAGAGCTCCCAAACTATATTCTTAAGAATATATAAAATTTCCTAAAACTTTTATTTATTTTTTTTAAATTAGGGAATTAAAATGGAAAAATGTTATTTTCTCTACAAACTTAAATGACAAATTACAACATGCATAACAGTAATATAGATGGTCTTGTTTGAGGTATTGATTTTAAGCACCTGATTTCTTATTAATATCTTTTACCAGCTTGTTCAATATGAAAGCTAATTCTCATACAAGATAGAGCACTTGGAATGTATTCAATAATATTCCTGTTTTTTTTCAGTCTAAACACTGCATAACAAAATAATAAAGTAATGGCTCTTATTTAAAAAACTAGCTAATTTATTAGATAGGAGCTTGGGTAGCATAGTGCTTAGGCACTTGACTGCTAACCAGAAGGCTGGTGGTTCAAACCCACCAGCCACTCCTCGGAAGGAAGGTTGGGCAATCTACTTCCGTAGTGATACTGCCTCGGCAACCCAAGGAGGGATTGCTATGAGTCGGGTCCGACTCGATGGCACATAACAACAACAACAACAACAATTTATTAGATATTTACATAGATCTTAAAACTTGAAAGTCTCTTATACACAAAGAAAGATTTACTGAAAAATTCTATTGAGAAAATCCTAACATTAATTTTAATAAAAAGCAACTACATACTACACGTAGATTTCCAAAACCTACAATATACATTTATTGCAATTAGAAAATTTTTATTTTACCAATAATTACTTATAAACTGATAATGTTACACTTAAGACTATCATTTCTGAAACCCAAATTAAAGCTCTTCTTAACTAGTATAACATTAAAAAGTTTTTCCTCTGCCAAGTGCCTTACTGATAAAGCACTAACTAAAGGACTTGATATTCTATACATTTGTTATTTTTAATTAGAATCCAGTTCAAATGATAAACGCATACACAAACTAGCTCTATACAGTTCTATATATCACCAGAAAGTGGAAAAAATATTACACTCTTAAAAACACAAATGTCTAATGATTACAGGAATAACAATTAACAACATAGATGGTTTTGTTTAATTATGAAGCAATATTGATTTTTAAGCCCTTCATTTCTTATTAATTTCTTTTAGTTACTTGTTAGCAAGCTCATTCTGATAGTAGATAGATACACTCTAATACTTCTAACATACTTTTATACAAATATTAATAACAGATATTTAAGACACTTAAATAGTCACTTTTCAAATCATTAATGGACTTAATAAATTGATTTTCCTAATTATAACTGACATATAGTCATCCTTAAATATTCTTTAATCCATCCTCAATTAAATATATTGCATGAAACAATACAGAGCACGTGTTTGGAAGGTACAACAATGTCCTCCCTTAGAAAGTACTGAAGCTCCATCTAGAGGCTTTTTTCCCTATTACTGTCACTTCCAATATAAGTAATATCACCTAGAAATGTGAATAATATTAAAATGTCAGGGATTTCCTTTGTATCTACCCTTTTGTTACTCATAATTCTTGCCCTAACCTTCTTAGGTGAGCTCTAGCTCCATCACTGCCATCAAGTGGTAAAAACTAAAACTGAACTTTAAAAAAAAAAAAAAAGAACAAGAAAAACAACAAAAGAAATCTATGTATTTCATACCACTCACACACGTTATCTCTTTTTTGTTGTTTAGTTTCAGAGATAAGCGTGTGCTTTTCTCCTGTGCCGTTTATTTATTACCTTAGTTAAACTACGGAGAAAATAAAGTTGTCATCTTTTCTAGGAAACATCACACTATGCATTGTCTCTAAATCTGATGTTTTTCTTTGTATTGCAAGCCAAACCAAACTCACTGCTGTCAAGTTGGATACGACTCATAGCGTCCCCTCCTTGGGTTTCCGAGACAGTATCACTACAGAGGCAGATTACCCAACCTTCCTTCCAAGGAGTGGCTGGTGGGTTTGAACAGCCAGCCTTCTGGTTAGCAGTCAAATGCCTTAGGCACTACGCCACCAGAGATCCTTTTGTATTGCAAGATATATAAAAATACTTTGAACTAAATCTTCATTTAGTTTAATGATATATTTTAATGTAAGTACAGTTCATAAATTACTGATAGGGATAGCAATGAGAAATATACATACACCAAGACTTATTTAAGTTAATGAGTTTTATATATCTTACTAAAAATAAAACCAAACCCACTGCCATCGAATTGATTCCGACTCATAGCGACCCCCTTTGGGTTTTCAAGGCGGTAAATCTTTACGGAAGTAGATTGACAAATCTTCCTTCCACGGAGTGGCTGGTGGTTTTGAACCACCAACCTTCTAGTTAGCCGTCAAATGCCTCAGGCACACCAGAACTCCTATATATCTTACAGTAGGTATTAAAATAATGAGGAGATAAAACAATGATACTACTAAAATAAAGGTTTTCTGTTACCACTAAAAATAATCTACCTTTTGAGAAATTGCGTAATTTCATTGTACCCTCAGGATGTTGTCATACAGTACTTCCCCAAAAGGTGTTCAATAGCCCAAACTATAACTAAAGAAAGAGCAAAACCAAAAATCCAAACTTACTGCCATTCAGTCCATTCTGACTCATTGCATTTTCCAGGCTGTCAATCTTTACCGGAAGTAGATTGCCCCATCTTTCGCGGAGCTGCTGGTGGGTTTGAAAGGCTGACCTTAACAGCCAAATACCTGACCCACTGCGCCCCCAGAGCTCCTTAAGAAAAACCAGCACGAGGATTTAAGACTGACTTAACAAAAGATAAAAGAATTTAACACTGGGGAGGAAGCAAAAGTCAAGAATCTAAATAAAAACCCTATTTTCAATATTTCCCTTGTTTTTATCAATACATACTTTCTGGATTATGTTATTAGAGTTAGAACTGTCAAAGGAACAAAGACTACAATTACAGAGCCTAAGGAAAAAGACCAATGAAATCAGGTCTTAGGTGAAGTAATACTGCTTCATAATTAAAAAAAATTTTTTTTTAATAATTTGTGTTTAAAATAGTACACAAGAATATAGACCTAACTTAACCTTATAACTGTATTTCAAAACTGCCACAAAATTTCTGAAATACGTATTAATGGGCCATTCTTTTTATTTCAGGATACTCTCATTTTATTCTTCTGATTAAATTTTAAAATACTAGAAATTAATTTTACTGATAGGAGCTCTGGTGGCGTAGTGCCTAAGGCATGTGACTGACTGCTAACCAAGAAGGCTGGTGGTTCCACCCAACAGCCACTCCTCGAAAGGAAGATTGAGCAATCTACTTATAAATCACAAAGAAATTTAAAATTTTTTTGGCTTTGATCACAAGTATGGATTTTCATGTTAAATTAACAACAAAACAATACTAACATTTTTAAAATTCCTACTATGTGCTAGGTACTATTCTAAGTGCTTCATGTGTATTAAATATATTAAGTAGCCCCTTAACTCCATTCGGATTGGTGCTGTTATTACAGAGACAAGGAAACTGAGACACACAGAAGTTAAAAAGTGACCACAGTCACACAGTAAATGATGGTGCAGGGACACGAACCCAAGCAGTCTGCCTAGGTATTCTTACTTTTAACAATTTTCATAAAAATAAATGAGGTTTTCTCAACCTCGGTACTACTGACATTTTGGACTAGATAACTCTTTGTTGTGGGGGGCTATTCTGTGCTTTGTAGGATGTTTAGCCACATCCTCGGCCTCTACTGCCCCCAAGTTGTGATCACCAAAAATATATCCAGACATTGCTAAATGTGGGGGGAAGGAAAACCAATTTGGCCCCCCCAGAATCACTGATTAAAATAACAATTCAATCTGTTACAAGATTCCAGAAACAAGAGATCAAATCATTAGAATTTTTAAACCTATAGAGAGTTTAGAATAGTAACATGATTAGTACTCTGAGGATGAGATGTTACGTAATTTAAAAAGCATAATATGAAAGGCAAACCTCATAATGCAAACTTTAGTAGGCAGACATGAAAGTTATGGAGATATATAATAAAAAAAAAATTTGAAAGTAGTTACTTCTGGGAAATGGAACTGAGAGACAAAGTTTGGGAGTATCATCTTTTGCTTCATACATTTTTCAACTGTATGAAATTTTTTAAAACAACATTTATTTTTCTTAAGATTTTATAAACCAAATTTAGGAAAACATTTTTTCATTTTCCTATTACAATCTCAGTTATGTTTGTAAGCAAGCTCTTTTCATATAATTCTCCCTGTTGTATCTTACATGCTAACATAGGAAAATGTAACAAAACAAATTCATGAGAAAAATAATTGTGCCTAATAGCAATCTATTTTCAAGAGTGCAGCTTAAAGATATATATAAAGGTGGGTGTAAGCTTTTTCTTTTTAAAAAAATTCCTACTTATTTCTAGAATTCTTCAACAATGTTCACTTTGCCAATCCCCATTACAGCAAGGTTTCTTTTCTGGTTAGTTCTGATTATTCTGAAATCTCACTAGTCAGAAATCTTTTGAAGATATAGCTCATAGAGTGGTAGTAAGAGTTCCTCTCTTCATTTAACCTTATCATTAATACTTTCACTGTCATCTTCTTTTCCTCCATTTTTTTGTTTTTATTTCTGTAAGCTAAATTTTACATTGTACTTCATAAATTTAATAAGGTAATGTTTATAGGCAGGAGCTTTGGTAGTGTAGTGCCTAAGGCACTTGACTGCTAACCAGAAGGCTGGCCATTCAAACCCACCAGCCACTCCTCAGAAGGAAGATTGGGCAATCTACTTCCGTAGTGATACTGCCTCAGAAACCCAAGGAGGGGTCGCTATGAGTCGGGTCGACTCGAGGGCACATTAACAACAACAACGTTTACAGGTTCACGTTTCATTGAGTTAATTTAATATAATACCTTTAACCACTGTTCATCTCTGCAACAGTTTTACAGTTTCAACTCCAACTAAATATTTTTCACATTTTTACTCTCTCCTCTATCCCAACAGCCTTTATTTAGGCCCTAATCTTTTTTAAAAAATTATTTAATTTATTTATACTTTGCTTTCTATCAATTAGCCAAGTAATACATGAATAAATATATAGATTCTTCTTATTAAAAATTTAATACTACAGTGTGAAACTTGCCCCTTAACTACTCCCTCCAACAGAATTAGCTATGGTTATCACTTTGGTGCATATAGTTCTAGAACTTTTTATTTAATGCAGTTACTTATATCTATGTGTACACGTAGAAATGTTCTACTTTATATTTTACCATCATCAAGTAGAGCATCTTCCTTGTACTGTCAAAAAAAAAAGTCATAATTAATGCCTGTTCCTGTCCATTTACATATTTCTTTGCTCAGCTTTACTGTAATGTTCATTTTCATACAAAATATACTACTTAACACTAGTTTTACCAAGGACATGGTTTATTACTGGAAATTTACATAGTTGATAATTCCTTGTGGAAAATATACAACTATTGTAACACATAAAGCATGTAATTAGAGGCCTGAACCTAAAACTCTAATGGATTTAAAAGTTTAACCAAAGAATTCTCCATGTAAGTATCTAAAAATTAATCAGAATGATAGAGCAATGAATTTTTGTTTTGTTTTCTTTCTTTCCGGTACATTTTAAAAAAAACAGCTTGAGGTATAATTTACACACCATAAAAGTCACCTCTTTTAAGTGTATACAGTTCAATGATTTTTAGTAAATTTACAGAATTGTGCAACCATAACCATAATCCAGTTTTATAATATTTTGATGACTACAAAAAGATCCCTCATGCCCATTTACTGTTAATGCTCATTCTGATTCCTTGGGTCCAAGGAACTATTAATTTGCTTTCTGTCTCTAGAGAGTTGCCTTTTCTGGACATTTCATAGAGATGGAAGAAATCAGGTTTTTCTTCTGTATTTAAATATCAGATTTAACCAAAAAAATTAGTTTGTTTCAGATTTTAGTGCTGAAATTCTTTCTAAAAGATGATTTACTTGTGGTGGTCTAAATATAACTAACTTCCTTCCTTCCCTCATTTTGACTATCTGCACTTGTGTAGTACACCTAATGATCATCACACTCAATAGACCACAATTTTTCCAGTATAGTACATATGGAAGGTATGAGGAAGGGCCTTTCTAGATCAACTCGATAACATATTCTGACAGTTTAATGGAAAGAAGAAAAAAAAAAGAAATCCAAGATAAAATAATAATAATAATACTGATGAGGAGTCCATTTAATATAGGACTCCTAAAATTTGGAATTCTATCTCCAAATGGAATTCTATCTTCCAAAAAATTTTGGTGTTACCCTTGACTCCTCTTCTCTCATGGTCTATATCAAGTTCACTAGAAAATCCTGTTCTACTTTCAAATGCATACTCAGAATCTGAACACTAACATGTGCACCATTACCACTCTGATCCAAGCCATCATCTTTTTTTTTTTTTTGCCCAAATCATTACAAAGCCTCCTAACAGATTGACTTTAGCCCTTGCCTGATTCCTTCCCCCAAAAGTCTATCAGTATGTAATACTTTAAAACATGAAACATGAAACAGATTCTGTTGAAACACCTCCAACACTTGTCCATTTTTTTTTTTTTTAGATCAAAAGTCAAAGTCTTTAGATATCTTATTAACATCTCCTAAGTCCTTAAAATGGCCTTTAAGGTTTCCAGGATCTGAAGGCTCATTATCTAAATTTGCCTCTGACCATTTTTTCTCTGGCTTTCTCTAACTTAAGTCTTCTTGATATTCCTAGAATACACTGGGCGCTCTCCTGCTCATAGCCTTTGCATTGCTGATCCCTCCATCTGGAATGGTTTTCCTCATATCTCTACGGTTCACTTCCTCCTCCCAACTTTGGGTCTTTGCTCAAGTATCATCCTCAGTGTGGTACTCCCTAACTACCCTCTTTAAAATTGCAAATCCTTCCCTAACACAGCCTATGCCCCATCTTTGCTGTCCTTTTCTTCATAGCATTTTAACTATCTGATATGATAAGTATTTCAATTATTGTTTGTCTCCTCCACTAGAATGTGCCTTAAAGGTAGGAATTTTGTCTATTTTCTTCAAAGTTGTATCTCTTAAATAGTACTGGGCACAAAGTAAGCAACCTATAAATACTTGTTGGATGAATGAATGTAAAACTACACAAAATCACTGTAAGCACCAATATAAAAGTATAGATCAATTATTAAGTCTTGTCACTTTGTCATTTCTTAAACATTCATCCAAAATGGAGAGAGCTCTAATTTTACCCTATAATCTATTCTATCCACCTACGATGCAATTAAAGCCTAAACCAAAAAAAAACAAACTTACTGCTATCGAGTTGATTCAGACTCATAGTGACCCCTCCTTGGGTTTCTGAGGCAGTATCTTTATGGATCAGACTGCCCAGTCTTCCTTCTGAGAAGGTTTGAACCACCAGCCTTCTGGTTAGCAGTCAAATGCTTAGGCACTATGCCACCAAAGCTCCCACTTAAAGCTACTACTACTTTATTACTAGAAGTCCCTGGGTGGTGCAAATGGTTAACACTTGGCTCCAAAAGGTTGGAGCGTTGAGTGTACCCAGAGACATGTTGCAAGACTGACCTGCTGTTCTACGTCCAAAATACCAGCCACTGAAAACCTTATGAAGCACAGTTCTACTCAGAAACAGAAGGAGTCACTATGACTGAAAATCATTTCAATGGCAACTGTTTTGGGTTTTTTTTTTAATTATTATTATTTTTTTTTTTTTGCTATATTCAATTTAGCATTGAAAATAATTCCTATGTTCCTCCCTCTTTTAAAATTATTTAAAGTTTCCCTATTCATTTTAACAGATGACAAAAGTAACATACTGGAAAAGATCATATAATGATTGAATGGTAAATAAGGCCTCTAATTTCCAATGCAATTTTAGCACTAGTTAACATTTAATTGTACTTAGTTTTCTTGTGCTAAAATAATATGGTTTAAACTCATGCAAGAATCAGAATAAGTGGTTCCCTGATTAAATACGTTTTTCATGAAGACCAACTAGGCAGCTGAAAGACATTTCAATTTTGTTCAAGTAGCCAAACTACATCCTACTTGCTCCTAAGGATCTATTTCTCTCTGGTTGTTCTGAATACCGTGGCAAAAGAAGGTAAGTAACATCCTACAGTCAGATAAAGTCATTTTAATCAATTAAGCTTTAGAAGAAGAAATATACAAAAACATTTATGTGTCCCACTAACTATAGCTACTAAAGAAAACTGTTATTGGAAAATTTGCTTCATACAATTGTAAACACTGTTATGTATAATAGGAGTGCTACTAAGTAGCAAATAACTGGGTTTTACCGTTTATTTTTTATTACATCAGACACATTTTACCTTTAATTGGGTAGTTTATCCATTTACATTTAATGTATTCATTGATATATTTGAATTTATTTCTACTTATGTATTATGTCCTAGCCTTTCCTTTTCTTCCCTTCTTTTCTTTCCTTTTTGGAAGGAGTATGTGTTTGTTTTTACCTTTTTTTCAAGATATCCTTTCCCACCCCACTTCCCCTTGTTGGTAAGTCACATACTCCGCCTATTCATTTAGTGGCTACTTTAGTTAATTTTAAATACATATTAAATTTAATAAAGTTTGAAGTTAATTAATACTTTTACCTGTCTCCTGAAAAAAAACAAGAATCTTAAACCATTTGAACTGTGATTACTTCCTTCTTACATACTGTTGTTAGCCAATGTAAGAAACTTACATACTGCTGTTAGCCAATATTTCAGTTCTGTCCTATTTACTCTCTCCACAAATTAGATACTTTTCCATATAGGTCAATGTTTGTTTAGGGTTTACCTATATGTTTACCAATATATTGGCTTACTATTCCATTTTGCATATCAGATATTCCATGTGATAATAACTTTCCTTCTCTCTAAAATATATCCTTTAGTATTTCCTTCAGAGAGTCTGTTTTTGTTGTTTATTAAGAAATGTCTTTATTTTTCCCTCTTTGTCCAAAGACAGTTTCCCTAGGTATAGAATTCTAGAAATTCTAGTTTTAAGGTTATTCTTCTCAGTGCCCTGAAAAGAATCAATTCTTGTCTCCCTTGCTGCTATTAAGAAGTCTTCCTTTGCACAGTCTTCCTTTGTCTTTCTTTCTGGTTGCTTTAAATATGTCTCTCTCATTCACCTGCATTTCTATTATATTTCTACTAATAATTTATTGAGCTTCTGGGAAGTATTTTATTTTTCAACAGTTCATGGGGGGGGCGCTCTGCCATTATCTCTTTAAATAACACCTCTTCATTCTCTCCATTAAGACCTTCTGGAACATAAGAACTGGATGGGGCCTAGCTACCATCACCGAGCATTTTTTGTTTTAGATTGCTAAAATTTATTTAAGTACCTGATAAATATGCCCATTGTGATTCTTTTTTTTTTTTTTTTCCTTAATTTTTATTGTGATTTGGGTGAAAGTTTACAGCGCTAACTCATTTTTCATATAGCAGTTCACATACACTTTGTCTCATGACATTGACTGCCATTTCCCACAATGCAACAGCGGTCTTCCCACTTCCTCCCCATAGTTAACTCTTGCCTGTGTCCTTCCCTCCCATGCACTCCTGCCACCCAAGCTGTCTCCCTATGCATACACACTGCTTCTATTCTTCCATGATTGTTCTCTCCAAGGAGTGTATCTACCTAATGTAAATGTTCAGCTCATATGCTTGACTTTTGTTTGGCTGGAAGCCACAGGAGTGGGTTCAGTTTCAGACCTGAAGAGCAGCTAAGGGCCATAGTCTCAGGGGTTCCACCAGGCTCTATCAAACCAGTAAACTGGGTCCTTTTTTTTTTTTTTTCAAATGATTTTGAGTTTTGTTCCACATTGTTCCCCTACTCTATCCACGATCTCCTACACAGATCCCCCTCTGAGTGGATGACAGTGGTAGCCAGGCAACATCTAGTTCTTCTGGTGTCATAGTCATATAGGCTGAGGATTGCATGGTGTACTGGTCCTTTGGACTAATTGTCTCTACATGTCTTTGATTTTCTTCATTCTTTCTTGTTCTGGATGAAGAAAGACCCATCATTGCCTCTAGAGAGCTGCTCGTAAACTTTTAATTATTATTGTGATTTGGGTGAAAATTTACAGAGCAAATTCACTTTCCATACAGCAGTTCACATACACTTTGTCTCATGACATTGACCAAAATTTACCACAATGCAACAACTCCCCTCCCACTTCCTCCCAACAGTCACCTCTTCCCTGTGTCCATCTCTCCATGAACTCCTGCCCCCTGAGCTGTTTCCCTGTGCATAAGCAGCCCTTCTTTCTCCCATGATTATTCTCTCCAGGGAGTGTATCTACCTCAGGTAAATGTTCAACTCATACGCCTGTCTTCTGTTTGGCTGGAAGCCACAGGTATGGGTTCAATTCCATACCTGAAGGGCAGCTAGGGGCCATAGTCTCAGTAGTTCCACCAGGCTATATTGGACCAGCAAACCTGGTCGCCCCCCCTTTTTTTTTTCTCCAAATGATTTTGAGTTTTGTTCCACATTGTTCTCCCTCTCTATCAAGGATCTCCTAAATAGATTCCCTTCCAAGTGGCTGACAGTGGTAGCCGGGCACCATCTAGTTTTTCTGGTCTCATAGTCATATAGGCTGCAGATCGGATGGTGTACCAGTTGCTAGGACTAATTGTTTCCATGAATTTTTGGTTTTCTTCATTCTTCTTTTGCTCTGGATGAGGAGAGACCCATCGTTGCATCTAGATGGCAGCTTTGCTTGCAAACTTTTAAGATCCTAGTCGTTACTTGCCAAAGTAGAATGTGGAATGATGTTTTTGAGTAGTATGTTATGCCAATTGATCTTGATGTGCCCTGCGACCATGGTCCCAAACCCATGACTTGCTCCCTCAGGGTAGCTGGCTATGGCCAAGAAGTGACTACAGCTCAGTCCCTTGTCAGTTCTACTACATACCTAGAAATTCTTACAGAACATACAAACTTGTCATCACTGAGCATTTTGAGCAGAGATTCCATAGCAGAATCCTGATCAAAAGGGGGAATATGCAGAACAGAATTTCAATACTCATGGGCTCTAGACTTTCTGGAGACATGGAAGGTGGATGAACCCCTGAAGTTATTGCCCTAAAATAATCTATAAATCTTAAACCAAAAATATCCCCTGCAGTCTTCTTAAAACCAAACAAGAGTTTAGACTAACTCATTAAGAATGTCTGCCTTAAGCATTATGCTCTTTAAGAACTATCTACATGGGATCAAGGTGACAAAAGCCAACTCGAAAGATTAGACAGGAATCTTAGAGGTTGGTGAGTTTATATAATAAGAGAGGGACAACTCAGAAAAGGAGGGTGAGAATGGTTGCACAACACAACATATTCAATGTCACTAAACTGTGTATGTAGAAACTGTTGAACTGGCATATATTTTTCTGTGTATATTCTCAACAACAATAACAAAATAAATAAAATTTAGGGGGGAAAAATGAACTGAGGGAGAAAAAAAAACCTATGGAACTCCAATTTAAATGCTCCTTATCTCCCACATTTTCCATGTTTCAATCTTTCAAATTTCCATTGCTTTGTCTTTCTGGGAAGAATTCAATTTCCTTTGGTCTCTCTTCCAGTTCATTAATTCTTTCTTCACCTGAATTTAATGTGCTGTTTTTCAGCCCTTTTGGGTTATCTTTAAACTTTTTACTTTGAAATAATTTTATACTTAAAGTCATATAAATACTATAGTCTACATATGCCCTTATTTCAGCTTTTCATAAAGTTAGCATCTTATATAACCATAGTATAATTATTAAAACTAGAAAAATCATATTGGTACAATATTATTATCTACAGATTTATTCAAATTTTGACAGAGATCCCACTGTAGCATAGTTTTCCTACTCTAGGATCACACATTGATTTACTTTTCATGCCCTATGACTATCTCCAATTGGTGGTAGTACTTCAGTCTTTCCTTTCTTGATCTGGAAATTTTTTAAAGGTACGTTATTTTGTGGAATGTTCCTCAATTTGGGTTTGTCTGATGTTTTCTCATAATTAAATTGTAGTTATACATTTTTTTGGCAAGAATACCACATTAAGTAATATTGTCCACTTCTCCATGCACCATATCAGGAAGTAAATTAAGTTAGTATGTCTTCTTATATCAATAAGATTTGGTTAAGGTAGCATTTGTCAGATTTTACACTATAAAATTACTCATTTCCCCCAGGTAATTATTAAATATATTGTGGGAAGATACTTTCTCAGCATACTTTTGTGCATTAATTTTAGAATCCACTAATAATTCTTGCCTATAAAAATTATTTCTGAGGCATTTGTTTGGTGGTGATTTTCTATTTTCATTATTCCTTCTACAATTGTTAATTAGGATTCTACTGTTAAGAAGAGCTGTGCCTTCTCCCCTATTTATTTGCTTATTCAATTATAATCAGTTCTCATTATTATAAAGTCATTATGAACACTCAATTAGCAAATACTGAACCACTGCTCCTAGGGGAAAGGAGGGTTAGGTTCCTGCATATCTTTGGTCACAATATTTTTGTTGGTCAATCAGTACATATCCTTGTTTTTTGTGTGTATCTGTTTAAGAAAAACTTTATTTAATAGGTATTATTAACTCATTAATAGTGAACTCATGACCAACAGCACTACACTTCACATCTGAATGAAGCTTATCTGACACATATTTTCTCTATAAAACACATCACAGCTTTCTTGCACTTAGGAACACAAGACAACACTTCAGCACTATGTTTGGGAGCCACTTAAACAGATGAATCACCCACAAAAAGCATAAAAATGCAGCACTAAATAGATTGTGAAAAAGACACTTGTTCACAGTTTGAGAGTTGAAACTAGAAGGTAGAGTGTCACCTTGTTCAGTCTCAGCCAGGAATACACACATTAGGAAACTCAAATTCTTCACTGTTTTGCACCCATCTACAAACATTGTCAAGTACTTCAAGCATTCATTTTAAGGTTACAAATAAATTTTGTGAGTAGTATGATTTCTCAGAAAGAGCCCTGGAGGCAAAATGGTTAAAACGCTTCGCAAACCAAATGACTGGCAGTTTGAACCCACCACACACTGCATGGGGAGAAAAATGTCACAGTCAGATCCCATAAAGATTACAGCCTTGGAAACCTTATCGGGCAGTTCTACTCTGTCCTACAGGACCGCTGTAAGTTGGAATCAACTCAACAGCAATGGTTTGGCTTTGGTTAGGATGAACTTGCAAGTGTGGATTCAGTGGATATTGAGGATCATCTTTATTCATTTATATTTATATGAATTTGTGAGTATTTATTTTATTCTATAAGTTAAAATTCATTACTGTCATTAATTGTGTTCAACACGTCCCACTTTTAGTCATTGGCAACCACTATAAATTGACCTCTAAGTCCTTTTGCCATATCCCCACCATTTATTTTTCAGTATCTCTCAAATATATTTAGACGATATTAATCAGAATTCAGGCTAAATCCCTGTAACAAAGAGAGCCCAAAATATAATGACTTAAAAAGATAGATTATTTCCTTCTCACATGATATCTAGAAATAAGTACCACAGAGCTGAAGGCGCAGCCAACACATACTTCAAACTGTATATCCAAATTCTACTGACTTGAGTTTTTATCACCCACCAGTAAGCAAGGAGTCCCTGGGTCACGCAAATGGTTAAAATGCTTGGCTGCTAGCCAAAAGGTTGGAGATTCAAGTCTACCTGAAACAAAACCAAGTTCACTCCCACTGAGTCAATTCTGACTCATAGCAACCCTATAGGACAGAGTAGAGTTACCCCA
>NW_006921622.1:10407286-10419110 GCF_000298275.1 Orycteropus afer afer
TCCCCTGCGACTATGGTCCCAAGCCCGCAGGATCAACTACTCGGTCCCTCTGGGTAGCTGGCTGTGACCAAGTAATGACCATAACCTTTCCAAGGCTATACATTTTTATGGAAGCAGACTGCCTCACCTTTCTCCCATCAAGCAGCTGGTGGGTTCAAACCACCATTCTTTTGGTTAGCACTCAAACACTTTAAACACTATGCCACCAGAGCTCCTTAGTCTACCTAAAACTCAAGCCCTCTGCCACTGAGTTGATTCCAACTCAGCAATCCTATAGGACAGAGTAGAACTGCCCCCATAGAGTTTCTAAGGCTGTAAATCTTTAGGGATACAGGACTGCCTCATCTTTCTCCCTCAGAGAAGCTGGCAGATTTGAACTGCAGACCTTTTGGTTAGTAGCCCAATGCTTAGACTATAGTGCCAACAGAGCTCCAGTCTACTGAAAGGTACCTCAAAAGAAAGGCCTTGTCTGAAATTGAACCCACTCCTGTGGCTTCCAGCCAAACAAAAGTCAGGCACGTGAGCTGAATATTTACATTAGGGAAATACACTCCTTGGAGAGATCAATCATGGGAGAATGGAAGGGCTGTGTATGCACAGAAGACAGCTTGGGGGGCAGGAGTACATGCGAGAGGACAGAGGGAAGAGGTAACTATGGGAGGGGAAGTGGGAGGAGAACTGTTGCATTGTGGGAAATTGCAGTTAATGGCATGAGACAAAGTATATGTGAACTGCTGTATGAAAATGAATTAGCTCTGTAAACTTTCACCCAAATCACAATAATTTTTTTTTTTTTAAAAAAAGGGCAGACCTTCTGAAAAATCAGCCACTGAAAACACTATAGAGCTCAGCTCTACTCTGACATACATGGGGTCACAATGTGTCATTATTAACTGGAGAGCAACTAGTTAGATTATATTACTAGTAAACAGGAAAGGGAAATAGACAGGGAGGATTACATTCCTTCTTAAGGCAAGACACAGAAGTGTCCCACATGACTTCTATTCAATAGCCATTGCCAAAACCTCACCATAGGACAAACCATAATTCAAGGGAAGTTATTAACTGTTGTTACCAGCTTGGCATCCAAGTGTATATGTACAATATAGTAATTTTTAAAAATTGAAAAATGATGTGCAATATACAACACCCCACTACTCATGTGTCAGTTTGTTGTACTGTAGTAGTTTGTATATTGCTGTGAGACTGGAAGTTGTACCACTGGTATTTTAAGTACCAGCAGGGTCACCCATGGGCAGGTTTCAGTGGAGTTTAAACTAAGACAGACTAGGAAGAAGGATGGGGCCACCCACTTCTAAAAAAATTGGCCAATGAAAACCTCAGGAATAGCAGTGAAATACTGTCTGATATTTTACTGGAAAACTTTATGAATAGCAGGAAAACACTGTCTGACATAGTCCCAGAAGATGAGTCCCTCAGGCTGGAAGGCACGTAAAATACAACTGGGGAAGAGTTTGCTCCTCAACGTAGTCAACCTTAATGATATGGATGGAGTAAAGCTTTCAAGACCTGCATTTGTAGACTGGGCATGACTCAAAATGAGAAGAAACAGTTTACCAACATCCATTAATAATCATAATGTGGAATGTACTAAGTATGAATCTAGGAAACTGGAAGTTCATAAAGATTGATATCCTAAGCATAAATGATCTGAAATGGACTGGTATTGGCCATTTTGAATCAGGCAATCATATGGTCTCCTATGCTAAGAATGACGAATGGAAGAGAAATGGCATCACATTCATCATCAAAAAGGACACTTAAAGATCTATCCTGAAGTACAATGTTCTCAGTGATATGAGAATATCCATATACCTACAGGGAAGACCAGTAAATACTATTATTCAAATTTATACACCAGCTACTAAAGCCAATGATGAAGAAAGTGAAGATTTTTACCAACTTCTATAGTCTGAAATTAATCAAATATGCACTCAAGATGTATTGATAATTACTGGTAAATGGAATGCGAAAGTTGGAAACAAAGCAGCAGCTTCGGTTGTTGTTGTTGCTATGTGCCGTTGTGTCAAACCCAACTCATACCAACCCCTCCTTGGGTTACCGAGGCTGTATCACTACAGAAGTAGATTGCCCAACCTTCCTTCAGAGGAGTGGCTGGTGGGTTTAAACCATCAGCCTTCTGGTTAGCAGTCAAGTGCCTTAGGCATTACGCTACCAGAGCTCCCTTCAGTAGTTGGAAAATACAGCCTTGGTGATAGAAATGATGCCAGAGATGACATGACAGAATTTTGCAAGACCAATGGCTTATTCATTGCAAATACCTTTTTTTTTTCCAACAAAAAAATGGCAAGTATACATGTGGACCTCGTCAGAGGGAATACATAGGAATCAAATTGACTACATCTGTAGAAAGAGGCAATAAAGAAGCTCAATAGCAACACTTAAAACAAGGCCATAAGCTGACTGTGGAACAGACTATAACTGCTCACATGCAAGTTCAAGCTGAAGCTGAAGAAAGTTAAAACAAGTCCATGAGAGCCAAAACATGCTCTTGATTTTATCCTAACTGAATTTGGAGACCATCTGTTTGGGTCACCCCATGCCTCTCAGAGAGGAATATACCACAAATGAGGCAACTTTAACAAACAGGAGTACACTCTCTTACAATTTTGAAGGCTTTAAGTCTGAGTTCAAAGTGCTGGGCTCTAAGGGTTTGGTGAAAACCCCTTGACCTTGGGCTTCAGCTCTGCCTCTTGCTCCTGGCCCCCTGAAGCTAGAGGCTTTTCTTCAGTCAGGCAGCTGCTGGCTGCTGAGGCTAACAAACCCAAGGTCAACAAGTAACTAGGCATAGTCCCAATGCTACCGAATAACACGGAAGGCCACTAATTCAAGTCTAAAAGCAGTCCCAAGATCGGCAGGACATGGCAAGCTGCTGAACAATGACTTGGCTACATGCAGGGTTCAAGTGTGCCAAAAAGCTGGAGACCTTCCTCAAAGCTGCTGCTTATATACTTGAAGCAGACCACATCCCTAAAGCAGCTACTCAGCTGCTCCAGTAGATTCTACCATGGAACTGACTGCCAATCTCACCATGGGGAATTACTACATCCAGCTGCCCAGCCACTCAACCAGGCCCAGCCAAGTTGACAACAACCTTAACTACCACACCATCTGAAGATGAGGTTTGATGCACTGAACTCCAGTGATCAAAGACCAGATGAGTTGTGGGATGACATTAAGAGTACCATATATAAAGAAAGCAAAAGGTCATTAAAAAGACAGGAAAGAAGAAAAGGCCAAAATGAATGTCAGAAGAAACTCTGAAGCTTGCTCTTGAACAGAGAGTTGTTGTTGTTGTTGTTGTTTGCCGTCGAGTCGGCCCCGACTCATAGCAACCCCTCCTTGGGTTTCCGAGGCAGTATGACTACGGAAGTAGGAGTGCCCAACCTTCCTTCCGGAACAGAGAGTAGCTAAAGCTAATGGAAGAAATGATGAAATAAAAAAGCTGAACAGAAGATTTTAAAGGACAGCTCAAGAAGACAAAGTATTATAATGAAATGTGCAAAGACCTGGAGTTAGAAAACCAAAAAGGAAGAACATGCTCAGCATTTCACAAGCTGAAAGAGCTGAAGAAAAAAATTCAAGCCTTGAATTGCAATACTGAAGGGTTCTATGGGCAAAATATTGAATGATGCTGGAAGTATCAAAAGAAGATGGAAGGATACATAGAGTATCAAAAAGAACTAGTTGACATTAAACCATTTCAGAAGGTAGCACATGATTAAGAACCAATGCTATCGAAGGAAGAAGTTGAAGCTGCACTGAAGGAACTGGCAAAAAACAAGGCTCTAGGAATTGACAGAATACTCACAGAGATGTTTCAACAAATAGATGCAACACTGGAGGTGCTTACTCATTTATGCCAAGAAATCTGGAAGACCTGGCCAACTGACAGGAAGAGATCCAATCTGGGCCCATCCAAAGAGAGGTGATTCAACAGAATTGGAAATCACAAAAATGGTTGCAGCAATATATTGACAGGGAACTTCCAGAAATTCAAGCTGCTTTCAGAAGAGGACGTGGAATGAGGGATATCAATGCTGATGTCAGATGGATCCTGGCTGAAAGCAAGAAACGCCAGAAAGATGTATACCTGTGTTTTACTGACTATGCAAAAGTATTCAACTATGTGGATCATAACAAAGTATGGATAACACTGAGAAGAACGGGAATTACAGAATAGTTAACTGTGCTCATGAAAAACCTGTTCATAGACCAAGAGGCTGTCAATTGAACAGAACAAAGGGATACTGCTTGATGTAAAATCAGGAAAGGTATGTGTCAGGATTGTATCCTTTCACCATACTTACTCAATCTGTATGCTGAGCAAATAATCAAAAATAATTTGACTATATGACCAGAAGAACTAGATGGTGCCCAGCTACCACTGTCATCCACTTGGAAGGGGATCTATGTTGGAGATCCTTGATAGAGAGGGAGAACAATGTGGAACAAAACTCAAAATCATTTGGAGAAAAAAAAAAGGGAGGGGGGGAACAGGTTTGCTGGTCCAATATAGCCTGGTGGAACCACTGAGACTATGGCTCCTAGCTGCCCTTCAGGTCTGGAATTGAACCCACACCTGTGGTTTCCAGCCAAACAAAATACAGGCATATGAGTTGAACACTTACCTCAAGTAGATACACTCCTTGGAGAGAACAATCATGGGAGAAAGAAGGGCTGTTTATGCACAGGCAGACAGCTCAGGGGGCAGGACTGCATGGAGAGACAGACACTGGGAAGAGGTAATTATGGGGAGAAAGGAGAAGGGGAGCTGTTGCATTGTGGTAAACTGTGATCAATGACATGAGACAAAGTGTATGTGAACTGCTGTGTGGAAAGTGAATTTACTCTGTAAATCTTCACCCAAATCACAATTTAAAAAAAAAAAAAAAATTGAACTTTATGAAGAAGAACATGACATCAGGATTGGAGAAAGATTCACTAACAACCTGCAATATACAGATGACAGCCTTGCTTGCTGAATGTGAGGATGATTTAAAGCACTTACTAATGAAGATCAAAGACCAGAGTCTACAGTAAGGATTACATCTTAACATAAAGAAAACAAAAATCCTCACAAGTGAATCAATAGGTAACATAATGATAAATGGAGAAAAGTTTGAATTTCTCAAAGAGTTCATTTTACTTGAATCAACAATCAGTACCCATGGAAACAGCAGTCAAGAAATCAGACAACTTACTACACTGGGCAAATCTGCTGCAAAAGACCTCTTTAAAGTGTTAAGGAGCAATTTTCAATCACCTCATATGCATGTGAAAGCAATGAATAAGGAAGACTGAGTTGATGCCTTTGAATTGTGGTGTTGGCAAAGAATACTGAAAATACCATGGACTGCCAGGAGAACAAACCTGTCTCACAAGAAGTGCATCTGAATGCTTCTTAAAAGTGAGAATGGACAGACTTTAGCTCACCTACTTTGGTCATGTTGTGAGAAGGGACCAATCCCTACAGAAGTAAGTCATCCTTGGTAAAGTAGAAGGTCAGCCAAAAAGGGGAAGACCCTCAACAAGATGGGCTGACACAGTGGCTGCGACAGTGAGCTCAAGCATAGCAAGGATGGTGAGGATGGCATAGAGCCAGCAGTGTTTCATTCTGTTGTACACAGGGGTGCTCTGAGTCGGAGCTGACTCAATGACACCTAACAACTACATACATAACACCATCCTTTCATTATAAACACATGATTTTTGAATAGTTTTATATCACACCAATAATTAAAGTTCAGTTAGAGAAATTTTCTAGAATTTTCACCTAGCCAGTTGCTACCTTAATTTAGCCATATCTCTTCCTCTGTACAAGTTATTACTTCTTCAAGTGTAAAGGGATTAATAAGAAACACAAAGAGCTCAATAAAATTTTCCCATAAAACTAAAATAAAGTAACAGCTAACATATATTAAGTAGCATATTTTACATGCATCATATCACTGAACTTCACAAACACGTTTTATAAGGCCAGTGGTGCTTATCTAATAGATGAGGAGACTAAGACAGTCAATGTCTATTTTGAATTCTATAGCTTACCTACTTACACTCACATGAATCAGCAGGCCAACCCATCGAACACCCCTTTATTACCATTGGCCAAATGGCTTCCATCCTATACTTCACCATTATCCTAATCCCCATACCCATTGCCAGCCTAATTGAAAATAAAATGCTTAAATGAAGAGTCCTTGTAGTATAACTATTACCATGGTCTTGTAAACCATAAATGGAATTCACCTTCCCTAGGATATCACATATCAGAAAAGGAGCTTCCCACTCCACCATCAACACCCAAAGCTGATATTCTTAATAAACTATTTTCTGTATACTTATTTTACATACTTCAATTTAATGTACTTTGTGCATTATGTGTACTATCCTATCTATGGTACTATATATGTATAATCGTACATACCCCATCCATATGTATAATTGTGCATTACATATTTAACCCCATGCGCATAAGCTAGTACATATAATTCATGTTCACAGGACTAAACACCTAAGCACCAAAGAGGCAGTCCCTACAGCATGCATATCACTACCAATGTGACTCTAACTTTAGACGAAGGACATTAAGATCTTGATCGTACATAGCACATCTCTGAGAAAGTCCTTGTCACCATGCTTATCACCTCCCTTATCTTTCCTTAATAACTAAGCTTTGAGAAACCAGCAACCCACTTGGGTTATGCCTCTCTTCTCACTCCGGGCCCATCAATCGTGGGGGTTTCTATACTGGAACTATACCTGGCATCTGATTCTTACTTCAGGGCCATCTCACCTAATATTGCCCACTCTTTCCTCTTAAATAAGACATCTCAGTGGCCTAGTGACAAATCAGCTCATGGTCACACATAACTGTGACATCATACATTTGGTATATTTTAAGGCCGTCAGAGGCCTTAACACAGTCAAGCAAATTGTAGCTGAGCTTAAATTGAATATCCAGTCAATGCTCGAGGACATGGAACAAAATTTAAGCCAGAAATGTCCCTAAATACATGCACATGGGTTTATGTATGCACAAGCACAAACTATTAACCAACGGGTTTTCTAATGCAAACCCCCTACCCCCATTAAAACCCTACACTAAAATAAGTAATTTTTTTTCTTGTCAAACCCCAAAACCAAGACACTACTTAGGAATGAAGAAGGGCTCTGTACTGAAGCACTAGTAATTTCTGTCCAAAACTATACTCGTCTGTTCCTGGAAAAAAGAGTACTTAATTAATGCTCCTGAAAAAAGATATTTAGTTGAATTTGATCTTTAAGAAAATGATACATAATTAAATTATTGGCCTAATACCAACATGCCACTGTAATTTGTTTATTTACTTTTAAAGAGACATCTTCCTAGACTGGAAAATAAAAATTTTTACAAACTCACTTATGAAACTCTTGTTGACCCCGTTGACCCCGTTAATGTAGCTTAAAACAAAGCAAGGCACTGAAAATGCCTAGATGAGTTTCCCCAACTCCATAGACAAAAAGGTTTGGTCCTAGCTTTCCTATCAATTATTAGTAAACTTACACACGCAAGTTATCTGCCTTCCAGTAAGAATGCCCTTCAAATCCCAATCCAATTAAAAGGAGCAGCTATCAAGCTCACCCAGTGTAGCTCATGATGCCTTACTCAACCACACCCCCACAGGACACAGCAGTAACAAGAATTTAGCAATAAATGAAAGTTTGACTAAGTTATACTAATTCTTGTTGTTGTTGTTGTTGTTATGTGCCGTCAAGTCAGACTCGACTCATAGCAACCCCTCCTTGGGTTTCTGAGGCAGTATCACTACCGAAATAGATTGCCCAGCCTTCCTTCCAAGGAGTGGCTGATGGGTTTGAACTGCCAGCCTTCTGGTTATCAGTCAAGTGCCTTTTGTGGCAGCCACTGCGGTCATACAATTAACCCAAGTTAATAGCAACACAGCATAAAGCATGCTTAGGGTAAAAAAGAGATAAAGTTAAACCTAGACCAAAGCTGTAAAAAGCTCCTGACTAGCCTAAAATAAAACGCAAAAGTTACTTTACTTCTCCTGAACTCATAATAGCTAAAATACAAACCAGGATTAGATACCCCACTATGTTTAGCCCCAAACCAAAATATTTCTAAACAAAAATATTCACCAGAGAACTACAAGAAAACGCTTAAAACTCAGAGAACTTGGCAGTGCTTTATATCCATCTAGAGGAGCCTATTATGTAATCCCTAAATCCCGATATACCTCACCATGATTTGCTAATGCAGCCTATATAACACCATCTTCAGCAAACCCTCAGAAGGTATGACAGTAAGCTCAATGATCACTGTAAAAACATTAGGTCAAGGTGTAGCCCATGTGGTGGTAGTAAACGGGCTACATTTTCTACTTTAAGAACAGAAATTTTCAGGAAAGCCCTCACAAAACCAAAGGCCAAAGGAGGATTTAGCAGTAAATTAAGAATAGAGAGCTTAATTGAATAAGGCCATGAAGTACCTACACACCACCCGTCACCCTCTTCAAGTATCAAAAACACCTAAAAATATTTCGTTCCACAAATATGCCAGAGGAGACAAGTTGTAACAAGGTAAGCATGCTGGAAAGTGTGCTCGGATAACTTAAAGTGTAGCTTCACCTAAAGCATCTGGCCTACATCCAGAAAATTTCAGTATCAAAATGACCACTTTGACCTAAAACTAGCCTCACCACCCCAGACTTAACTTACTCAAATGCAGTAAACCAAAACATTTACAACCACTAAAGCCTAAGGCATTTGACTGCTAACCAGAAGGCTGGCAGTTCAAACCCACCAGCAACTCCTCAGAACTCAAGGAGGGGTTGCTATGAGTCAGATCCAACTCGAAGGCAGTGGTGCATTTGGTTGGTTTAAAGTATAGGAAATAGAAATTTTACTTGGGAGCTTTAGTGACAGTACCGTAATGATGAAAGGTAAGTTCATAGTACCAAAAAAACAAAGATTTACCCTTTTACCATTAGCATAATGAATTAACTAGAATTACTTGGCAAAATGAATTTCAGTCAATCTTCCCAAAATGACGCGATCTACTTAAAGTCAATCTTTAAAGGATCAACTCATCTATGTGGCAAAACAGTGAGAAGAACTCTAAGTAGAGGTGGAAAGCCAAATGAGCCTGGTGATAGCTGGTTGTCCAAAATAGAATCTTTTTTCAACCTAAAACTTACTAAACGAATAACTCTACCAGTCCTGTATCATAGGTTTTGTTATTGTTAATGTACCGTCGAGTCGGACCTGACTCATAGAGACCCCTCCATGGGTTTCCGAGGCAGTATCACTACGGAAGTAGATTGACCAACCTTCCTTCCAAGATCATAATTTCTAGTTATATTCAAAAGAGGTACAGTTCTTTTGACAAAGGACTCAACCTTCATTAGAAAGAAACTTTATACCCATAGTAGGCCTAAAAGCAGCCATGAATTGAGAAAGCATTAAAGCTCAACATTCAATTACTTTATTTTTTTTTACTTTATATATTTTTTTTATTTTAAGAGCTTGTTTTACATTCAATGTCACGCGTACATTTAGTTTCATTCCCCATTCACCATGTCCAACCCTAACCCAGTCTCCTCCCCTCCCTACCCTGCAACCCTCCCCCATGCCCCTCATAATTATGCACTCCTGTTTGTCCTGCATTTCCTCAGTTAACATTCAATTACTTTAAATCCCATAAAACACTAACCAACCCCTAAAAAACTATTAGACTATTCTATAAATCTATAGAAAAAATAATGTTAATATGAGCAACAAGAATTTTTTCTCCATGCACAAGCTCACGTCAGACTAGATGCCCACTGACAGTTAACAACAAATATAAGTAAACCCACCAATAAATTATTTATAAATCCCCTTGTGAACCCAACATAGGAGTGCATTTCAGGAAAGATAAAAAAGAGCAAAACGAAGTCGGCAAACAGTGATCCCACCTGTTTACCAAAAACATCCTCTAGCATTCCCAGTATTAGACAATATTAGAGGCACTGCCTGCCCAGTGACACATTAAGTGGCTACGGTACTCTGACCGTGCAAAAGTAGCATAATCATTTGTTTCCTAAATAAGGACTTGTATGAATGACCACACAAGGATCTAAGTGTCTTTTGCTTTTTATCAGTGAAACTGACCTTCCTGTGAAGAAGAGGGAATAATAACATAAGATGAAAAGATGCTATGGAGCTTAAATTAAATGGCTCAATAACTATTTTACTCTCTGTTTATGAGCTAACAATTTCAGTTGGGGTGACCTCAGAGCACAAAAACCCCTCCGAATGATATCCTATGTAGTTTAAATTTCCATAACATTAATTGACCCATCTACTTGATCAATGGAACAAGTTACCCTAGGGATAACAGAGCAATCCTATTTTAGAGTCCATATCGACAAAAGGGTTTACAACCTCGATGTTGGATCAGGACATCGTAATGGTGCAGCCGTTGTTGCTGGTTCGTTTGTTCAACAATTAAAGTCCTACGTGATCTAAGATCAGACCAGAACAATCCAGGTCCATTTCTATCAATACTGTATTTTTCCCACTACGAAAGGACAAGAAAAATAGAGCCAACTTTCCTAGAAGTGCTCTTAAACTAATAGATGAACCCATATCAATTTAGAAACTAAAACCGTAACAGCCCAAGAATAGGGCTTGTTAAGATGGCAGAGCCCGGTAATGGCATAAAACTTAAAACTTTTACCCTTAGAGGTTCAATTCCTCTTCTTAACAGTGTTCTTCATAAACTACCTATCCCTAATCATCCCCAACCTCCTAGCAGTTGCTTTCCTAATACTGCTAATTGAATGCAAGACTCTAGGATATATGCAACTCCATAAAGGCCCAAATGCTGTAGGCCCCTATGGATTCCTTCAAACCAATTCCAGAAGCAGTAAAACTATTCATTAAAGAACCTCTGTGACCTTCAACTTCCTCCAATACTCCTATTTACCATTCCTCCTATCCTAGCCTTAACACTAACTCTCATTATATGAATCCCGCTTCCAATTACCCACCTGCTCATCAGTATAAACATAGGTATGCTCCTCATTCTGGCAGTATCAAACCTGGCCATTTACTTAATTTTATGGTCGGGATGAGCATCAAACTCAAAATGCACCTTAATTGGAGCATTAAGAACGGTAGCCCAAACTATCTCTTATGACGTTTCACTGGCCATCATCCCACTCTCGATCATATTAATCAACGGGTCCTTCACTCTATCCACGCTAGCCACCACTCAAGATTTTGTATGACTGATTTTCCCAGCCTGACGTCTCAACATGATATGATTCATTTCAACCCTGGCAGAAATCAAAGGAGCTCCGTTTGACCTTATGGAAGGTCAATCAGAACTAGTTTCAAGATTTAATGTCGAATATGCCTCTGGACCCTTCGCCCTCTTCTTCCTAGTTGAATACACCAACATCATCATAATAAACGCCTTAACCACACTACTTTTCCTAGGAGCATTTCACAATCCTGACTATCCAGAAATCTACGCCATCGACTTTATTATTAAAACCATACTCCTAACAATCTGTCAGTGTGTTCAGCCAGAGTGTTCAGCCAGGGGGCAGTTTAAGCATATGTACTGAAACAAGGCGGGCTTGTGCTTACTCACTGATCTGCACTGAACACGTTCCCTTGTTACCCTACCGAGAGGGACCAGGTCTTCAGGAGCAAGGTAAGCACGGGCGTAGCACAGAGTAGCAGGCCGGAAGAGCAGGAGGAAGGGGTGGAACCCAGGAAGCCAAAGAGA
>NW_006921622.1:10422684-10429208 GCF_000298275.1 Orycteropus afer afer
AGTGTTTCGTTCTGCTGTGCATGGGGTCGCTATGAGTCGGAAACGACTCGACGGCACTTAACAACAACAACAACAACAATCTGTTTCCTGTGAGTTCAAGCCTCAAACCCTCGCTTCTGCTACGATCAACTCATCATCAATTCATCTTCTATGAAAAAGCTTCCTACCCCTAGCCCTATGCATATGATACGTATCTGTCCCAATCATATCATCATGCATCCCTCCTCAATCAAATAAATATGTCTAACAAAAGAGTTACTTTGATAGAGTAAAACAATAGGAGTTTAAATCCCCTTATTTCTAAATAATAGGTATTGAACCTAAACCTAAGAACTCAAAAATCTTTGTGCTACCAAATTACACTATATCCTAGTAAGGTCAGCTAATTTAGCTATTGGGCCTATACCCCCAAAACGTTGGTTTATATCCCTCTCATACTAATTAACCCCCTAACCCTTATCCTCATTCTACTTACACTATTTTCAGAAACAGTAATTACATATTCAGTTCTCACTGATTCACAGCCTGGACAGAACTTCTGTGATTTATTCAAGATCATACAATTAGTAAATATTAGAGCGACACAACTCTGAACTCTTAGCCAGTATGGTTTAAAATATATAATGTCCCACATACTAAACTCTTTAAATTCAGGATGTATCTTAACACAGTCGGAACTGTACAACTGTTGCTATAGTTTTTTACTGTTGCTTATTGCTAAGTTGTAATAATGAGGTAGTTTCCATTCCTTGTGCATGCACACATTTTCAAAGTACCACCACCAAAACTTGAAATTTGAGTTGGAAGAAAATCCAAGAGATAATACTGAGAACATTGTTTTAATTCCTGAGAACCAAACAAGGGGAATCTAGGAAAAATTAGACTTATTTAGCAACATTTCCAAAGCAGGTATAGCTCTACATAACTGCAAAGTTGGTGTAAGAACTGGGCACCAGTGAGTCTTGATTCTTTTTAGAAATGCTGCACATCAAAGAATTCCATGTGGAAAAACTGAACATCAATGACTGAGACAAAAAGTTATTCAAGAGAGTTAGATTCTGAATGTAAAGAACTTTAGCAATACCTTAACCAATTTATTTCACATGTATTTTCATTTTCAGATAGGTACAAGAGTTATAAATAATAAAATTTATGTTTTACTAATTTTGCTAAAGTTCTTTTGGTATATATAAAAGCAAAATTCTAGTTGGTAACAAGTTTGCATGGCCCATATTCCTTTTAATTAGTATATAAAATAATAACATATAACATGCTACGATAGTTAAAACAATGTTTACTAAAAGATACCCTATTACAGCTTCAGATACAGCATTAATGAAATCATTCTCCCATAGAACAATGTCATTAATATCACACACAATAAAATTTTGTCCCATCTTAATAACCCATCTTCTGACCAGAAGATTACGTATTACATAGGTCAAAACTCCGATAATTAATCTTTATCATAGCACTGGCTCTTTCTCAGTTTTTTCGTTCAAAAAGAAAGTCTAATGTTTCTCTGAGTAATTTCTAATTTACCCAGTTCCTGATTTTCTTTATGCTTGAATGCACAGAGAATTTGCAAAATTGGAAAAAACAAAAATATTTTAAGCACTGATGTTACTTTCCTAAATTGCACTCTTAACCACGAAGATTTTTAACAGTTTCACTGACTTCTATTAGCATTTCTTGCTACTCAGTATTATGATGCATCTAACATTTTTAATTGGGTAGCTTTATTACAAATGCAAAGTGAAACATAATGTAATTCAAAGTTAAATTTTTACTTAAAAAATCAAAATGGAATAAAGACCATAAATTTGTCAAATTCCCTCTTTCTTTGTGGCCCTCCAAATTTTATTATTCAGAAAGGTAAAGTACATAACAAATTAATACCTCCATTCTCCTCTAATACTGAGTTGTTTTAAAGAAGCTCAGTAGAAGGAAAAAAAATTCTCAATATATGTTTAAACAGAAGAAATTTTTTTAAAAATAGTATTGGAAACAGAAAGCACATAAAAACAAGAAATTCTCAGGCACAACGTAGGCTAATAAACATTTTTTAATAAAAGGATTTGAATTTTTTTCAAGATAGGAGAAAGTACTTGTAATCCTATTCAAATATTTGTTCCTGTCATTCTATAATGAATGTTTTCCTTTGCAAATCTTGACAGACTGCCAGGTCAGCATCTCTATCTAAAGTTTACAAATGAAAGATCTATTTTCAAACATGGACCACAATGGAATATGGATTTCCTTTGATTTCTGCTGTGCTACATCCACAAAAATACTTCTTAAATTTACTCAAGCATAGTTACTTGTGTTCACTGATTATTACTAGAAGATAAAATTATCAAAGAGTTCTCAATCTTATCCTAAATATTTTTAGAGATTATTCTAAATCATACCCTAATTTTTCTATACCCATAATCTCACACACACACACATCTTTATATCACATTGAAGATTTAAAATATAGTTTCTAAACTGCATTCCATATCGATCAGGATAAGAATTTTAGCTTATCTTACATGACTCTGGCCACAAATATATATATATATATATATATATAATCTGTTTAAGTATCTCTTAAAGTCAATTATTATAATGAAATGTGCAAAGACCAGGAGCTACAAAACCAAAAGGGAAGAACACACTTGGTATTTTTTAAAGCTGAAAGAACGGAAGAAAAAGTTCAAGCCTCACGTTGCAGTACTGAAAGATTCTATGGGCAAAATATTGAATGATGCAGGAAACATCAAAAGAAGATGGAAGGACTACACAGAATGACTGTACCAAAAAGAATTGCCAATTTAGTTTTGTGTATTTACTGTACATAAATTAGATTTCAATAAAATGTATTAAAAAAATACTGGTCAACGTTCATCTGTTTCGGCATGTAGCATATGATCAAGAACCAATGGTATTGAAGGAAGAAGTCAAAGCTGCACTGAAGGAACTGGCAAAGAACAAGGCTCCAGGAATTGATGGAATACCCACTAAGATGTTTCCACAAATGGATACAGTGCTGGAGACACTTATTCAACTTTGCCCAGAAATTTGAAAGACAGCTAGCTAGCTACCTGGCCAACTGACTGGAAGAGATCCATATTTGTGCCCATTCCAAAGAAAGGTGATTCCACAGAATGTGGAAATTATCAAACAGTATCATTAATATCTCAAGCAAGTAAAAGCGTGCTGAAGATAATTCAAAAACGGTTGCAGCAGTATATTGACAGAGAACTTCCAGAACTGCAAGCTGGATTCAGAAGACATAGAATGAGGGATATCATTGCTGATGTCAGATGGATCTTGGCTGAAAGCAAAGAATACCAGAAAGATATTTACTTGTGTTTCAATGACTACGCAAAAGCATTCTATTGTGTGAATCATAACAAATTATGGATAACATTAAGAATGGGAATTCCAGAACACTTGATTGTGCTCATCAGGAACCTGTACATAGACCACGAGGCTGTCATTTGAACAGAACAAGAGGATACTGCATGGTTTAAATTTGGGAAGGAAGTGCATCAGGGTTGTATCTTTTCACCATACTTATTCAATCTGTATGCAGAACAAATAACCCAAGAAGCTGGACTAGATGAATGAATGAAGGGGGGGTTGGGTCCCCTTAAGGAAGAACCCCACTACATTGCCAAAAATGTATAATGTCATTCTTTCTCCCAGCCTTCCCCAGAGGGAAGCCTTTTATAAAAAGCCTTTTATAAGAGTGACTGTTCACTGGGGAAAAGGAAATCATCAGACATTTCAGGGATTACTGGACATTGGCTCTGAACCGACACTAATTCCAGGACATACAAAGCATTGTGACCCACCAGTCAGAGTGGGGGCATATGGCAGTTGTGATAGTTGGAGCTGTGTTCCAACTTGGCTGGACCCCAGTTCTGTGTGGTTGTTCTCATGATGGGATCGGATGACTGTGTTCTGAGTACCCAATGTGCCAACAGCAGAGACCAACACTGAGTCCGCGATATGGAACCATTCCTCGGAGTGATCAGCCAGCAACCTGTTGCCAGGTTGATTACATTGGACCACTTCCATCATGGAAAGAACAGCGTTTTGTTCTTACTGGAATAGATACTTATTCTGGATATGGATTTGCCTTCCCTGAACGCAATGCTTCTGCTAAAACTACCATCCATGGACTTACAGAATGCCTTATCCACCGTCATGATATCCCACACAGCATTGCTTCGGATCAAGGGACTCATTTCACAGCACATGAAGTGCAGCAATGGGCTTATGCTCATGGAATTCACTGGTCTTACCATGTTCCCCATCATCCTGATGCAGCTGGCTTGATAGAACAATGGAATGGCCTCTTAAAAACACAAATATGGCACCAGCTAGGTGGCAATACCTTGAGTGGTTGGGGCAATGTTCTCCAGGAGGCTGTATATGCTCTAAACCAGCATCCAATATATGGTTCTGTTTCTCCAATAGCCAGGATTCACGGGTCCAGGAACCAAGGGATGGAAACAGGAGTGGTATCACTATTACCCCTAGTGACCCACTCAAAAAAATTTTGCTTCCTGTTCCTGTTACCCTATCTATGCTCTGCGGGTCTGGAGATCTTAGTCCCAAAGGGAGGAACACTCCCATCTGGAGACAAAATACTGATTGCATTGAACTGGAAATTAAGAATGACACCCAGTCATTTTGGCTTCCTCATGCCTCTGGATCAACAGACAAAGAAGGGCATTACTGTACTATCAGCTGTGATAGATCCTGATTACGAAGGGAAAATTTGGTTGGCTTTACATAATGGAGGTAAAGAAGAATATGTCTGGAATATAGGAGATTCTTTAGGATGTCTCTTAGTACTACCATGGCCTATGATTAAAGTCAATGGAAAATTACAGCAACCCAATTCCGATATGACTGCTAATGGCCCAGAACCTTCAGGAATGAAGGTTTGGGTCACCCCACCAGGCAAAGAACCACGACCAGCTGAGGTGCTTGCTGAGAGTGAGGGAAATACAGAATGGGTGGTGGAAGAAGGTAGTTCTGAATATCAGCTACGACCACGTGACCAGCTGAGAAACGAGGACTGTGATTGTTTTATTTCTTCATTGTATATGTGCATCATATATTTTTGTTTCCTTCTGTTATGAACTGTGAAATGTAAATAAGGTTAATGCATTTTGGTTGTATGTGTGTTCGCATATCATGTTAGGCACAAATATGACTTTATAATTGTCCTTATTTGGGAGCTCTGGTAGCATAGTGGCTAAGGCACTTGACTGCTAACCAGAAGGCTGGCGGTTCAAACCCACCAGCCACTCCTCGGAAGGAAGGTTGGGCAATCCTACTTCCGTAGTGATACTGCCTCGGAAACCCAAGGAGGGGTCGCTATGAGTCAGGGCTGACTCGACGGCACATAACAACAACAACAACAATTGTCCTTATTTAGACATTATATATGGTTAAGAAGATGTGTACAACTGCCAAGTTGACAAGGGGTGGGCTGTGATAGTTGGAGCTGTGTGTTAACTTGGCTGGACCCCAGTTTTGTGTGGTTGCTCCCATGATGAGATCGGGACCCCAGTTTTGTGTGGTTGCTCCCATGATGAGATCGGATGACTGTGTTCTGAGTGGCCAATCTGTTCAAGGGGAGTTTCCCTAGGGGTGTGGTCTGCTTCCAGTATATCCAGGGACATCCTGGGAAGAGAGACATTCTTCTGTGGATTGGGATTCTGTTGTGCTGCCTACAACTGTCCGTGAGTGAGCAGTTTACCATTTGGCCTAGAGATCTTGGATTCATCATTCATTGGAGTCAAGAGCCAGTGTACTGCCTGACAGCCTTGAGCTCCTTGGCCCCTGCGGCTGCGGGAGCTGGGAAAAGCCTCCAGCTTGACGTTTGATCCAGGAACTTTGAACTTGCTGGCTTCTATATGTGTGGGAGCCATTTTCCTAAGATAAATTTCTCTCTCTCTATATATGTATATGTGTATGTGTATATATATATATATATATATACATATATATATATATATGTGTGTATATATAAGCTTTGCTGGTTTTTGTTTCTCTAGAGAACCTAGTCTAACACAGCAGTCAAGTTACTGATGGAGTCTTAGCTAAGGTGTGTCTCACAATGGGTCCAGTGGATCCTGAATCCATGCTGTAGTGATTTCCCCAGTTCCAGAATGCATAATTAGAATAGATATACTGAGCAACTGGCAGAATTCCCACATGGGGTCCCTAACATGTGGAGTAAGGGCTATTATCATAGGAAAAGCCAAGTAGAAACCATTAGAACTGCCTCTACCTACAAAAGTACTAAACCAAAAGGAATACCACAACCTTGGAGGGGTTGCAGAGATTACTGCCACCATCAAGGACTTGAAGGATGCAGGATTGCTGATTCCCACCACATCCCCATTTAATTCACCTATCTTTGGAAGACCGAAGAAGAGCTGATGCTTTTGAGTTGTGGTGCTGGCGAAGAATGCTGAAAGTACCATGGACTGCTAAAAGAACTAACAGATCTGTCC
>NW_006921622.1:10429423-10431520 GCF_000298275.1 Orycteropus afer afer
GGCCTGTGTAAAAAACAGATGATCTTGGAGAATGACAGTAGAATACTGTAAACTTAATCAGGTGGTGACTCCAATTGCAGCTGCTGTTCCTGATGTGGTTTCATTGCTTGAGCAAATTAGTACATCTCCTGGTCCTTGGTATGCAGCTATTGATCTGGCCAATGCCTTTTTCTCAATACCAATTTCAAACGACCATCAGAAGCAGTTTGCCTCAAGCTGGCAAGGACAACAGTATACTTTTACAGTGCTTCGTCAAGGGTATATCAACTCCTCAGCACAATGTCCTAATTTAGCCCACAGGCATCTTGATCGCCTTTCCCTTCCACAAGACATCACACTGGCCCATTATATTCATGACATTATGCTAATTGGACCTAGTAAGGAAGAAGTACTGGTGACTCTAGACTTATTGGTGAGACATCTGTGTGGTAGAGGGTGGGAAATTACCCAACAAAAATTCAGGCACCTTCCACCTCAGTGAAATTTCAAGGGGTCCAATGGTATGGGGCATGTTGAAATATTCCTACCAAAGTGAAGGATAAGTTATTGTATCCGGCTTCCCCCACAACTAAAAAGGAGGCACAACATCCACCTCTTTGGATTTTGGAGGCAACATATCCCTCATTTAGGTGTGTTGCTTTGGCCTATTTATCAAGTGACTCGGAAAGCTGCTAGTTTTGAGTGGGGCCCAGAATAACAGAAGGCCCTGCAACATGTTCAGGCTGCTCTGCCACTTGGGCCGTATGATCCAGCTGATCCAATGGTGCTTGAAGTATCTGTAGCAAATAGAGATGCTGTTTGGAATCTTTAGAAGGTCCCTATTGGTGAATCGCAACACAGACCCTTGGTATTTTGGAGCAAAGCCCTGCCATCCCCTGCAGATAACTACTCTCCTTTTGAGAAACAGCTTTTGGCTTGTTACGAGGCTTTAGTAGAGACTGAACACCTAACCATGGGCCACCAAGTCACCATGAGGTCTGAGCTGCCCATCATGAACTGGGTGTTGTTTGACCCAGAGAGTCATAAAGTTGGACGTGCACAGTAGCATTCCATCATTAAATGGAAGTGGTATAACAGAGATAGGGCTTGAGCCTGCTTGTGCCTCAAGGCACAAGTAAGTTGCATGAGGAAGTGGCCCCAATGCCTATGGTCTCCACTCCAGTCACATTACCTTCCCTCTCCCAGTTTCCACTGATGGCTTCATGGGGAGTTCCTTATGATCAGTTGACTGAGGAAGAGAAAACTCGTTCTTGGTTTACAGATGATTCTGCACGATATGCAGGCACCACTTGAAAGTGGAGAGCAGCGGCACCGCAGCCTCTTTCTGGAACTTCCTTGAAGGACAGTGGTGAAGGGAAATACTCCCAATGGGCAGAACTTCGAGCCATGCATCTGGCTGTTCATTTCGCATGGAACAAGAAATGGCCAGATGTGCGATTGTATGTGGATTCATGGGCTGTGGCTAGTGGCTTGGCCAGATAGTCTGGGACTTGGAAGGAACATGATTGGAAAATTGGTGACAAGGATGCATGTGGAAGAGGTATGTGGATAGAGCTCTCTGAATGGGCCAAAGGAGTAAAGATATTTGTGTCTCATGTGAAGGTCCACCAAAAGATGACCTTGGCAGAGGAGAACTTTAACAATCAGGTGGATAGGATGACACTTTGTGTCACCAGCCATCCTTTTTCCTCAGCTACTCCTGTCATTGCTCCATGGGCTCATGAACAAAGTGGCCATGGTGGCAGGTATGGAGGCTATGCAGGGGCTCAGCAAAAAGGACTTCTACTTACCAAGGCCGATTTAGCTATCACCACTGCTAGCTAAGTGCCCAATCAGCCAGCAGCAGAGACCAGTGCCCAATCTGCCAGCAGCAGAGACCAACACAGAGTCCATGATATGGAACCATTCCTTGGAGTGATCAGCCAGCAACCTGTGGCAGGTTGATTACACTGGACTACTTCCATCATGGAAAGAACAGCGTTTTGTTCTTACTGGAAAAGATACTTATTCTGGGTATGGATTTGCCTTTCCTGAACGCAATGCTTCTGCTAAAACTACCATCCGTGGACTTACAGAATGCCTTATCCACCGTCATGG
>NW_006921622.1:10432226-10432836 GCF_000298275.1 Orycteropus afer afer
CAATGGAAAATTACAGCAACCCAATTCTGATAGGACTACTAATGGCCCAGACCCTCCAGGAATGAAGGTTTGGGTCACCCCACCAGGCAAAGAACCACAACCAGCTGAGGTTAAGGAAAATATGGAATGGTGGAAGAAGGTAGTTCTGAGTATCAGCTCTTACCATGTGACCAGCTGCAGAAACAAGGACTGTGATTGTATATGTGTATCAAATATTTTTGTTTCCTTCTGTTATGAACTGTAACTGTTATGAATTGCTATGAAATGTAAATAAGGTTAACGTGTTTCAGTAGTATGCGTTAGCATATCATGTTAGGTGAAAATATGAATTTATAACTGTCCTTATTTAGAGATTATGTATGGTTCAGAAGATGTGTACAACTCCCAAGTTGACAAGGAGTGGACTGTGATAGTTGGAGCTGTGTGTCAACTTGGCTGGACCACAATTTTTTGTGGTTTAAGCAACTGTGGTGTGGGTTCCCGTGATGGGATCGGATGTATATGTTTTCTTTTTCATTTATTTATTGTGATTTGGGTGAAGATTTAGAGAGCAAATTCACTTTCCATACAGCAGTTCACATATACTTTGTCTCATGTCATTGACCACAGT
>NW_006921622.1:10435301-10440592 GCF_000298275.1 Orycteropus afer afer
GGATGTATATGTTTTGAGCAGCCAATTCATTGAAAGGGAGTTTCTCTAGTGGTGTGGCTTGCTTCCAGTATTTATGGACATCCTGGGACAGAGACACTCTTCTATGGATCTGGATCCTGTTGTGCTGCCTACAACTGCCTGTGAGTGAACAATCCACCATTTAGCCTGGATATCTTGGATTTGTCATTCGTTGGAGTCAACAGCCATTATACTGCCTGCCTACCTTGATCTCGTCAGCCCCTGCAGCTGAGTGAGTCAGGAAAAGCCTCCAGCTTGACATCTGATCCAAGAACTTGAAACTTGCCAGCTTCTGTAAGTGTGTGAGCCATTTTCCTAAGATAAATTTCTCTTTCTCTATATGTATATATAAACTTTACTGGTTTTGCTTCTCTAGAGAACCCAGTCTAACACAGTATATAAATTTGAATAATAGTCTTATTAATGGGTCTTCCTTGCAGGCATATGAATATTATCCTATTACTGACAGCACTGTACTTCAGGACAGATATTAAAACATCCTTTGTCATGATGAATGTCACACCATTCCTCTTCAAACTGTCATTCCTGGCATAGTAGATCATATGGTTGTCTGATTCAAAATGAACAAAACCTGTTCATTTCAGCTCACTAATGCCTAGGATATCAATCTTTATGCATTCCATTTCATTTTTGACAATTTCCAATTTTCCTAGATTCATACCTGATATGCTCCATGTTCTGATTATCAGTGGTTGTTTGCAGCTGTTTCTCCTCAATTTGAGACATGCTACATCAGCACATGGAGGTCCTGAAAGATTTACTACTATCCATATGATTAAGGCAGGCTCTACTCTGATGAGGCAGCTCTTTCCCAGTCCTATTTTGAGTGCCTTCCGACCCAAAGGGCTCATCTTCCTGCACTGTGTCAGACAATGTTTCCAAGCTATTCATAAAGTTGCCCAATAATGTATCGGACAGTGTTTCCCTGCTATTCATAAGGTTTTCCCTAGCCAATTTTTGAGAAGTGGATGGCCTCTTCCTTCTTCCTAGTCTGTCTCAGTCTGTAAGCTACACTGAAACCTGTGCACCATATGCAACCCCACTGGCATTTGAAACACCAGTGGCACAGCCTCAAGCCTGACAGCAATGTGCAAGCCCCACAGGATGACAAACTGATAGATAAGTTTGTCTCCCTTTGCTGTTGGAAACCTCTTCGCCCTCCCCTTACCTAATTTCCTACCTGGATCCTGCTGCTTTTGTGGTCCCCTTCAATCCCTCCCTTTCCTGACTCTGGGGGGCTGGGTCCTTTCTCCCCTATTTAGGTGTTGGAAATGCAAATTACCATAGCCACTTTTTAAAGTAATGTGGGAGTGTCTAGCAAAATCCAAAATATTATACAGCCTCTGATCAGATCAAGTTAATTCATTTTTGGGTATATACCCCAGAAAAGACTAAGATACATAGTAGGATTTTTTTTTTTTTTTTAGAACTATGTTTTATATCACACCATAATCTTTTTGATTGAGAAGCAGAGTAGGAAATGTATTTCCTATCACAACTTAAAACACAATTACATATATGTTTCATAAAACATTAAATACTCTTGCACTCTGACACTTTCTATCACATTCTATTCTTTTTTTAAATGCAGGCTCCAACCCACTAAATTAATTTCACTACTTGCTGTTTGGAAAACATTGACCTAAAAACCTATGACAATATGTACAAGAAATATAGATATTTCTTGCTTGTTCACTGAAAAAAAAAGAACCTCACCGCTGTCACTTATAGGGACCCCTCCCTGGGTTTCCAAGGCAGTATATATGGAAGTTTCCAAGGCAGTCTTCCTTCAGAGGACTGGCTGGTGGGTTTGAAACACCAGCCCTCTGGTTAGCAGTCACATGCCTTAGGCACTACACCACCAGAGTTCCTTTGTTCACTACAGTAGTGTTTAAAACAGATAAAAATTATATATAACTTAAATGTCTATGAATATGTAGATAATTAGAATGGAGAGTGCAATGTAATATTATAAAGTTAAAGATCTGAATTAGATATCTGTATGTAGTATGAACAAGGAGCTAACTGAAAGGTCAGTGATTCAAACTGACCAGCAGCTCCACGGGAGAAGGCTGTGTCAGTCTGCTTCCATTAAGATGGACAGCCTTGAAAATCCTATGGGGCACTTCTACTCTGATCCATAGGTTAGCTGTGAGCTGGAACTGACTCAGTGGCAATAAGTATGGGTATGTAATATGAATACATTTTTAAATAGAATAAAACCCAAAAAACCAAACTCACTACCACTGAGTCGGATCTGACTCAAAGCGACCCCTCCTTAGGTTTCCAGGTGGGATCACGAGGGAAGTAGACTGCCCAATCTTGAAGAAGCAGCAAATATTTCCAGAATATCAGATATACAGATTTATAATAATACCATACCATGTTTATGAATGTACATACGTGTATATATAAAACAATAAAGTATATATGTTAACATACTAACTCACATTAGGGTAGAAGATAGGGTACTCAGGTTGAAACGGCTGGCTAAAGAAACCTTTAGCTATATCTGTAATGTTTTAATTTATCAAGAATATTTAAATTTTATTTGGAAAGACTGCAACAAGTTTTGAGATCTGAATTGGTACAATGGGAGTAGAGGTGAGAGGGAATGTGGTATACATGAGCACAAACTAGAAAAGAGGAAAAAGTATACATGGAAAAGTATGCATAGCCACATACTTGAATCAATGAATAAGAGAAAAAAAGCTGCAGAAAAAGACCAAAATCCTAAGGATTAAAGAAAGATTAGGAAGGTATGTAGCAACAGCTGGGGGAGAAGAAAAAGAAAGACATGAAGTTGGTTAAAAAAAAAAAAAAAAAGGCAGGAAGAAAAGGTCTAACAAAACTAGTAAACTGATCCATCCCTTACTGGTAGTTCAACTGTATAAATAAAAGGGTGGCAGCTTGGTGGGAAAGTACTTAGCAACTCTGTTTATACAGACAACAGAAAGTGCCACTAGAGTGGCAAATTGAACTGTGCAAGGCCAATTAACCCTTTCACCTTAGTGTTTTATAGTAGCTATCTTACTTACTGTGCCTCTGCTAGATCTACAATGATATGTGTTAGGACCAAATGTAATTATAAATCATTGTTAGACGTATTGATGAATTCTGCAAATTCCATGAAGCACATACATTTTATTCAGTGTTCTGTATACCTTCTTTACTATTTTCCTCTGGTTTTAATTAAGGAACACTTTCAAAGGATGAGGTGTTGTCCAGAAACTCAAACTACATGTGTCCTTTTATTAAACTACGAATTGAATACTACTCCAGGTATTTGGTCTAAAGGATTTTTTTTTTTTTTTAACTTTGATGTACCTCGTATTTCTTTTAGATAAATCATGAATAGTGATAGAAAGAGGAACATATTTAGAAAAAAAAAATAATAAAGAAATCTTAATGTGCACTGAAGAGATGTGCAAATTAATCAGTTGCTACATGGGTTATATCTATAATTATAATTTACTATTTATAAAGTAAACTTTGACTCTTGAAGGGTTGTACAATAAGATTATTTTAAAGACAGTAATAGGTGTACTAGTGGTAACTACACTCATCTTCCTAATTCTAGGAGATAGTCTTGTGTCTTTAAATTATCTTCAAGAGTAGAGATAACATCATATGTATTCTATAAAATCTAGAAAGCTATTTATATGCTAAAAAGGGGTATTTGATAATGACCAAGTTGTGAGATGTTGGCATACATGAAAGGCCTTGCTTCTGCAAAGTCAGGCCAAGAATAAAAATATGTAATTGTTCAATAGTATGTTAAAGGCATTCCACATAAAAATCTATTTGTTAATCCTAACATTCTTTTTTTCTACTACCCAAAGCTCACGAAGGCACTAACATCATCCTACTATCAGCTGAAATTCCATTCCAAATCTTTTGCTAGCCCAGTTATTTGTCACTGAATCTTAATAATAATTTTTAGAATGTTAGTCAAAGAAGGGGAAACTGCCACAGCATTTCTTGAAGTAGAATTTAAAGGAATACACATTGTGCGTGTTAACTCAACAAAAATCAATACCAGTCTAAAGAGGTCACACCTGTATCTTAGGAACAAAGGGTATTTCCCATCTTCTGGATTTTATCAGCTATTCCCAAATAATAACAAAAGACCAAAAGAGCTGGAGAATTTTGCCCTCATCATGCTCCAGAGGCTGTTTATTGACTTCTATGACTATGTTCAAATCAGTGGAGGAGGAGGAAGGTATAGAATCATCTACCTTTCTCTGTCTTTTCTTGAATTCAGACCACCCACTGTTGTTGTTGTTGTTGTTGTTGTTGTTATGTGCCGTCAAGTCCACCCGACTCATGCGACCCCTCCTTGAGTTTCCGAGGCAGTATCACTACAAAAGTAGATTGCCCCATCTTCCTTCCGAGGAGTGGCCAGTGGGTTTGAACCGCCAGCCTTCTGGTTAACAGTCAAGTGCCTTAGGCACCAGGCTACCAGAGCTCCTAGACCACCCACTAGGTTCCTGTATTTCTATTTTGTTCCACAATAATACCAGTAGGACCACAGCAAAAGCAACCAGTCAAAACAAGTAGCATTAAGAAAGGAGAAATGTCCAGAGGGTGCAGCCATTTTGAATGTTTACACACGGCTTGACCATTCTGGATATTTAAAGTGACAGCATTCTCCCAGATTCTATGGATTTAAGAATAGGCCCCACTTGCAAGAATCCCAAGGACATTCCGGACCAGGATGACTAGAAAGGTGCAACATTCCCCTTGTTACTCTTATACCCCACACCCTCTTGGCGAATGGAGGTGCAGCCATCCTTCACTCCTACCCCCTTTCTGGGCCAGCAGGAGTTCCATACCAGTCTGTGTGTTCAGAAGGAGCCTGGGTGCCCTGCCCTGCCCTGATTTTTTTTTTTTTTTTTCTGTTTTCTGTTTTTTAGTTTGTTTGTTTTTATCTGTTTTAAAACTACTATTATTATTACTACTTTTATCCTTTTTACTATTATTCTTTATTCTTCCACTCCCAGGTTCTAGTTTTCAGCTTTTTTTCTTTTCCCTGTTCCTGGTTGCAATTTTTTTTTTTCCTTTCTCGTGGTTAACCCCATTCCTTGTATTTCTTTTTCCGTTTTTCCCATATTTTTCTTCATTATTCTCCTTCTCTACCTTTTTTCACCCAAAACCAGGCCAGGAGCTGATTGTGGAACAGACCATCAACTTCTCATATGCAAATTCCACTTGAAGTTAAAGACAATTAAAACAAGTCCAAGAGAGCCAAA
>NW_006921622.1:10454755-10456446 GCF_000298275.1 Orycteropus afer afer
TCCTGATCAATACTCTCAGCAAAATAGGAATAGAAGGGACATTCCTCAACATAATAAAGGGCATCTATGCAAAACCAACAGCCAACATTATACTCAATGGAGAGAGACTGAAACTATTCCTGTTATGAACAGGAACCAGACAAGGGTGCCCACTATCACCACTTCTCTTCAACATAACGGGAGTCCTAGCCAGGGAAATAAGGCAAGAAAGGTAAATCAAAGGCATCCAAATTGGTAAGGAAGAAGTCAAACTATCCCTATTTGCTGATGATATGATCCTATACCAAGAAAACCCAAGAAACTCAGTCAAAAATCTACTGGAACTAATTGAGAGATTTAGCATCGTGGCAGGATACAAGATCAACATCCAAAAATCAGTTGGATTCCTCTACACCAGCAAAGAGATTGCTGAAAAAGAAATAAGAAAATCAATATCATTTACAATAGCTATCAAAAAAATAAAATACTTGGGAATAAATCTTACCAGGGACACAAAAAACCTGTACAAAGAAAACTATAAAAAAAAAAAAAAAACTACTTCAAGAAACCATAAGAGATCTACATAAATGGGAGAACATACCATGCTCGTGGATAGGAAGATTGAACGTTGTGAAAACGTCAATTCTAACCAAAGCAATCTATACATTCAATGCAATCTCAATCCAGATCCTGTCAACATTTTTAAGGATCCAGATAAACCAATCACTACCTTTATATGGAAAGGAAATAGATCTTGGATAAGCAAAGCCCTATTGAAGAAGAAGAACAAAGCAGGTGTTCTCACACTGCTGGATCTCAAAACCTACTATACAGCCACAGTAGTCAAAACTGCCTGGTATTGGTATAACAACAGACACATACACCAATGGAATAGAATTGAGAACCCAGAAAATAGATCCATTGACCTATGGTCAGCTAATCTTTGACAAAGAGCCACAATCCATTAAATGGGGAATAGAATGCTTGTCTAATAAATGGTGCTGGCAAAACTGGATATCCATTTGCAGAACAATGAAACAAGATCTGTACCTCACACCATACACAAAAACTAACTCCAGATGGATCGAAGATTTAAATGTGAAATCTAAAACTATAGAGTTCCTCAAGGAAAAACTAGGGGCAAATTTAGGGGCCCTAATATATGGCATAGATAGACTATCAAGCATAACCCAAAATACAAAAACAGCAGAAGAGAAACTAGATGAATGGGACCTTCTAAAAATTAAATTTTTATGTGCTTCCAAAGACTTCTCAAAAAAAGTCAAAAGAGAACCTACAGATTGGGAAAAAATATTTAGCAATGACATACCTGACAAGGGACTTATCTCTAGAATTTATAGAAAACTCCAACACCTCAATAACAAAAAGACAAGTAATCCAATTTAAAAATGGGCAGAAGACATGAATAGATACTTCACCAAGGAAGATATTCAGGTGGCCAACAAACACAATCATTAGTCATTAGAGAGATGCTAATCAAAACTACAATGAGATACCATCTTGCTCCAGCACCAGTAATAGTAAAGTTCAACAAGACAGAAAATAACAAATGCTGGCGGGGATGTGGAGAAATTGAGACTCTCATACACTGCTCATGGGACTGTAAAATGGTACAACCGCTGTGGAAAACAGTATGGCGATTCCTTCAAAAGTTGGAATTAGAAATACCATTTGACCCAGCCATTCCATTA
>NW_006921622.1:10456941-10471537 GCF_000298275.1 Orycteropus afer afer
TGTATTTGTATGATCTGAATTCCCAGGTATATAGTAGAGCTGACAAGGGGCAAGGTTGTAGTCACTTCTTGGTCACAGCCAGCTACCCAGAGGGATCGAGTAGTTGAACCTATGGGCTCGGGACCATCATCACAGGGGATATCGAGCTCAATTGGCATAACATACTACACAAAACATTGTTCCACCTCCTACTTTGGCAAGTAGCGACTGGGATGTTAAAAGCTTGAAAGCAGCCATCTAGATGCAACGATGGGTCTCTCCTCATCCAGAGCAAAGAAGATTCATGGAAAGAATTAGTCCTAGCGACTGGTACACCACACGATCCTCAGCCTATACAACTATGAGACCAGAACTAGATGGTGCCCTGCTACCACTGTCAACCACTTGGAGGGGGATCAATTTAGGAGATCCTGGATAGAGAGGGAGAACAATGTGGAAAAAAAACTCAAAGTCATTTGGAAAAAAAAAAGGGAGGGGGAGGGACCATGTTTGCTGGTCTGATAGGGCCTGGTGGAACCCACGAGACTATGGCCCCTAGCTGCCCTTCAGGTCTAGAACTGAACCCACATCTGTAGCTTCCAGCCAAACAAAAGACAGGCATATGAGTTGAACATTTACCTGAGGTAGATACACTCCTTGGAGAGAACAATCATGGGAGATAGAAGGGCTGTTTATGCACAAGGAGGCAGCTGAGGGGGCAGGTGTGCATGAAGGAATGGAAACAGGGAAGAGGTGACTGTCGGGAGGAAGTGGGAGGGGAGCTGTTGCATTGTGATGAATTGTGGTCAATGTCATGAAACAGAGTGTATGTGAACCGCTGTATGGAAAGTGAATTTGCTCTGTAAATTTTCACCCAAATCACACATACACACACATCAAAAAAGTCAATTAGCAAGCAAAAAGATTGACTCTGAGCCTAGTAAGCAACATCTTAAACTTAAACTGCTTTCACCAGTACTGTGCAAAGCTAGGGACAATCTACTTCCATAGTGATACTGCCTCGGAAACCCAAGGAGGGGTCACTATGAATCGGATCTGACTTGATGGCACATACAACAAGAATATGCAAAGCTAGGAGATACCACAAAGAGGCTTAGTACCTACAGACAATGTCTACAAGCCATCAATTGATTATACTTTTTCTGCAAGGCTCCCAAATGATTTGTCTCCAAAGTGCAAGAATCACAACATTATGCCTCTTTCAAGGATTCCAAAAACCTAGCAATATATGAAAATCTTTGAAAAACACCTAAAAATATTTAGAAATGCCTTCTTTTAAATAAGTGTTGTTTGCAGTCATGTCTATTCTGACTTATAGCAACCCTAAAAGACAGAGCAGAACTGTCCCATAGGGTTTCCTAGGCTGTAATCTTTACAGGAACAAATCACCAGGTCTTTACTCCTGCAGAGTGGCTAATGGGGTATAACTGCCAACCTTTCGGTTAGCAGAAGAGCACGTAACCATTGTGCCACCAGTATTCCTCTTCCAAAAAGTAGTGAGCCAGTTTAGTGGCTTCAAGAACCTCTATAGTTTCCACCATGTAAAACTATCTGATGAGGCTATGAGTGCAGCTGAAGAAGTTGCAAAGACATTTCCTCCATTTTTAACCTTATGGATTAGTGAAAAGAGCTCTACTCTAGATTGCATTGTGAATTTTTATTCAAATAAACTCAACAACCTATATCTCAAATAAGGAAGCATGAGCGTAAGAATTTAAAGGCTTTTAAGAATTGACTATGATACTAGCTGAAAACACTGGTGGATAATTAATTCATTTAAAGTAATGTGTTGTTTTTGTTGGTGTTCTAATCATAAAGTTCCACAGATTTTAAGGGTTTTATTCCAATGCCATATTTCCAGTTTTTTTTAAAAAATAAAACAGCTGCCATCAACTCGAATCCAATCATGGCAACCCATGTGTCAGAGTAGAATTGTTCTAACACAGGTATCCGCAGATATCCAAAAGTAGAATGTTCCTATAAATCCTTTCATAAGCCAAAATGGCATAAAGCAAAGAACCAATTATTATTAATTTATATGAGAAAAATGTTTAAGTGTTCCCAGACCCAAAAAATAACCTACCAAATCATACCAAACACATAAAACCTAAAACATCATTATAACATATAGTAAAAGTAGGAATGCTATGATAAATATCCAGCCTATATGAAGTAGAAATAATGTATATACAGAACAGTTCCCAGGCAAGGAGCTTGGAGACACCACTCTTGCTGCTCAGGGTGTGCGTGGCCTGTTTAATGGCTCACTACAAAACAAACGCTGAATACTAGTGCTACTTATACCATTTTTTTGGAAAAGTGAAAATCCTCTTTGGGTTTTTTTAGTGAGTGAAACAGCAAAATAGGTACTAATGTAAGTCTTTCTTAACAGTGAAGTGGTGTATATCAAACTTTTGAAAAGTGGGAGATACTTTAGGAAGAAGATCACCAGGTCTTTCTTCTAAAGCACCTCTGGGTGAACTCAAACCTCCAGCCTTCTGTTTAACAATCAAGCACTTAACTATTTGTGTACCCAATGATTCCATTTCTCCAATAAACTCTGTTATTTTCAAAATATGCTTTTACAGAAGACAAAGTTTCCCAGGAAGCAATATATGGCATTATAGCAGAAACAGCTGTATTTGGATCTGGTCTATCTCAATAAAGCAGAAAAAATATTAAACCAAATTAAGACAAAATATTGGTAAGGGAGATATCCTCATTTGTTTGTTTTCCTTTTTCACCATGGCAATGAGCTAGAGAAATTTGTCTTCATTGTGTAAGTCATTCAACCCTGCATGACTTAGTCAAACTACCTGTATAATTGATAAAAGGACCATTGACTTTCTATTTCTTATCTACTCTCAGCAGAGTTTGTTCTCAGCCTTCAACTTCATTGTTCTTCACAATAGTCAAAACCTTCTTCTCCCATGGATTCTGCATTTCTTATTCTGTACCTTCCTCAGAGTTTACAATTTGTCTAGTTCCCCAATATTCTCAGAATCAAAACATGACAGACTTAAAGAGTTAGAAAGTTCTTAGGTTATCCAGTCTAACCTTATACTAAGTGAGGAATCCCTACCAAATTATTAGTTATGAATATCTACTGACTACAGTAGTGCCTAAAGCACCTGCTAACCAGAAGGCTGGCAGTTCAAACCCACCAGCCAACCCTCGGGAGGAAGGTTGGACTATCTACTTCTGTACTGATACTGATACTGCCTCGGGAACCCAAGGAGGGGTCACTATGAGTTGGATCCGACGCCATGGCAGTGCATTTGGTTTTCCTTTTTCTTTTTTTTTGTATGGTACTAAATACTATGTTAGATTTTAAGGAGAGGGCAGGAAACAAAAGATAACACAAAACATGGATATTAAATAAACTGTTATATATAGCTGTGATAATAAATATGCAAATAACTTCAAAATAAATGAGTGCTACAAGAACACATAACAAATGACTTAATCTAGAATAGAGAAACAGGAAACTTTTACGTGAAGTCTAAAGTATGAGTAGGCATGAACTGGGGAAAAAAGGAAAGAGAGAAAGGAAAAATAGGAGAAAAGTTTTTTCTATGCACAAAAAAAAAAAAAACAGCATCTACAACAGTCTTAACACAGAATAGAATATGGTAGGTTCAAAAACACTGAATAAAGTCCATTTTAGACATAATTTATCAAATGAAGAGGAGAGTGGTACAAAATGAGTTGTAGAGATAAGGAGCAGACAGATTATGTTGTTGTTGTTGTTTGCCATCGAGTCAGACCCGACTCATAGCGACCCCTCCTTGGGTTTCTGAGGCAGTATCACTACGAAAGTAGATTGCCCCATCTTCCTTCCGAGGAGTGGCAAAACAATGACAGTAAAATAAATTATTCCATATTGACATAAACAGTGAGAAGAGGCGTCTTTTCCTTATATAGACAGTCCCTGACTTAAAACAGGATTCCATTCCTACAACTCTGTCATTAATTGGTTCTGACATAAGTCGAATGCCTTTTTTTTTTCAGTTTTATTATTGCCTTTTTATTATCAGTATCTTTATAAATCTAACCTTTATTTGTCACCATCAGTATCATAACAATGAAATCAGAGTCCTAATGGCTGCTGGGTACAAATGCAGTTCAACTGTCATACACTGTTCAAGGCAAACATTGCCCAACTTTCTATGTCCTATAAGGACATTGACAGACTTCATAGCACACCTGTTTTTACCAGTAACTCGTAACACTGACCATCTGCACATTAACATCTGAGAATGATAACATCAGCAAATTATGAACACTATATGTAGTATATATTAACTAATGATAAGATGTACAAAAACAACTAGCAGGTCGCTCATAACCATAGTTTGTCATAAATTGAATACACTATAAGTCAAGGACTACTTGCAGTAGAATTCTAATTAATAAATGTAGAAAGAATAATGGAAATAGAGAAATCACTATTTAACAAACACCATGGTAATAATGGCTACTGGAAAGAATCATCAAGGGATGCTAAAACTACTGAGCAAAAGTATGATGACAAACAGGATATCTGCATAGTACCTAAATATTTTCCACAAAGAACATAAAGGGAAAAATAGTAACTTCATAGTGGAGAAACCTGGCAGACATTATCTTAGCCAAGTGATCAAAGTTAACATCATCTGCAATGAGATACATTGATTGATATCATGTATCTCCCAATAAATAATACATTGATAAGGGTATATCACTTCTTTGATTTTCTTGTCAAACACACATAACCTGAATTTAATCATGAGGAAATGTCAAACTGTGGAACATTCTAAAATATAACTGTCCAAACTAAAAAATCAAATTCACTGCCATTAAGTTGATTCTGACTCAGCAACCCCCACTGGGTTTCTAAGGCTGTAAATCTTTACAGAAGCAGACTTTCTCATCTTTCTTCTGCAGAGCAGCTGGTGGGTTTGAACCGCCAACCTTTTGGTTAGCAGCCAACTGCCTTAACAACCATACCACCAGAGCTCCTTGTAACTAACTATCCAATATTCTTCAAAGGTCAAATTGGCAAGAGGTCAAGAAAGACAAACTGTCCAGAGTGGAGGAGATTAATGAGATTCTTAAATGCAATGTATGATCCTGGACCAGAGGAAAATGTTAGTAGAAAAACTGGCAAAACTTGAATGAGGTCTGTAGATTAGTTAACAGTATTATAGCAATGTTAATGTCATGGTTTTTATCATTTTAATATGGTTATATAAGGCATTTGGGAAAGCTAGGTGAAGAACATAAACTCTTTGTATTATTTTTTGCCACAATTTTGTTAAGTTTGAAATTATTTCTAAATAAAAATTATAAGTAAAAGCAGTTTTAAAATATATTTCTTAATCCTAATATGGGAGCTCTGGTAGCGTAGTGCCTAAGGCACTTGACTGCTAACCACAAGGCTGCCAGTTCAAACCCACCAGCCACTCCTCAGAAGGAAAGTTGGGCAATCTACTTCTGTAGTGATACTGCCTCGGTAACCCAAGGAGGGTCACTATGAGTCGGGTCCAACTCAAAGGCACATAACAACAACAACAATCCTAATATATTTAATACTCTAATATCCCTGTAGCCTTTCTCATGCTAAGTATGTTCTTCATAGGACAAGATTCCCAGATTCCATATTATCTTTGTATATCCCCTTTTGAAAAACTTATTCTTGTTATTGTTGTTGTTAGTTGCTGTGCAGTTGATTCTGACAACGGTGACCTCCACATGTGCAGAGCAGAACTGCTCCACAAGGTTTTCAAGGTTATGACCTCTATGAAGCTGGACAGTCTTTTGAGGCACTGCTGGGTGTGTTCGAACCACCAACCGCTTAGCTAGTAGTAGAACACTCAACCACTTGTGTCATCTCCATCTTAAAGTGTATTGTCAGGAAGATACATAACATATTGATACAGATTACATTAGATTTCTCATTTTCTATGACTTAGTCACTATTGAAGAGCTCTGGTGGCACCATGGTTAAAGCACTCAGGGGCTAACAGAAAGGTCAGCAGGTTGACCCCACCAGCCTCTCTGCAAGAAAAAGATGTGGCACTGTGCTTTCCCAAAGATTTACAGCCCTGGACACCCTATGGAGCAAATCTACTCTGTCCCATAGGGCTACTATAAGTCAAAATAAATTCAACAGCAATGGATTATTTTTTTAAAATATATATGTTAATAGGAGCTCTGGTAGCGTAGTGCCTAAGGCACTTGACTGCTAACAAGAAGGCTGGCGGTTCAAACCCACCAGCCACTCCTCGGAAGGAAGGTTGGGCAATCTACTTTCATAGTGATACCACCTCGGTAACCCAAGGAGGGGTCGCTATGAGTCAGGTCCGACTCAACGGCACATAACAACAACATGTATGTTAATACATATTAATTGTTGTTTTTTAAAAGCAGATGCATCATTCTGTTGCTCTAATTCACTTTGTGAGTGCTGCTATAACAGAAATATCACAAATGAGTGGGTCTAATAAACAGACATTTATTTTTTCACAATCTAGAATGCTACAAGTCTAAATTCGGGGTATCTGCTCTAGAGGGATATCAATGCTGATGCCATATGGATCTTGGCTCAAAGCAAAGAATACCAGAAAGATGTTTGCTTGTGTTTTATTGACTATGCAAAAGCATTCGATTATATGGATCATAAGAAATTATGGGTAACACTGAGAAGAATGGGAATTACAGGACACTTGATTGTGCTCATGAGGAACCTGTACAGAGACCAGGAGGCTGTCATTCAAACAGAACAAGGCGATACTGCATGGTTTAAAATCAGGAAGGGAGTGTGCCAGTGTTGTATCCTTTCACCATACTTATTCAATCTATATGCTGAGCAAATAATCTGAGAAGCTGGGCTATATGAAGAAGAATGTGGCATCAGGATTGGAGGAAGACTCACTAACAACCTATGATATGCAGACGATATAACTTTGCTTGCTGAAAGTGAGGATGACTTGAAGTGCTTACTGATGAAGATTAAAGACTATGGTCTGCAGTATGGATTACACCTCAATACAAAGAAAACAAAAATCCTCACAACTGGACCAATAAGCAGCCTCATGACAGACGGAGAAAAGACTGAAGTTGCCAAAGACTTCATATTACCTGCTTCTACAATCAATGCCAATGGAAGTATAAGTCAAAATATCAGACAATGTATTGCATAGGGCAAATCTACTACAAAAGACCTCTTTCGAGGGCTGAAGAGTAAAGATATCACTTTGAAGACTAAGGTGTGCTTAACCCAAGCCATGGTATTTTTAATCACCTCATATGCATGTGAGAGCCGGACAATGAACAAGGAAGACCGAAGAAGAGTTGATGCTTGAGTTGTGGTGTTGGCGAAGAATACTAAATGTACCATGGAATGCCAAAAGAACGAACAGGTCTGTCCTGGAAGAAGTGCAGCCAGAATGTTCCTTGGAAATGAGAATGGCCAGACTTCATCTCACCTACTTTGGTCCTGTTGTGAGAAGGATATCATGCTTGGTAAGGTGGAGGGTCAATGAAAAAGGGGAAGGTCCTCAACAAGATGGACTGACACAGTGGCTGCAATACGGGATCAGGTATAGCAAAGATCATGAGGCTGGCACAGGATTGGGCAATGTTTTGTTCTGTTGTACACAGGGTCACTGTGTGTTGGAAATGACTTGACAGAACCTAACAACAAGCTCCAGCGGACAGCTTTCTCTCTCTTTTGGTTCTAGAGTAAAGTCCTTCTCTGTTCTTGCTTCTGTTCTTGGGGCTTGGCATCTCTCTGCTTCTCTCCTTGCTGCTCTGTGCCTAATCCACTTGGTTTGTATCTCAAAGTGATGGCTTAAAACACACCCTACACATGCAGGGCTTTACGAACATAATAAAGAAAAACCTACTTCCAAATGGAATTACAACCATAAGTAAAAAACCAGACCCACTGCTATCAAGTTGATTTTGACTCATAGTGACCCTTCTGGATAGAGCAGAACTGCCTTACAGAGTTTCCAAGGCTGTAAATCTTTACAGAAGACTCATTTTTATTTCAGCAAATGGCTGGTTGGTTTGAACTGACCATCTTTTGGTTAGCAGACAAATGCTTTAACCTCTATGATGCCACTAGAGCTCTTTCCACGAGTATACAAAAAAAAAACCCTCACTGCCATCAAGTAGATTCCAACTCATAGTGACACCCTTTGGATTTCTGAGGCAGTAAATCTTTACAGAAGTAGACTGCCCCACCAACCTTCTAGTTAGCAGTCAAATGTCTTAGGCACTGCACCACCAGGGATAAGGAATTACAACATATAATATTGGGTGGACATAATTCATAACAGTGAGTAACAAAAACTTGAGCATTTATCTTCACATATACTGAGATCAAACCATATGTTCCCATTTTATTCTTGTGCAATTAATTTTTTAAGCAAAATGTAAAATTATATTTATCTCTGATTATTTCCATGCTTTTGATTTCAGTTCTTACTTTACACCAGTATGGGGATCAGTTGGATTATTCTGGATCACAAGCGTATCATTTATTCGCTCACCATGTATTGCATATGTACCACCTGTGGTATACTACAAACTAAATATCCATACAAAATTTCCCACAGAATTGGGAATGTTCTATCTGGTTAGAAGAGCACAAAACAGACAAAACTTAATGAAGGTATTGAATTTGGGCTAGAACTTTAAGAATAGATAGCATTTGAATAGTTAGAATCAGTACAGAGTCATGGTTATAATCTTTGAATCTGATAAACAAGAATTTAAATGCTATCTCCACAAATTATTAAATATGTAATCCTGAACATGTTAATTTCTCTGAAATTCATTATCTTCATTTATAAAATGGGGTTAAAATACTTATCTAGTTAGGGTTGTTGTGAGCATTACATAATACGTATTTTAAAACAGCATAATGCCTCACACAGTACTTTTAGGAGACAGAATAACTTTTAGGCACAGGTAACAACAGGAGCAAAGTTATTGAGAGGAAAAAAAACATGAAGAGAAAAAACTGAAAGTATGAATAAAAATGTCAAAAGTGGCTGTCTGAGTGTTTCAATTTTCCCTTATTTTTGCTTTTATATAAAAATTTTTCATAAGAAAAAATAGTATTTAAAGAACAACGCCTCATACAATTAAGAACAGTGTATCAGAAAGAAGCTGCTTGTAACAGAAACCCAAAATGCCAATTGCTGAGGTCTACTTTGCTCTCACCTAAAAGAAATATAGGGCTGGGTATTTCAGTTATGGTAGCTCTAAAGTCACAAGGACCTAGACTCCTACTGTCTTTCTCTGCTCTTGATTTCTCAAAGCCACCTCAAGTTACAAGGTGGCTGATACAGCACCTACACAGCTATGTTACTCACATCCCAGTCAGCAGAAAGAAAGAAGGAATATGGGCAAAATGGTATATTTTCCTTTAAGGGTTTTATCAGGAGCCCAATCCGATTCTGCTAACTGGCCACTAGTACCTGAAAAGGAGGTGCTCTGGTGGGGCTGTGGTTAAATCATTAGGCAGCTAACCAAAAGGTCAGTGGTTCAAATCTACCAGCAGCTTGGTGGGAGAAAGATGAAGCAGTATGCTACCATGTAGATTTACAGCCATGGAAACTGAATGGGTTTCTACAGTTCTACTCTGTCCTGTAGGGTCATTATGAGTCAGAATGGCAGTGGGTTTTGGCTTTTATCTGAAAAGGGGACAGAAAAACATTTTTAGCTGGACAAGTTTCAACATCCAATAGCATAACAAGTCTGTGAATAAAAGAAGGAAGAACAGATACTGGTTAGCTGATTAGCAGTCTGCTATAGACGGTTAATACCATTTTTCATTTTACTAAAAAAAAGCCTACCATGCTTTTTCCAAAGTGGTGGCACTATTTTACATTCTCACTCCATCAAAGTATAAGTGTTTCAGTTTCTCTGCAACCTCATCGATGCTTTTTATTATGTTATTTTGATTACAGTCATCCCAGTGGGTTTGAAGTGTTACTTCCTGATGGCTTTAATTTGCTTTTCCCTAATGACTAATAATGTTAAGCATCTTTTCATGTGCTTATTAGCCATTTGTACATCTTTTTTGGTGAAATGTCTATTCAGATCATTTTTTAGGTGATCTCTCTTAGGTTGAGTGATTACCTTCTATTCCTAGTTTGTTGAGAGTTTTTATGAGTGACTTTGGGATTTTTTCAAATATCTTTTCTGTGTCTGACATGATCATGTAGCTTTAGTCATTTATTCTATTACTATTGTATTTTACATTAATTGATTTTCAGATGGTGAAACCATCTTACATTTCTGGGATACATCCCACTTGGTCCTGTGTTTCTTTTATATATTTCTGGATTCAGTACGCTGTTATTTTTGCTGAAGATTTTTACATCTGTACTCATGAGGGTAATTGTTTGTAGTTTTCTTGTGACATCTTTGGCATTTAAAAAAAAAAAAAAAACACTGCCATCAAGCCACTGAGTCAATTCTGACTCACAGCAACCCCAATAGGGGTTGCCAAAGCTATAACTCTTTACAGAAGCAGAATGCTTCATCTTTCGCCCATGGAGCAACTGGCGGGTTCAAACTGCCAACCTTCTGGTTAGCAAAACAAAGCCTTAATCATAGCGCCACCAGAGCTCCTCAGTATCAGTGTAAAACTTACCTCATAGAATGAGTTGGGAAGTTATGCCTCCTCTTCTATTTTACAGAAGAGTTTATGAAAGATCGTAATTATTTCTCCTTTAAGTATTTAATAGAATTCATCAATGAAGTTATCTCAAGCTATGCTCTTCTTCATGGTTCAGTTTTTTAAATACTAATTAAATCTCTTAACTTTTAATAGATCTATTCAGATTTTCTATTTTTTGATGCATTTTGGTAAATGGACTTTATCCTTGTCTTAGTTTAGGTTCTCCAGAGGAGAAAACCAGTGAGATGTGTGTTTGTGTGTGTGTGTGTGTGTGGAGAGAGGAAAATTTACTTTATAAAGAAATGCTCATGCAATTGTGGGGGCTGACAAAGTTCTCAAATCCATACGTCTCACAGCAGGCTGGATTTCTCTGTTGGCTCACAAGATTGTAGGGGCTAGCAAATCCAAATTCTGCAGGTCTGGCGGCAGGCTGAAGACTTCTGCAGGCTTATATCCCAGGAACCAGAGGTCAGGCGGTAAGTGCATGGTTGAGAGAGAACATGTTTTGCCAGAACATCCATTTATATATTGGAGGGAGGCCACAGCCCCAAGGAAACTCCCCTTTCAACTGACTGGATGATCACATCAGATCACAACATAGAAGGCAATTGTTGTTGTTAGGTGTCAGTGAATTGGTTCCAACTCATAGAAACCCTACGTACAACAGAACAAAATGCTGTCCAGTCCTGCACCATTCTCACAATAATTGCTATGTTTGAGCACACTGTTGCTGCTACTGTGTTAATCCATCTCATCAAGGGTCTTCTTCTCTTTCACTGACCCACTACTTTATCAAGCATGATGTTCTTCAGGAACTGGAACTTCCTAATAACATGTCCAAAGTACATAAGATAAACTCTTGCCCATCTTCCTTTCTAAGAAGCATACTGGCTATGCTTCTTCCAATGCAGATTTGTTTTTTAGACCACACAGTATCCCTTTGTTCTGTCTGAACGACTGCCTCTTGATCTACGTACAGGTTCCTCATGTTCTGGAATTCTTTGCACTATACCATAATTTGTTATGATCCACACAGTAAAATTCCCTTGTATAATCAATAAAACAAAGGTAAACACCTTTCCAGTATTCTCTGTTTTCAGTCAAGATCCATCTGACATCACCAACGATATCCCTTTTTCCACATCCTTTTCTGAATCCAGTTCGAATCTCCTTGTGGATACTGCTGGAACCGTTTTTGAATTATCTTCAGCAAAATTTGTGTGTGATATTAATGATATTATTTGGTAATATTTGTTTTCCACTGGATCACTATTCTTTGGAATGGGCACATACAGGGATCTCTTCTAGTCAGTTAGCCAAATTTCTTGGCTGAGACAAGTGAGTGCTTCCAGCATTGTGTCATTTTATTGAAACATCTCAATTGGTATTGTTAATTCCTGGAGTCTTGTTTTTTGTCAATGTCTTCAGGAGCTTTGACTTCATCCTTCAGTACCATCAGTTCTTGATCATATGCTATCTCCTGAAATGGCTGAATGTTGACCAATTCTTTTTGGTACAGTGACTGTGTATCTATCTTCTACAATCTCTAAACAAGCTCTTAAGAAAGGCAATTACTTTTATTACATTATGGAAGAGCAACCAGTTCCAGTATTTGCCAAACCACTGAGAATCAAAGCCTAGATACATAAAATTAACCATCATAGTCATTTTCATCTAAACTGTTTAATTTTTTGGTAATTTTTTCATCTATATAGTATTCTCTTATAGCTTTTTAATTTCATTCCTGAGATTGTGTGGTATTTATACACATTCAACATAGATCCTGCCCACGAAGGAATGTGGGAATGAACCAGAGTAGGTGACCATGTAGCAATCTCATCCCATAGTTAGGGACATTAAACAGCTACATCTACAGATTAACTGTCTTTAAGGATGGCTGTAATCATTAATCAGTAAAGTACACAATCCCTAGAACCACTTCCCAAATGGTTTCAAGAATTCCCATTTTCCCCTCCCAGCAGAGTCACAATGCTTTGCCTTTTGTAATGCACTTACTATTAAAAGTATTGTTTTGGTTACCTAGTGCCACTGACAGGAATATACCACAAATGGGATGCTTGAACAACAGGAATTTATTCTCTTACAGTTTGGAGGCTTTAAGTCCAAGTTTGAAGTGCTAGGCTCTAGGGGCTGGGTAAAAGCCCCTCAACCTTGGGCTTCAGCTCTGCCTCTTGTTCCCAGCCCACTGAAGCTACAGGCTTTTCTTCCCTCAGACAGCTGCTGGCTGCTGAGATTGACAAGCCCAAGGTTGACAAGTAAAAAGGTACAATCCCAATGTTACCAAACCACAAGGCAGACCATTAATTCAAGTCCACTTTAAGTCCCAAGGTCAGCAGAGCGTGGCAGGCTGCTGAACGACACGGCTACATGCAGGATTCAAGTGTGCCACAGCTAGTGACCATTCCCAAAGCTGCTTCTTATATACAGAAAGCAGAACACATTCCTAAAGCAGCTACTCAGCTGCTTATGGTAGATCCCATTATGGAGCTGACTGCCAGTCTCATCATGGGGAATAAGTACCACCGGCTAGCTACCCAGCCATTCAACCAGGCCCAGCCAAGTTGACACACAACCTTAACAACCACAATTATATAAGCTTTTAAAACAAAGACCACTGGAGCATGAAATTAGCCTAAGTAATTATTAGCACTTCATGAGTTTGTCATGGAATTCAGCACTGTCCCCTGTGCCTAAGTTTCTCTATATTAAATGCCTGGCTTAATCAAGCTGCCTTGCACTGCTTCTTTTTTTTGGGATCCCAACTGAATTTTTCCAAGGGCAACTGGGGCTGTTTCACTGCCTATGACTCCAGTCCCCACCTTTGGCACTGCTCCAGCCACTGACTTGGCAAGACTCTATCAGGTTGGTAATTTATGTTCTCTTTTTCTCTTTGTCAATCTAGCTAATAGTTTGTCAACTTCATCTTTTCAAAGAAAAAAAAAATGTTTGATTTTCCTATTGTGTTGTTTCAGATTTCACTGTTTTTCACTCTGTTGTTGGTGTTATGTGCCGTCGAGTCGGACCCAATTCATAGCGACCCCTCCCTTGGGTTGCCAAGGCAGTATCACTACAGAAGTAGATTGCCCAACCTTCCTTCTGAGGAGTGGCTGGTGGGTTTGAACCACCAGCCTTCTGGTTAGCAGTCAAGCGCCTTAGGCTATCAGAGCTCCTGTTTTTCACGCTAATCTTTATTATTTCCTTCTTTTTGCTTGCCTTGAGTTTTGTTTTTGTTTGTTTTTCTAGTGTCTTAAAGTAGAGGCTTAAGTTACAGATTTAAAATCTTTCTTTTCAAATACAGGTGTAGGTGCTTAAAGCTATAAATTTCCATCTAAGTACTACTTTAGATGGATTCACTTTCACTCAATTCAAAATACTTTCAATTTTCCCTTATGATTTTTTTCTGATCCATGGCTTATTTAGAAACATGCTGTTTAATTTCCAAATATTTGGGGATATACCAAATTTGTTTATTTTTTATTTCTAACTTAATTCCATTAAGGCTGGAAAACATACTTTGCATAGCTTCAATCATTCTAAATGTATTGAAGCTTGTTATATGGTCTAGCATTTGAACTATCCTGAGAGAGTTCTATGTGAGCCTGTAAAATATATGTAGGCAATCTGATATTATTGGGTGGAGCATTCTGCAGATGTTAGTCAGCTCAATTTGCTTGACAGTATTGTTCTATATCCCTGACAATCTTCTGTGTAGATATTCTATTAATTATTGCATGGGGTATTAAATTACTATTGTTTATTTTCTATTTTACCTTTCATTTTGTCACTTTTGCTTGGAGCACTGAGGTTAGGTGTGTATATGTTTGTAATTGTGTATGTATGCATATATATATCTAAGTATATGCATATAGATAGGTGTATATACACATGAATATA
>NW_006921622.1:10471637-10489493 GCF_000298275.1 Orycteropus afer afer
TATAATGAATTGAGTTTCTTGGATGTATAGAATAATTTTTTCATCAAATATGGGAAGTTTCCAGACATTATTTCCTCAAATACCTTTTCTGTTTCTTTCTTTTTCTCTTCTTTCCTTCTGGGATTCCCAATACACATAGGTTGTTATATTTGATTGTTTTCCACAGGTCTTTTGAGTATATTTATTTTTTTATTCTTCTCTGTTTTACAGATTGAATAATTTCCATTGACGTATCATCTTCAAGTTCAATGATTCATTCTTCTATCATCTCAAATCTACTGTTGATTTCATCTAGTGAATTTTTTATTTCAGTCGTATTTTTCAACTCCCAAATTTCCAGTTTGTTTTTTTTTTAATTCTCTTTATTGATAGTTTCTTTGCCAAGTCACTGTCATCATAATTTTCTTTATTTTTTAAGCATAACTTTATTTCTCTGAATACATTTATAACAATGGTTTTTAAGTTTTTTGCCTACTAGTACATTTTCTTTCTTCTTTGCATAGCTCATAATTTGTTGTTGGACGTTTGCCATTTGGATATGCTTGAGCAACTCTAGATTCTGATTCTCCTCTACCCCCTTAAAGACTGTTGCTGTTATTTTTGTTTGTTTGTTATTTTTAGGCCTAGCTTTCTACATATTGCTGCTGTATCAGCAACACTATAGTGATTAGCTGATCACTAGTCAGATTGTGCTCAAACACCTTGGGCCATTAAGGCTTCCACTTTTTGTCATGTGATCTGTGTGTCAGCTGGAGAATGTATTGCAAGTTCAGGCATTTTATAAGTCTCCTAGACTTTTACTTTGTACTAGACCTTCTTGTTTTTTGTTTACGTGCACACAAGGCCTCATTTTCAGCCAGAAATGTAGGAACAGCTGGGGCACACTCTGTCATACTCCCTCAGTGTGCATACAGCCTTGTGGATATGCATAGCTTTACAGATTATATCAAAGATAAACTGCATCTTATTAAGGCCCATCATGATCTCTCGTTCTCTGGATCTGTTAATTTGTTTTTCTAGTCTACTGCCTTGTTGCTGACCCATCTAGGACCACAATCTCAGACAGACTGTGATGTAGGCCTTCCCCCATTTGTTTGCCACTGAGATAGCTACTATTCCTAACTACACTCAATTTTCCACAATTAACTCTAAATTAAAGTATCCTCACCTAGCAGTGAAGTGCTGGATTTAAGAGCTTGCTTATCCCTGGCAGAACTACCCCACAGACAGACTGAGGAGGATGGATGAGAACTGCGTCAGGCTAAAATACCACAGATAGCCACTGATCCTACCAGAGTTCACCTTTTTTAAAAAAATAAATAAATAAACGTTTTCAAACATTTGCCTTTAATTGACTTTCAGAATCCTTAAATAGTATTTTGACAATTTTGCCTAGTTGTATCACGTTTTGAGGGGAGATTTACAGAGCTCCTTACTGTTATTTCTAGAACCCTGCCTCCTATCTCTTTTTGTTTTTATAGCATCCTCTAAGTTGTAGCCCCCAAATATTTTTGATTATATGCTCTATCAAGAAAATATAATTTGTAGTCATCTATAATGCACCTATTGATCTCTCCTCATTCAGAGTAATTAACAGTGAATAAATGGAAATAGTCCAAAGAACTAATGGACCATGAGAATCTCAGCCTGTATTACCCTGAAAGCACAAGAATTAGATGGTGGGTGCCCAGCTACCAATGCCAACCACTTAGAAATGGACAAGTATTGGAGATCCTGTACACAGTGGGAGAAGAAATGTAGAACAAAATCTAGAAACCATAAAGAGACCAGATTTACTGGTTGGATAGTGACTAGGGAACCTCTAAGACTATGGCCCCAATTCACCCTGGAGGCCTGGAAATGAACTCACTCCTGTCACTTAACTGTCAGCCAAATAACAGATAGGCCTATGAGCCAAACAACTACACTAGAGAGATGCACTCCTTAGAATAATCAACAATGGGAAATCAGAAGGGCAGCATTTTCACAGGAAGAAAGGTAGGGAGGCAGGAATAAATAGGAAAGAAGAACACAAGGAAAAGGTAATCACAAGGAGGAAAGGAAGAACTGTTCCATTGTATGGAATATAATCAGTGTCACAAAACAAAATGTGTATGAACTGTTCAATGTAAAATCAATCTGCTTTGTAAAATTTCACCCAAATCATAATAAAAAGTTAAAAAAAAAAAAAAGTCTTGAGAAGACCAAAAAAAAAAAAAGAGTATCTGATAAGGTTGCTGTGATTTTAAAAGGATTCCTTAAGACACTGCCTAGAATGAAGGTCATTCAATAAAAAGCAGCATTATTGTTTTAATTAATAATAATCACTTTTTAAAATTGTATAGTTACATAAAATTTTGCATATGTATTTATTGTATGTACTCTATTATCGTACTAATATATGCTATATTATAAATTTTATATCAAAATATAACATTTTAAAGACTTAGATAAAAATGTAAGTAAATAAAAATATTTTAATTTTCTTCCCGAACCCAAAAATTATCTTTTGCACACCTGGGCAATGTAAGCAACTACTTCCTCCTTTGGAATTCAATGATTTAAACCAGGAGTCTAAGCTAGGGGCAGGCTGTAGTTTTCTGGTCCTATTCTAAACAAGTGCTAACCACCAAAACCAACCTTCCTTCTGAGGAGTGGCTGGTGGGTTTGAACCACTAGCCTTCTAGTCAGCAGTAAAGTGCCTTACGTATGATGCCACCAGAGCTCCCAAACAAGTGTTGTGCAATAGAAATATAATGTGAGCCATATGTGCAATTTAAAATTTTCTAATACTCACATTAAAAAAAACAGTAAAAAGAAACAGGTTAAATTAATAATGTATTGTATTTAAGTATATCCAAAATATTATCTCTTTGACCTGTTATCAATATTTAAAAATATTGAGATATCTTACTTTTTAATATTTAAGTCTTCAAAATTTAGTGTATATTTTACACATATAGCACATCTCAATAAGCTAAATTTTTGAAGATTAGAGTGAAACAGCAATAAAGTTGTGTTAAGTGGAAAAATATTTTACACCACTGACTTTTTTTTGTATGTGGTAAAATATACATAACATTATGTGCAGTGTTTCCGTTTATAAATTTAATTTTTTAATTAAATAAAATTTTAAATTCATACACTTAGTCAAATTAGCCACATTTCTAGGGCTCAACAGCCATATGTGACTAGTGGCTACAATACTACAAAGCACAGTCCTAAACTATAAGCACTGTGAGGATTTAAAGAGTATAAATAGCCTATTACAAAGCTGGTTGTTCAGTTAATATGTTCAATATTGAATTAAAGAGATATATATAAAAGCATTCAGAGGGGAAGCACAAAGATTAGAGGCAATGAACTGTGATCCAACCTCAAGACCTCATTAGGTGGCTTTCTAGTCTGGGATGCAGTGGTATTTGTTCACCAGAATTTAGAACCTGTAGCTTGCCAAAAGTATATTTACAACCACTTTTATTTATTGTACACTGTAAACATACTTCATCTGACACACGCTATTAATTTTTCAAGTGACTATGGAGTCTGAAATTATGATGAAGTAGTTTCTGATTTCTTGAAATAATCATCAGAAATCATTTGGTAAAACATTTTTAACAAAACAAACATATACTTCTATATCATAAGTTCATCGAATAATAAAATATTTTAAAAAAGCTAATTATAAAATAAAATTGTTTGCTTTATGTACTTTCCTCCCCATAATTTCAAATAGGTTATAGGTTAAAGGAAATTGAAAGTATCAATTAATTTATCTCATAGATATGAACACATTTGTTGTTTGGGAGCTCTGGTGGCATAGTGCCTAAGGCATTTGACTGCTAACTAGAAGGCTGGCAGTTCAAACCCACCAGCCACTCCTCAGAAGGAAGACTGGGCAATCTACTTCCATAGAAATACTGGCTCAGAAACCCAAGGAGGGGTCACTATGAGTCGGATCCAACCTGATGGCAGTGAGTGTGGTGTGTCTTTTGGTTAATCATGATTTAATTCTTTCTAGAGTGAGAGAATTTATGTGGATAATATTAGAAATACTAACAGAACTTCACGGAGTCCTGGTGGTGTAATGGTTAAATGCTCAGCTGCTAAACAAATGGTCAGCAATTCAAACCCACCAGCTGCTCAGCAGGAGAAAAGATCTGGCAATCAACACACAGCCTAGGAAACCCTATGGGTTGCTCTGAGTCAGAACAGACTCAATGGCACAGAACAGCAGAACTCTAAACTAAATATTCACTCCTAAATAGAGCAATTCCAGCAATCCCACCATTTGACCTGTTCTTGATGAGAACAGGTCCATGCTTCTGTCTAGTCTTTATGGACATGTATACTCACTCACCACCTTCGAGCTGATTGCGATTCATAGAAACCCCTTGGGTTTCCAAGGCGTTATCTTTACGGAAGTAGATTGCCCAATCTTCCTTCTGAGGCACATGTATACTAGTCATCCTCAAGTTGATTCCGACTCACAGCAACTTCATGTGCATCAGAAAAGAAGTGCACTCCATATGATTTGCATGACTATGATCTTTTTGAAACAGATCATCTGGCTGTTCTTCTGAGGCATTTCTGGGTGGGTTCTAACCCACCCAGATTATTAGCCCATTATTTAACCATTTAACGTTTAACCGTTTGCGCCACCCAAGGTCTCCTGTGCAGGTACACAATTCTTACAAAGTTGTAATCCAATGTGAAAACATATTAACAAATGTGAATACAAGTTAATAATTGGCTTTTTTACAGTTACATTTTAAGTATTTTTTTCATGTTACAACTATTTTTCCATGTTGCTAAGTAGTTTTCACACATATTATAAAACCACCAAACCCATTACCATCAAGTTGATTCCGACTCACAGCAACCTTCCTTGGGTTTCCCAAGGCAGTAAATTTTTTTTTTTTTAATTGTGATTTGGGTGGAAGTTTACAGAGCAAATTCACTTTCCATACAGCACCTCACATACACGTTGTCTCAAGATATTGACTACAATTTACCATAATGCAACAGCTCCCCTCCCACTTCCTCCCCAAAGTTACCTCTTCCCTGTGTCCATCACTTCATGCACTCCTGCCCCCTGAGCTGTCTCTCTGTGCATAAACAGCCCTTCTTTCTCCCATGATTGTTCTCTCCAACAAGTGTATCTACCTCAGGTAAATGTTCCAACTCATATGCCTGTCTTTTGTTTGGCTAGAGGCAACAGGAGTGGGTTCAATTCCAGCAGCTAAGAGCCATAATCTCAGGGGTTCCACCGGGCTATATCAGACCAGCAAACCTGGTCCCCCTTTTTTTTTCCCCCCCAAATGATTTTGAGTTTTGTTCCACATTGTTCTCCCACTCTATCCAGGATCTCCTACAGAGATCCGCCCTCCAAGTGGTTGACAGTGGTAGACAGGCACCATCTAATTCTTCTGGTCTCATAGCTGTATAGGCTGAGAATCGCATGGTATACCAGTCGCCAGGACTAATTGTTGCCATGAATCTTTGGCTTTCTTCATTTTTCTTTGCTCTGGACGAGGAGAGACCCGTCATTGCATCTAGATGGCTGCTTGCAAGCTTTTAAGATCCCAGTTGCTACTCGCCAAAACAGAAGGTGGAACAATGTTCTATGTAGCATGTTATGCCAGTTGAGCTTGATGTCCTCCGCGACCATGGTCCCAACCCCATAGGTCCAACTACTCACTTCCTCTGGGAAGCTGGCTGTGCCCAAGAAGTGACCACAACCTTGTCCCTTGTCAGCTCTACTATACACCTGGGGATTCTTACAGGAACATACAAATATACTTGTAGAACCATTGTCTGCCAACCCTATACATGGTCTTAAGTACACTCCCCGCTGCACAGGCATACCTAATAGTTCAGTCTATCTACCCATCTATCCACCCATATACCCATGTTTGCCTACACTGACAACACAGTAGTGTATGTGCAAAAGGGTTCATCTTTGTTGTCTGCACCCGAGGTGGTAAATCCTTACAGAAGTAGATTAGCCCGTCTTCCTTCCACGGAGCAGCTGGTGGGTTTGAACAGCCAACCTTCTGGTTAGTAGTCAAATGCCTTAAGCACTGTACCACCAGAGCTCCTTGTATTATTGTAAGTGATCACATATCACACCAAGACTATACCATAATTTACTCAAATATTCTCCTACTATTAAAAATGGAGGAGCTCTGGTAGCATAGTGCCTAAGGCACTTAACTGCTAACCAGAAGGCTAGCGGTTCAAAACCACCAGCCACTCCTCAGAAGGAAGGATGGGCAATCTACTTCCAAAGTAATACTGCCTCGGAAACCCAAGGAGGGGTCGCTATGAGTCAGGTCCGACTTGACTGCACATACAACAACAATCAAAAATGGGAAGGAGCTCTGGTGGCACAGTGGTTCAAGCACTGATTGGGATGCTAACCAAAAGTTGGGCAGTTCAAACTCACCTGCTGCTCCATGGCAGAAAGATGAGGCAGTCTACTTCCATAAAGATTTCCAGCCTTGGAAACCCTATAGGGTAGTTTTATTCTGTCCTATAGGGTCGCTGAGTCAGAATCGACAGAATAGCAGTGGGTTTGTTTGTTTGTTTTTGGTACTGAAAATGGAATGTTTTCTAGCAGGACATCAAGCTCAATTGACATAACACACTACACAAAAACACTGTTCCACATCCTACTTTGACAAGTAGCTACTTGGATCTTAAAAGCTTGCAAGCAGCCATCTAGTGCAACAATGGGCCTCTTCTCATCCAGAGCAAAGAAGAATGAAGAAAACCAAAGACACATGGAAACAATTAGTCCAAGGAACTTATACACCATGCGATCCTCAGCCTATACGACTAAAAAACCAAAAGACCTAAATGGTGTCCAGCTACCATTGTCAACTACCCAGAGGGGGATCTCTGTAGGAGTTCCTGGATAGAGTGGTAGAACAATGTGGAACAAAACTCAAAATCAGGTAGATGTAAATCTCTGCTTGGAGAGATCAGTCATGGGAGAATAGAAGGGCTGTGTATGCACAGGGAAACGGCTCAGGGGGGCAGGAGTGCATGGGAGGGAAGGACACAGGCAAGAGGTAACTATGGGGAGGAAGTGGAAGAGGAGCTGTTGCACTGTGGAAAACTGTAGTCAATGTCATGAGACAAAGTGTAGTGAGCTGCTGTATGGAAAACGAATTTGCTCTGTAAACTTTCACCCAAATCACAATAAAAATAATAAAAAAGGACTGTTCTAATTCATTACTACTATCAGTCATGCTGTAAAAAGAACTAATATTAATATATGAAAAATAGGCTTTGTTATTAGAATTTCATAACATAATCAAAACCAAACAAAAAACCAAACTCACTGTCGTTGAGTAGGATACGACTCACAGTGACCCCTCCTTGGGTTTCTGAGGCGGTATCACTACGGATGTAGATTGCCCAATCTAGATTAACTGTATATTCTATTCTGTCACAAAAACTAAGTTTAGAAATATTACTTCAGAGGACTGCTGCAAGCCTAAGTATTATTAATCCTTGTGAGAAAGGCAACTAATATTATCTGTAAGTCAAAACATCTTTTGAAAGATCATTACACCATTGCTCTCTTCCATGTTATTATCTCTGAAATTTTCCCTTAAATTCACAATTCAATATTAAAGGTATAAGCAGTCTAGTCCCTGGATTACAAACAATTTATAGACAATATGTACCTGCCCTTTAATGTTATATAAATTTGCCTTCATGTTGAAATAATTGAAATAGCCCCTACTCACAATCACCTTCATGTGGTACATGTGCAGCTTTTATTTTATTTTTCACAATTAGGGAAAAATCCTAAGCCAGATCCCAGAGAGAAGAGACTCACTAAGCAGAAATTCAACATTTTTTAGTATTTTGGCATTGGCCCTGTTCTATTTTACTGGTGTCTGCAGATGTTCTGAATTCATATTATGTGCAAGACCCAGTCTAGATGGTTCTTAAAATGCTGCTTTTGGACCAACAGCAATAACATCTTCTGAGAACTTGTTTGAAATATAAATTTTCAAGTCTCAACCCAACCAAAACCAAAACCAAACCCATTACCATATAGTTGATTCCAACTCCTAGCAACCCTATAGGACAGAAAAGAACTGCCCTATAGGGTTTCCAAGGCTGTAATCTTCCTAGGAGTAGACTGCCACAGCTTTCTTCCATGGAGCAGCTGGTGGGTTCGAATTACCAATCCTTTGGTTTGCAGTTGAGCACTTTAACCATTGCACCACCAGAGCTCCTGGTCTTACCCCAGACCTACTAAATTAAAAACTCTGGGGATGGGGCCAACAATTTGTGTGTGTGTGTGTGTGTTTAATTTTTATTTTAAGAGTTTGTTTCACGTTCAATATTAAGTGTACTAATTTAGTTTCACTCCCCATTTACCATCCCCAACCCTAACACAGTCCCCCTCCCTGCCCAATATCACCCCCCCCACCTCACTCCCTGCCCCTCATAGTTATGCACTCCTGTGTGTCCTGCATTTCCTCCATGTGAATGTTGCCCCTCTGGTGCTCTATGATCTACTGCTCTAAGGGATGCATCTCCATAGCGTATGTGGGTGCCTCACCCTGGGTTGAGCAGTCTGCGTGTACATCTTGTTTACTATTGGGCTGAAAGCCAGCCCCTGGGAGTGAGTTTTATTCCAGGCCCAGAATGTATCCCAGCTGTGCAGCTTTTAAATCATTAAAATGGCAACATACCTTTTCTTACACTAAAGAAAGTCTAAATAACATAATCTAAACCAAACAAAAAACCAAACTCACTGAGTAGGATCCGACTCACAGTGTATGTACCTGTTGCAACTTACCTACAATTTTGACTTAAGAGACACACTTAGAAACTGATATTGCTTGTAACCCAGGGACTGCCTATATATAATAAATATAAAATGTCCTTCTCAAATTGCATATAAATTAATTATATTTTAGATCCTATGAATCCCCATGAAATGGTCTTTTAACTTAATCTTGTTTGTAAATATGAATTAGACACCCATTTTCTTAAAGTATATTCCAAATGGGCACTACACAAACTGCCTAAATTTTCAATTACAAATCATTTTTAACTCTATAAAGTTAAAATCCAATAAAATTCCATGATTTTAGTATTTTCCATCAAGTGGATTATCAAAAGAGTTGTGAGGCTAATCCTCACGAGCCTACAGTTTGTTTGTTTTTTCCGTGAGTCTTTGAAGACTGAATATAAGAGAACAAAATGTTATTTATGCCTAGAAAGGGTCTCTAAGAGGTTTGTGAGTACCATATATTTAAAAAGAGTCAATATGAAATAACTGTATATAATTTAATTTTGGGACTATTTATTTCCTACAGCCTATAGTTTCTCTAACATGTACTTGAGTTATAGGATCTACCTCCTCCCCACCTGGCATGTTTTTCTGACTGGTTTCAAGACAGTCCAAGAACTCTCCGCTGGGCTTCCACAACAATACAGGCCTGTGAGTCATCCAGCTCAGGAAATAGACCAACTTATTACTTTATTCAAAATTTTTGGGATCAGAATCTTTCAGAAACGTGCCTGTTTTATAACCTAGAAGACTAATGTCATTGTAAAACTGGATAGTCTGAGAATAGTGTCCAGAAAAGGATAGAGACTGAATAGTATACTGTCTGTTTTAATGCCTAAGTGACAGCCTCATATTGCTGCGAATCATAGACCTGACTATACTTCTAAATGATAAGTAATTAAGTTTCTTAGGTAATAGGGAAGCCAGAATTAAAAATAATACTTATAAAAGAAATGCATCTTTTAAAAATGTTATAGGGTCAAAGTCAAAATGCAAATGCTTTAGGGACTTCCTCCCAAATCCTATTCCAAATATGTAACAATGATAAAATGTAAGGAGAAAAAATTATAAACATATTTTTTAAAAAAAATGAGTTAAGTATCTCTGCAGATAAAAACAGTACAAAAGCCATAAACAAGGCTTAAGGTATAGGCCTATTGGGCTCCAGGCCTAGAAATAAGCAGAAGAGACCAAGAGTTTGACACTTATCAAGTAAGGAGAACTAAAAGTGCTCTATAACAGGCCTAGGATCAGAGGTAGGTTCAATGCATGAAACTAGGGATTGCAGAAGGACTCCACCACCTGTGGGGAAAAAGTGTAAAAAGTAAGGTCAATGCTTGAGGCTACAATTTATGAACTACTATATATTTGAAATGTTAAGAGGTGACAGTTTCAGCCCAGCAGCCAAGATCGGGCCAGAGGACCTGCTGGCTTAGCATCTGGATCTGTAATGGCCTCAATATAACCTCAGGAGGGAGCCCTAAGCTGCCTATATAAGACCTAATTCATGTGTAGGAGTAAAAGCAACTGTAAAGCCATTAGGGAGGGGTGAATAGAGGAGAGAAACTCCCACTCAACATGAGCCTGAAAAGTAAAACTCCACCCACAGAAATACATTTTAACTGCGAAAGAAAAAAGCATTTACCTCACACTTTAATCACCTTTGTGCAATTCTTCATTATAATCCTAAAGTCTGAAACATTTTATTATCACAGTGATAGGTTTGAACCACACAGTAACCTGCGCAAGTGCCCTGCTTTAATAATCTGTGACATGTCACTGAACAAATTGTATAGAAATGGACAAATAGGAACCTAATTTACTGTGCAAATATTCACTGAAAACACAGAAATTCTTTTTTTTTTTTAAAAAAAAAAAAAAGAGTCTCTAACAACCTCTGGATACAATTATAATTAAATTGATTTTATGGACTACATTATCAGAATTGTCATATCATAAATCATCTTATTTTTCCAACTTCCAGAAATTTTCTGTTTCTGATTTTGATGATGCAAGGAAATTACTTACAGTAACCTCAAACTATGCTTACTGTGTAATTCCAAGACTATGCCAGCTTGGGTCTACTCTAGGATAAAACTGATACACACATTAAGACCATGAAATCAAAAAGGTCCCTCAGCTTGCCTTCTAATCCTCAACCCAAAATAATTCTCTCTCTCAAGCTCTTTGGAGGTAAACAAAGTCCTGATACTCTTGGAGCTATTTATCCTGATACATTCAAATCCATAATAATAATTACATATCCACTGACATTTTGGGGAGCTCTGGTAGCATAGTGCCTAAGGCACTTGACTGCTAAACAGAAGGCTGGCGGTTCAAACCCACCAGCCACTCCTTGGAAGGAAGATGGGGCAATCTACTTCCGTAGCGATACTGCCTTGGAAACCCAAGGAGGGGTCGCTATGAGTCAGGGCCGACTCAACGCCACATAACAACAACAACAACAACTGACATTTTGGAGCAGAAAAAAAATGGCAAGGGTTTTTATACTAGAATTTCCTGAGTTGGGTGATCATCCAGGCCAAATTCCTAAAAACCTGTATTTTTTTGTTCAAACAATCCTACTATTGTGGGGGAAAAGCAACAACTAATCATTTTCCTTATGCATTTTATTTTAAGACATTTCAGAAAAATACCTTAATCTAGAGAGAATAAATTTTCAGGGGTCCTCCAGAAGAAGCACTGCTAAGGAAAGCTGAAAGGAGGTATAAGAATGATGATTATAAGCTTTACATAAGAATAAAATTTTTACCAAGTACTATTATCCAAAAGGAGCTCTGGTGGCACAGTGGTTAAACCACTTGGCAACTAACCAAAAGGTTGGTGGTTTGAACCCACCTACCACCCCATGGGAGAAACATGTGGCAGTCTGCTTTACAGCGTTGGAAATCCTATTGGGCAGTTCTACTCTGTCCTAGGGTCACTATGAGTCAGAATCAGCTAGAAGGCAGTGGGTTATTATGCAAAAAATTAAATAGATTGTTTCATTAATTCCCAGCATTTGACATAATCAAATAGGCTAGATGATGATCATGATGATCTATGCAAGTACTACAGAAGACATTCCTGTTCAATGGGATACGTTAGATATTGGTGAAGTCTCTTCCAACTTGAGGATTCTATTATCGATTGTTTATTTTTTTTTGTTGTTTTTCCCTCAGCATTAAATTTTTAACATCTCTAATTTCAACACAAATTCTTTCTTATACCAGGCCTATTTAAAACAACAATAGCTAGAAGTAAGAACTGTCAACATAAAGATCTTTTCTTCAGCTACTTATGAAACTACAAAAGACTGGTAAATACTCACTCCAAAGGAAAGTTAACTCATTAGGAGCTATGCAGAGGTAGCAGAAGTGGCTAGTAAAAAAGGATGACTCTGGAGTCCCTGATGGTATTATAAAGAGCCAACAGACTGGTACACAAATAGAACTACATCTGGAAATCTCTTTCAAAAATAATTTAATTAAAGATATTGAAATAATCAAGATAGATGATGACAGTACAGAATATAGTGACTAAATCACAGCTAGCAATATATTTGGATGAGTTTCAGAATAAATAGGGAGAACAGGCAACCTCAAAGTCATAATTACAAAGTAGGAACACCAGTGATTTCTTGGTCAAAGCTTCATTAAAGATCTCATATATTAAGTTAATAAATAACAGTTAAAGAATTATATAATAAGTGATTAATTCGAATTAAATTGATTACCTGAAAACAGTCTTATTCGACAGGCTTATGCATGAAAGTTCAGATACCTGTTATCTCTAGAAGAGCAGTATGCACTTTACAACAATAGCTTTTACTGGCCGAAGAAAAATAAAGGACAAACATAGTACACAGATAACCAAGAACATGGTATGTAGCACACACAGAACAACTTAAAAATAAAACAACAAAACCTATACTGGGTTAAAAGTTAAAAAGAAAACAACTAGCTATGTCCCTGACAAAAAATGGAGACAATAATCAGTGATATTATCTGAAAATATTTAGATATATTTATACAACACAGAATTGTCTCTAAGGCTGTATCATATCTGAGTATTTAAAATGTGCTAGTGCAATTGAAAAAGTAAAGTTTTAATTTAACTTTCATTAATTTACAATTAAATTTCAAAACCGGTTTTTTAATTCCATTACTGGACAACATTTAAGTATGACTAGAACAATTTGAGCACATCAATCTACTTTTTAACTGTGTATTTTAGTTATTTTAGCCTAAGGCACTTGACTGCTAACCAGAAGACTGGAGGTTCAAACCCACCAGCCACTCCTCGGAAGGAAGATTGGGCAATCTACTTCCATAGCGATACCCCCTTGGAAACCTAAGGAGGGGTCGCTATGAGTCAGATCCAACTCAAGAGCAGGAAGTTTGGTTTTTGGTTTTGGTTTAATGCATCCTATATTTTGTTAAATATAGTGTTATTAAAATTATTTTCCCTTGATTCTGTTTAAAATATACCTTCTAGAAAATTTAATACATATATGGTTTGAATTATACATATATGGTTTGAATTAGGAGCTCTGGTAGCATAGTGGCTAAGACACTTGCCTGCTAACCAGACGGCTGGCGGTTCAAACCCACCAGCCACTCCTCGGAAGGAAGGTTGGGCAATCCTACTTCCGTAGTGATACTGCCTCGGAAACCCAAGGAGGGGTCGCTATGAGTCGGGGCCGACTCGACGGCACATAACAACAACAACAACATGGTTTGAATTATACATTATTGCATAGTGCTGCTCTAAAGGATCATTCTTGAAAGTCTGTCATCTGTCAAAAATCTGAAGTATTTATCAATCAAGACTTATAAGTAAAACATCTTGTCATCTACAGTCACAAAATATTACTTCAAGCTACTGAGAATTTATATATTTATATATTTCAAAGTTATTCATATCATTTTTCTACAAAGGATCCTTACAGCTCACTAAAGTACTTCTCTGAGTTACCTCAAATGATGGTAAAGTTTAATGGTCATTCCACCATCCAGAGAATAAGAAATCAAGAAACCAAAAGACATTAATTCATCAAAGTCTTCATGATTTCTTCTGTATTCATAGCCTCACCAATATGTCAAATAATACTTTTGTTTCCATAAGAGCTAAATAAGAATCTTTGGTATAGAAAAAAATTTTGATAAGACTATTTTTATAGGACAATTATATATACACATACATACATATATATACACACACATATCTACATATTCATAAATTTTCCACTAGAACAAAAATAGAATTGCATGCCTTAGTAGTGTTTTTTCAACCTCTTTTATACCAAGGAATTTACAGAAAATTTTATTTGTAAAACTCCAAACCAAAAAACCCACTGCCATCAAGTTGATTCCAACTCATAGTGCCCCTACGGGACAGAGGATTCCCAAGGCTATAAATCTTTGTGGAAGCAGACTGCAACATCTTTCCCCTGTGGAACAGCTGGTGGGTTTAAACTATCTTCCAGTTATAAGCTGAGCACCTAACCACTGCACCACCAGGATTTAATTTGTAAAACATGCTGCAGTCAACTGTTAAGACTGCTCAAGAGAGGGCATCATTATTTCAACACACTTGTTTGCAGCACACCAATTGAGATGTTGGGATGCTCAGTCTTAAAGATACCAGCATAACACTGCAAGAAATCTCTGATAGATATTTTATTTTCATCTGACCCATATGTTATTCTTATTTATGCCTAACGTTGTAAAAATACAACCCCTCAACATCTTTAATGGCAATATCCAAATAAGGCCACAAGATGGGGATATTACTCTTTTCCCATTTATATCATATTTATACATTTTCCTATGTCCATTTTCTTCTTCCTGTGTATTTTCTATCTGCTCCCTCAGTGGTGTTCTCAGACCTAAAATTCTGGTAAGTCTGTCACTCTACTTTAACTAGCCTTACCAAAGAAATATTATATAATGAATATTTTAATATTAACCGCAAATAACCGGGTCATTTTTTTCTGCCTCAGTATTTCCCACCTCTCTAAAATTAAGATAATTTTAATTTACAATATTTGTCTATTACAGGAAAAATAATTAACAAAAAGTTTGCTACCCACAAGGTACTAAGTACTCCAGAAGTCTTTTACTCAAATCCATTTTGTTATAAGGCTATAGATTTATTCACGTTGGTTATCATTCAAAACATCTCTGGAACTCTTCTTTGGGAACAGTCTTTGGAGAGCCTGTCTGTGAATCTTACATGAAAATTTATATTCAGATCTCTTTACCAGTGCAAACTGTTTTTTATCGAAGCTTACTAACCTACTTTATTTAATTCACCAAATTTAGTCTAAATAATTATTAACTACAGGCAAAAATCAAATTCATTATAAAGACTGCTATCAATGAAAATAATCTAAAGAATATGGGCCAGGCTTTGAAGGCAATTCAAAACAAGAAATTTTGATGCTGTTTTCAGTGATGGTAACATTATTGAAAAAGCTTCCACAATAACAACTTTCAAGACTGTGTTAGACTGGGTTCTCTAGAGAAACAAAACCAATAAAGCTTATACAGAGAGAGAAAGAGAAATTTATCTTAGGAAAATGGCTCACACACTTAAAGAAGCTGGCAAGTCCCAAGCTCTTGGATCAAACGTCAAGCTGGAGGCTTTTCCTGATTCATGCAGCTGCAGGGGCTGAGCAGCTCAAGGTTAGCAGGCAGTATACGCGCTGTTGATACCAACAAATGACGAATCTAAGATCTCCAGGCCAAATGGTGGATTTCTCGCTCACAGATAGCTGTAGGCAGCACAACAGAATCCCGATCCACAGAAGAGTGTCTCTTTTCCCAGGATGTCCATAAATATACTGGCCACACCCTTAGGGAAACTCCCTTTCAATGGATTGGCTGCTCAAAAGGTATACATCTGATCCCATCATTGGAACAACCTACATCACAACTGCTTAAACCACACAAATTGTGGTCCAGCCAAGCTAAAACAACTCCAACTATCACAGTCCACCCCTTGTCAAGTTGGCAGTTGTACACATCTTTTTAACCATATATAATCTCTAAATAAGGACAATTATAAAGTCCTATTTGCGCCTAACATGATACGCTAACACACATACAACCGAAATGCATTGACCTTATTTACATTTCACAGTTCATAACAGAAGGAAACAAAACATTTGATGCACATATACAATAAAGAAATATAACAATCACAGACCTCATTTCTGCAACTGGTCACGTGTTGTAGCTGATATTCAGAACTACTTTGTTCCACCACCCATTCTGTATTTCCCTTACCCTCAGCAAGCACCTCAGCTGGTCGTGGTTCTTTGCCTGGTGGGGTGACCCAAACCTTCATTCCTGAAGGATCTAGGCCATTAGTAGTCCTACCAGAATTGGGTTGCTATAATTTTCCATTGACTTTAATCACAGGGCATGGTAGTACCAAGAGATGTCCTAAAGAATCTCCTATATTCTAGACATATTCTTCTTTTCCTCCATTATGTAATGTCAATCCAATTTACCGTTGGTAATCCGGACAGAGGAGGACTCAGCCGCAGGGACCCAGGTAAGGGTGGTACGAGAGGTTTCCAACAGGGAGACAAATTTGTCTGTCGGTTTGTCCTACCATGGTGATGTGTTGATGTAAGTTTTGAGGCTGAGCCACTGGTGTTTCAAACCCAGCGGGATGCGCATGGTGGACAGGTATCAGCCCAGCTTACAGACTGAGACAGACTAGGAAGAAGGAAGAAGCCGTCCATTTCTCAAAGAATTGGCCAGGGGAAATCTTATGAATAGCAAAGAAACACTGTTTGATACATTACCACGCAACTTTATGAATAGTACACTTAGGTTAGAAGGCTCTCAAAATAGGACTGGGAAAGACCTGCATCATCTGAGTAAACCCAGCCTTACTCATATGGATAAGGTAAAGCTTTCAAGACCTCCGTCTGCTGATGTATCACCACTCAAATTGAAGAGAAACAGCTGCAGACATCCATTAATCATTGGAACATGGAATGTACGAAGTATGAATCTAGGAAAATTGAAAGTTGTCAAAAATGAAATGGAACACATAAAGATTGACATCCTCGGCATTAGTGAGCTGAAATGGACTGGTTTTGGCCATTTTGAATCAAACAATCATGTGATCTACTATGCTGGGAATGACAATTTGAAGAGGAATGGCGTGGCATTCATCATCACAAAGGATGTTTCAAGGTCTGTCCTGAAGTACAATATTGTCAGTGATAGAGTAATATCCATATGCCTACAAGGAAGATCCGTTAATATGACTATTATTCAAATTTATGCACCAAGCACCAAAGCCAAAGATGAGGAAATCGAACATTTTTATCAACTTCTGCAGTCTGAAATTGATGGAACATGCAATCAGGATGTGTTAATTATCATTGGTGACTGGAATGCAAAAGTTGGAAACAAAGAAGAATCACCAGTAGTCGGAAAATTTGGCCTTGGTGACAGAAATAATGCTGGAACTCGCACGGTAGAATTTTGCAAGACTAACTACTTGTTCATTGCAAACACCTTTTTTCATCAACACAAACAGCAGCTGTACACGTGGACTTCACCAGATGGAACACACAGGAAACAGACTGACTACAATTGTGGCTCTATATCTTCAGCCAAAACCAAGCCAGAAGCTGATTGTGGAACAAACCAAATCCAAGTTCAACCTGAAGTTAAATACAATTAAAACTAGTCCAAGAGAGCCAAAATACAATCTTGAATATATCTCTCCTGAATTTAGAGATCATCTAAAGAATAGATTTGATGCATTGAACACTAACGACTGAAAACCAGAAGAATTATGGAGGATATCAAGAACATTATCCATGAACAGAGTAAGAGGTCACTAAAAGACAACAAAAGAAGAGAAGAGCAAAATGGATGACAGCAGAGACTCTGAAACTTGCTCTTGAGTGGAGAGTAGCTAAAGCAAATGGAAGAAATGACAAGATAAAAGAGCTGAACAGAAGATTTCAAAGAGCAGCTCGAGCAGACAAAACCAATTAC
>NW_006921622.1:10490258-10502320 GCF_000298275.1 Orycteropus afer afer
CAGGGTTGTATCCTTTCCCCACACTTATTCAATCTATATGCTGAGCAAATAATCCGAGAAGCTGGACTATATGAAGAAAAACGTGGCATCAGGATTGGAGAAAGAATCATTAACAACCTGAGATATGCAGACGATACAACTTTGCTTGCTGAAAGTGAAGATGACTTGAGGCACTTACTGATGAAGGTTGACGAATACAGTCTGCAGTATGGATTACATCTCAATATAAAGAAAAAAATCCTCACAACTGGACCAATGAGCAGCATCATAATAAATGGAGAGAAGACTGAGGTTGTCAAAGAATTCATGTTGCTTAGTTCTACAATCAATGCCAATGGAAGCAGCAGTCAGGACATTAGACGATGTGTAGTATTGGGAAGGTCAACTGCAAAGTAACTGTTTCAAGTGCTGAGAAGCAAGGATGTCTCCTTGAGGACTAAGGTGCACCTAACACAAGCCATGATATTTCCAATCACCTCGTATGCATGTGAGAGCTGGACAATGATGAATAAGGAAGACCGAAGAAGAGTTGATGCTTTTGAGTTGTGGTGCTGGCGAAGACTTGAAAGTACCATGGACTGCTAAAAGAACTAACAGATCTGTCCTAGAGGAAGTGCACCCGAAATACTCCTTGGAAGCAAGAATGGCCAGACTTCACCTCACCTATTTTGGTCATGTTGTCAGAAGGGACCATTCCCTGGAGAAGGATGTCATGCTTGGTAGGGTGGAGGGTTGACGAAAGAGGAGGAGGCCTTCAACGAAATGGACTGACATGGTGGCTGCAATGATGGGCTCAAGTATAGCAGGGAACATGGAGCTGGCGCGGGATCGGGCAGTGTTTCATTCTACTGTGCATGGAGTCGCTATGAGTCGGAAACGACTCAACGGCACCTAACAACAATAACAATCAGGATCTATCACACCAGCTAGTACTGTAATGCCCTTTCTTGTCTGTTCATCCAGAGGCATGAGGAAGCCAAAATGACAGGGTGGCATTCTTACTTTCCAGTTCAATGCAATCAGTATTGTGTCTCCACGTGGGAGTATTCCTCCCTTTGGGACTAAGATCTCCAGATCCACAGAGCATAGGGTAGCAGGGACAGGAAGCAAAAATTTTTGATTGGGTCACTGGGGGTAATAGTGAGTGGGCACCACTCCCATTTCCACCCCGGGGTTCCTGGACGCATGAATCCTGGCTATTGGAGAAACAGAACCGTATATTGGATGCTGGTTTAGAGCATATACAGCCTCCTGGAAAACAATGCCCCAACCCTTCAAGGTATTGCCACCTAGATGGCGCCATAATTATGTTTTCAGTAGGCCATTCCATTGTTCTATCAAGCCAGCTGCTTCAAGATGATGGAGAACATGATAAGACCAGTGAATTCCACGAGCATAGGCCCATTGCCGCACTTCATTTGCTGTGACGTGAGTCCCCTGATCTGAAGCAATGCTGTGTGGGATACCATGAGGCATTCTGTGGGTCCACGGATGGTGGTTTTAGCAGAAGCATTGCGTGCAATCCATATCCAGAATAAGAATAAGTATCTATTCCAGTAAGAACAAAACACTGTCGTTCCATGATGGAAGTGGTCCAATGTAATCAACTTGCCACCACGTTGCTGGCTGATCACCCTGGAATGGTTCCTTATCGCGGACTCAGTGTTGGTCTCTGCTGCTGGCAGACTGGGCACTCAGCAGCGGTGGTAGCCAAATCAGCCATGGTAAGTGGGAGTCCACGTTGCTGAGCCCATACCTGCCACCAGGGCCACTTGGTTCATGAGCCCATTGAGCAATGACAGGAGTAGCTGGGGAAAATGAATGGCTGGTTTCTACTGAACGTGTCATCCTATCCACCTGATTGTTAAACTCCTCCTCTTCCAAGGTCACCTTTTGGTAGGCATTCACATGAGACACAAATATCTTTACTCCTTCGGCCCATTCAGAGAGATCTATCCACATACCTCCTCCCCATACATCCTTGTCACCAATTTTCCAATCATGCTCCTTCCAAGTCTCAGACCATCCAGCCAAGCCATTAGCCACAGCCCATGAATCCGTATATAATCGCACATCTGGCTATTTCTTATTCCATGCAAAGTGAACAGCCATATGCACAGCTCAAAGCTCTGCCCACTGGGAGGATTTCCCTTTATCACTGTCCTTCAAGTAAGTCCCAGAAAGGGGTCGCAGTGCCACTGCTGTCCACTTTCGAATGCAGAAATCACCTGTAAACCAGACATGACTTTTCTCTTCCTCAGTCAACTGATCATAAGGAACTCCCCATGAGGCCATAGGTGCAGCCTGGGAGAGGGAAGGTAATGTGACTGGAGAGGAAACCATAAGCATTGGGGCCACTTCCTCATGCAACTTACTTGTGCCTTGAGGCACAAGCAGGCTCAAGCCCGATCTCTGATATACCACACTTCCATTTAATGATGGATTGTTGCTGTGCACGTCCAACTTAATGACTCTGTGGGTCAGACAACACCCAGTTCATGATGGGCAGCTCAGGCCTCATGGTGACTTGGTGGCCCATGGTTAGGCGTTCAGCCTCTCCTAACGCCCAGTAACAAGCCAAAAGCTGTTTCTCAAAAGCAGAGTAGTTATCTGCAGAGGATATCCCAAGGGTCTGCACTGTGATTCACCAATAGGGACCTGCCAAAGACTCCAATCAGCATCTCTATCTACTACAGACACTTCAAGCATCATTGGATCAGCCAGATCATATGGCCCAAGTGGCAGAGCAGCCTGCACAGCAGCCTGAACCTGTTGCAGAGCCTTCTGTTGTTCTGGGCCCCACTCAAAACTAGCAGCTTTCTGAGTCACTTGATAAAACAGGCCACAGCAACACACCCAAATAAGGGATATGTTGCCTCCAAAATCCAAAGAGGCCCACCAGACGTTGTGTGGGGGAAGCCAGATACAATAACTTTTTAGTTGTGGGGGAAGCCAGATACAATAACTTATCCTTCACTTTAGTATCTTGACATGCCCCACACCATTGGACCCCTAGAAATTTCACTGAGGTGAAAGGTGCCTGAATTTCTGTTGGGTTAATTTCCCACCCTCTAGCACACAGATGTCTCACCAATAAGTCTAGAATCATCGATATTTCTTCCTTACTAGGTCCAATCAGCATAATGGCATCAATATAATGGACCAGTGTGATGTCTTTTGGAAGGGAAAGGCGATCAAGATCCTATGACATAGTGCTGGGGAGTTGATATACCATTGAGGAAGCAATGTGAAAGTATACTGTTGGCCTTGCCAGGTGAAGGCAAACTGCTTCTGATAGTCTTTTGAAATTGGTATTGAGAAAAAGACATTGGCCAGATTAATAGCTGCATAACAGGTACCAGGAGATGTACTAATTTGCTCAAGCAATGAAACCACATCAGGAACAGCAGCTGCAATTGGAGTCACCACCTGATTAAGTTTACAACAATCTACTGTCATTCTCCAAGATCCATCTGTTTTTTTGCACAGGCCAAATAGGTGAATTATATGGAGATGTGGTGGGAATCACCACCCCTGCATCCTTCAAGTCCTTGATGGTGGCAGTAATCTCTACAACTCCTCCAGGGATGTGGTATTGCTTTTGATTTACTATGTTTGTAGGCAGAGGCAGTTCTAATGGTTTCCACTTGGCTTTTCCTACCATAATAGCCCTTACTCCACAGGTCAGGGACCCAATGTGGGAATTCTGCCAATTGCTCAGTATATCTATTCCAATTATGCATTCTGGAACTGGGAAAATCACTACAGGATGGGTTTGGGGACCCACGGAACCCACTGTGAGATGCACCTTAGCTAAGACTCCATAAAATACCTTGACCTCCATATACCCCCATTCTGACTGGTGGGCCACAATGATGGTCTCCTGGAATTAGTGTCAGTTCAGAGCCAGTGTCCAGTAATCCCTGAAAAATCTGATTATTTCCTCTTCCCCAATGAACAGTCACTCCGTGAAAGGCCTTCAGATCCCTCTGGTGAAGGCTGGGAGAAAGACTGAAATTATAAATTTTTGGCAATGTAGTGGGGTCCTTCCTCCAAGGGACCTGGCCTCCCCATCAGTTTACAGACCCACAACTCCTCCTTTGGAGTTGTGGGTCTGTAAACTGACTCAAGTCTGGGAATTGACTGAGCGGCCGTGACTCTGTATTCTGGCAATTCAATCTAGGCTGCTGTTCATGTGACTTAGAATTCTGTCTATACCAATCAAGTAAATACTTAGTAGGTTTGCCATGTATTTCACTACCAGGAATACCATGAGCAAGTAGCCAATGCCATAAAAAAAATTCCACACTAGTCAGACTATTCTGATTACTGTTCTGACTCTGCTGTCCATTATGGTAACCATACCCACCTTGCCTTTGTCAATTAACTGCTGCTACTTGGCCCCTTCTACCATGGGGTCCAATCAGCCTCATTGTAGTTAAATGTCTTAGTTTAATTAGGGCAGTTCCTACTGTCAAATCCATCCAGCTTACATAAAATAGCAATCACAGCAGTCTTCGAGGATGCTGGAACTCCCTTCACAAATTTATTCCTCACTGTACTGGTGAAAGGCGTGTCTTCTGTACTCTCCATTTCTGGCTCTCGGGGTCTAATCTGATAAATCCATTCTATCAGGTCAATTTCCCTAAGCCCCTGGATACCTTCTTCTACATTATACCAAGGCAGGTCTGGTACTTCAACTTGACTTAAGGTAGGCCAGCTCATAATGCATGCTTCAGTAAGCCAACCAAAAAAACTATTAGATCCTTTCCTAACCTCTCGAGCTGAAACACTGAATGAAGAATCCATACTTAGTGGGCCTAAATCAATTAACTCAGACTGATCCAATGTTACATTCCTTGCACCATTATCCCACACCCTCAGTAGTCATTCCCATACATATTCTCCAGGTTTCTGTCTATACATGTTAGCAAAATCAAGTAGGTCTTTTTGGGTGTAGTGTACCCCTCCTCAGTCACACTTTCTATTTCACCTTTTGTGGCTCACTTGGACTTAACTTTAGTTACAGGTCTAGCAGCAACTATGGGTGGTTGGGACAGTTCCTGAGAACATTCAGCAATGTATTCCATGGCCTCTGCCTCAAAAAATGACCCAGCAGGAACAGTTGGGTTAATCCCATCACACTGAGGTAGAAGGGATAATGGTTTACAGTAATCCCTTCAGATGGGAGGTATTCAACAGAATTTACAGGCTCCATATCCTGATCTTCCTGGCTATCTACCCATATGTCCCCATTCCAGGTTTCAGGATCCCATTTTTTCCCAATCAATGCCCTCACTTTAACTTCAGACACCATTCTGGGTTGGTAATTTAATTGGTGTTGTAAGTCAGCCACCCTTATAAGACTCTGGGTTTGGTTTTCAGCAAATCAGCTCTGTTACTAGAAGAAATAAGGCTTTCTTTCAGAGCACAACTGGAAACATTGAAGTCTTTTATGCAGTGCTTAAGCTGTGACTCAGCAGCCCTGAGCTCATCTGCTCTTTCACCACTTTGTCTGGTTTAAGTAGGACCAACCAACCAGTTTCCTTATACTTCTCATGCTGACAAAATTGCAGAAAAGTATCAAATATGTGATCACCCAGAGCCTCACTTCTCACAAGTACTTGATCTATTGGTGGTGCTATTTTGCATATTAATGTTGCCACCTTATGCCATGGATTAGCAGGGCCCTCTTTATTAACAGAGGCAGGGTCACTAGTGTCTTTACAATTATCAAATTTGGGAACCAATATAGGAAGCCCATCTTTATGATTTTGTCTCTCTAGAACCACCCCACTCTCAGTACCAAACGTGTTAAGACTGGGTTCTCCAGAGAAACAAAACCAGTGAAGCTCATATCAAGAGAGAAAGATAAATTTATCTTAGTAAAATGGCTCACACACTTATAAAAGCTGGCAAGTTCAAGGTTCTTGGATCAAATGTCAAGCTGGAGGCTTTTCCCGACTCATGTAACTACAGGGGCTAAGAAGCTCAAGGTTGGCAGGCAATATACTGGCTGTTGACACCAACAAATGACGAATCCAAGATCTCCAGGCCGAATGGTGGACTGCTCGCTCATGGACAGTTGTAGGCAGCACAACAGAATCCCGATCCACAGAAGAGTGTCTCTTTTCTCAGGATGTCCATAAATATACTGAAAGCAGGCCACACCCCTAGGGAAACTTTCTTTCAACGGACTGGCTGCTCAAAACATATACATCTGATCCCATCATTGGAATAACCCACATCACAATTGCTTAAACCACACAGAATTGTGGTCTGGCCAAGATGACACACACCTCCAATTATCACAAAGATGGGCCTAATTTACTTTAAGTTAAGCCTTGTGTACTTCCAAAGGTATGATACAAAAAGTTACACAACCATTCTATATAATTACTATAGAATCACACAGTACGGCAATCATCTGAATGTTATCAAATGTATAAACTGAAATGCTGTTGCTGTTAGTTGCCATAATTGGCTCTGATTTTTGATGCTCTCATGGTATAACAGAACAAAACATTGCCCGGTCCTGCACCTTCTTCATGATCATTGATATATTTACATCCACTGTTGTGGCTACTGAGTAGTGCTTTCCTATAGAGGGGGCTCATTCTCCAGTACTATACTGGACAATATTCTGTTATAATCAATAAAGTTTTCATAGGCTAGTTTTCAAAAATATATTGCCAGACTTTTCTTCTTAGTCTGCCTTAGTCTGAAAGCTCCACTGAACCCTGTGCAATATGGGTGACTCTGCTGGTATTTGAAATACAGGTAGTACAGCTTTCAATATCACAGCAACATACACATCAGCCCAGCGAAACAAACTGGTAAGACAAGTGGTGGCTAAACTAAAATGCTTTATTAAAATACAGGAAATTTATTTCCAACTACATGCAGAAGAGCCATACAAAATACTATTAAGATACGGCAAAATTAACTATAAGTAAAACCACAGTTTCCAATCATCCTACATTACATATATAAACACACACACATACACACACACATAAAAACTTCTATAAATTTAATTTAATCACCAACTAATAGAAAACACCACTTAAAGTCAGAAAATAACCTAAATACTAACTTTTTATCTGCTATTACCTGTAATTAAAACTACGGCAACTTAAAATAACTAACAAATTTACTTTTTTTAAAAATTCCACAGTCACTGGCTTCTTGGTGATGAATACATTCATTCAATGATCATGGGATAGTTTCCTTAACGTGCCCCATTTTAATGGTAAAAACAGAGTCCTAAAGAACTGGCTAGAAATAAGAAGTTTTGTACCTTGCTTAACAGGTATGTATATGGAGCTTAAGATTTCTCTGTCACCTGTTCAGACTTTCCTAGTAAAAGGCAATGAATGATCTTCTTTCTGGTCTTAACTCATTTTGACTACTGCTCACTATACATGCCACAGTGGGGTCTCATGTTGCTTTTTTAAATTGGGTATCTTCTTTAACCAGGAACTATATATATTTGTTTAACAAAGTAAATTACTCACTTTTAAAATTCTAGTGTTTGCTCTTAGTAGCATTTTAATGCTGCTTCTTTTCCATTTTAATATTTCTGCTTATATTATCATCTGTCCTTTTATTTAATTTTCGATCTTAGATTCTTAGCTTTAATATTTAACCACTCAAATTCTATTAGCTGGCATGTAGTTGAACAGAGCTTTATGTCTACTGCCTTACTAGCAATAAAACAGACATGGATCTAATATGAAACATAGTGTTTTACACATAGTTTCTCTAATCAGAAATGTGGTTAGATTCAATTTCTAATTAAGTCCTAATGACACTCAGACAAAAACTTTATATATGAAACATCTGTTGTTATGTGCCATCGAGTCAGACCCGACTCATAGTGACCCTTCCTTGGGTTTCTGAGGCGGTATCACTACGGAAGTGGATTGCCCAACCTTCCTTCCAAGGAGTGGCTGGTGGGTTTGAACCGCAAGCCTTCTGGTTAGCAGTTAGGTGCCTTAGGCACTACGCTACCAGAGCTCCCAAGTAACCTCTAAACAACCCAAATACTTAGCTCTTAAAAAAATGGAATATTATGATGTTATTTATAATACAGTAATCGCCTTTGTACACTCATTAGTATAGGGCCCATCTTTCACAAATAAATGTATCAATGAAAATAAATTTTTTTAAAAATGTGTGTGTGTGTGTGTGTGTGTATAATTATACATACATATATATATACACACACATATGGCTATAGCCTCATTAGAAAATAGTCTAGGGCCCTTCTTCTCCCAAATGGAAGTTACTCTTTTAATTGCAACTCCTTTCCTTCCATGTCTGCAAAACTCTATACATGGAAGGCTTTGGAATTGTTTTCAATTATAGTTGAAATCATTACTGCCGAGTGGAACAAGTAATGCCCAACTTAGAAAACGATTCTCAAGACCATAGAGTGACAGTTTATGGAATACACGGCACATTGATAGAAATACCATAAACGGAGAAAGAAAATTTACAACTAAAAGATGATTTCTGCTCAATTAGTGCCAGGTAAGTGGCAAAATGTTCATAAGAGATTTGCTTTTTCCCATGAAATAGGCTCAGGCAACCACCACTAAACAATGTGTACATATGAAAGTCAACTAATTTTAGGATAACACAATCCACCCCAAAGATGTATACAATTAAGTATTTTCTCAGCTCTAACTCCATGGGTGACATGCCAACATGAGAAATATGAACAACTGGAGGTTATCTACGATTCCAGATTTTGTTATTTCCCTTCTCCAAAGTAACAAATTACAAATAATTTTGGATACTACAATGAAAATGAGGAGCCTTGACAGAGCTAGTACTTAAACAGAGTTAAGTAAACCTGTTTTCATCAGGTCTACTCATACTCAAGACTCCTACTCAGAGCAAGCCTATAGGACAGAGTAGAATTGCCCCATCAGGTTTCCTAGACTCTAATCTTTACGGCAGCAGATGTCCACATCTTTTCTTCAGCAGAGCGGCTAGTGGGTTGGCTACTAATTGAAAGATCAGCAGTTCAAATCCACCAGGCACTCAGCAAGAGAAAAGACCTGGTGTTCTGCTCTCATAAACATTACAGCCTAGGAAACCCTTTGGGGCAAGTCTACCCTGTTCTATGCAGCTCCTATAGGTTAGAATTGATTTGATGGCACACAAGAACAGCAATAAAAATAGAGAAGCTATTATTCCATGGCACACATTACAATGTATTCATTTCTTTAAAAGAAAAAGACTTAATTATACTGTACTAACATAGACTAGCTGAGTGGAATCCACTGCAAATCACTGGAAATAATTCTTTACAGACTCACCAGTCATCTATGAAAGAAATCATGATCCTTATCTCTAAATACAGCGATGATTGTTTTGAGAAAACCCCATTAATAACTTTTTGCCTTCTCCCATTCCCTAAAACTGAAAGAAATACAAGAGTCATAGCTCAGAGGGCAGGAATGCATAGGAAAGAAGGACACAGGGCAAAGGTAACTACAGGGAAGAGATGGGAAGAGAGCTGTTACATTATGGGGATCACAATCAATGTTATGAAACAAAATGTATATGGAACTGCTGTATGGAAAATGAATTTGCTCTGTAAACTTTCAACCCAAATCACACACACACACAAAAAGGTCAGATAGATGGAGATAAACTAACATTTTTATTACTGATAAAGCTCCTGGAGAATACAGGTTAGGTGTGACGGTTAAACAGGCTTCCTAGCAATCTTTGCTCTCTCTTCTCCAGGCTAAACTTTGAGACCGTAAATTCAAGACAAAGTGTGGCCAGGATAATTGCCTTACTCGTCTAGGGCAGAGGGACAGAGACTGATTCCCACATTGCTTATAGATTTCTGATTGATTATCTCCCCTCAATCAAGCAAAACAGACCAGAGGCAATCTCCTTCTGTTCTGGTTACCTAGTGCCACTCTGACAGGAATATACCATAAATGGAATGGCTTGAACAAACAGGAGGTTATTCTCTTACAGATGGGGAGGCTAGAAGTCCGAGTTCAAAGTTCCAGGGCTGTGTGAAAGCGCATCCGACCTTGAGCTTCAGCTCTGCCCATTGTTCCCAGACCACTGAAGCTGGAGGCATCTCTTCACTCAGGCAGCTACTGGCTGCTGAGGCTAACAAGCCCAAGGTTGACAAATAAAATGGCACAGTCCCGATGTTACCAAATCGCACAGCAGACAATTAATTCAAGTCCATCTTAAGTCCCAAGGTCAGAAGACTATGGCAGGCTGCTGAACAACAACACAGCTACATGCAAGGTTCAAGTGTGCCATAAGCTAGAAACCATTCCCAAAGCTGTTTCTCATATATGGGAAATAGACCACATACCCACAGGCACCTTCTCAACTGCTCACAGTGGATTCCACCATGGAGTCCATTACCAGTCTCATCATGGGGAATACTACTTCTAGCTGGCAGCCACTCAACCAGGCCTAGCCAAGTTGACACACAAACTTCACCACCATACCTTCCAACAAGGTAACTCACTCCTCCATGGAAAAATGTGAGAGATGGCCTAAAGGATCAGCAATGGGTTTTTTTTTTGTTGTTGTTGTTTTTAGGGATCCATTCTCCTAAGGAATTTGCCTTTTTGTACATTTACACATTTTATACCCCATTTAAGACTGAGACTTAAAATGTTTATAGATTGATAAAAAAAAAATCCAAAAATTTTATAAGCACATAATACCTTTTCTTCTGTTAACTGTCAGCATTCATTTGAATGTAAAGTTTAACTTATAAGCAAACTATAAGAGAAAGACACATATTTTCTATCTATATTAAGTCTTTAAAGACTGGCACCCTGAAGATAACTCTGACTTCCTCATCATCATCAAGCTTAAGCTTGCCACAATTTTAGTTCAAATATTTTTAAGTGAAAGTGAAGTATTTATTATTGGATAGAATGCTACACAAACCATAAAAAAGTCCTAAAAGCCCTTTAAAAATAATAATAATAATAATAATTATTATTCCTCTACACCAGCAAAGAGATTGCTGAAAAAGAAATAAGGAAATCAATACCGTTTACAATAGCTATCAAAAAAATAAAATACTTGGGAATAAATCTTACCAGGGACACAAAAGACCTCTACAAAGAAAACTATAAAAAACTATTTCAAGAAACCATAAGAGAACTACATAAATGGAAGAACATCCCATGCTCGTGGATAGGAAGATTGAACACTATGAAAATGTCAGTTCTACCCAAAGCAATCTATACATTCAATGCAATCCCAATCCAGATCCCATCAACATTCTTTGTTGTTGTTGTTGTTATGTGCCATCGAGTCAGCTCTGACTCATAGCGACCCCTCCTTGGGTTTCCGAGGCAGTATCACTACGGAAGTAGGATTGCCCAACCTTCCTCCCGAGGAGTGGCTGGTGGGTTTGAACCATCAGCCTTCTGGTTAGCAGTCAAGTGCCTTAGCCACCATGCAGCATTCTTTAGGGATACGGAAAAAAAAATCACTAACTTTATATGGAAAGGAAAGAGACCTCGGATAAGCAAAGCACTATTGAAGAAGAAAAACAAAGTAGGAGGTCTCATATTGCCAGATCTCAAAACCTACTATACAGCCACAGTAGTCACAACTGCCTGGTATTGGTTTAATGAGATACATAGACCAATGGAACAGAATTGAGAACTCAGAAATAGATCCATCGACCTATAGTCAGCTGATCTTTGACAAAGGCCCAAAATCCATTAAATGGGGAAGAGAATTTTTCTTTAGTAAATGGTGCTGGCAAAACTGGAGATCCATTTGCAGAAAAATGAAACAAGATCTGTACCTCACGATATACACAAAAACGAATTCCAGATGGATCAAAGACTTAAATGGGAAACCTAAAGCTATACAGTTCCTCAAGGAAAATCTAGGGGCAAATTAAGGGCCCTAATATGTGGCCTAAATAGACTATCAAGCATAACTCAAAATGCATAAACAGCAGAAGAGAAACGAGATGATTGGGACCTTCTAAAAATTAAATTTTTATGTGCTTCCAAAGACTTCTCCAAAAGAGTCAAAAG
>NW_006921622.1:10503251-10513098 GCF_000298275.1 Orycteropus afer afer
ATGTACCAAATGTGAGTGACCAATATGGCACCATTGAGGATGAGAAAGACATAGAGAGGTACATGGGCAGTACAGACAACAAATATGAACCCTTTTGTACATACAGTTCCACTTCCTACTTTGGCGAGTAGCAACTGGGATCTTAAAAGCTAGCAAGCTGCCATCCAGATGCAACGATGAGTCTCTCCTCGTCCAGAGCAAAGAAGAATGAAGAAAACCAAAATTCATGGAAATAATTAGTCCTAGTGACTGGTACACCATTTGATTAGCAGCCTATAAGACTATGAGACCAGAAAAACTAGAGGGTGCCCGGCTACCACTGTCATCCACTTGGAAGGGGATCTATGTACGAGATCCTTGATAGAGAGGGAGAACAACGTGGAACAAAATCAAAATCATCTGGAGGAAAAAAAAGGGGGGGGGCCAGGTTTGCTGGTTCAATAGAGCCTGGTGGAACCACTAAGACTATGGCCCCTAGCTGCCCTTCAGATCTGGAATTAAACCCACACCTGTGGTTTCCATCCAAACAAAAGACAGGCATATGAATTGAACATTTACCTCAAGGAGATATAATCCCAGAGAACAATCATGGGGAAAAAAAAAGGGTTGCGTATACACAGGGAGACAGCTCAGGGTGCAGGTGTGCGTGAAGGGATGGACACAGGGAAGAGGTAACTATGGGGAGGAAGTGGGAAGGGAGCTGTTGCATTGTGGTAAACTGTGGGCAATGTCATGAGACAAAGTATATGTGAACCGCTGTATGGAAAGTGAATTTGCTCTGTTAACCTTCACCCAAATCCCAAAAAAATAAAAATAAAAATAAAAAACAATACAGATTTGGCATTGACCCCACAAGAAATGCGTCCAAGGAGCTGTTAGACAAAATAGAAACATTGCACAGGGACATACTAATAAAAGATATTTCCATAAAACATTTTTATTGCTTTTTGATTGTGCTTTGGGTACAAATTTACAAAGCAAATTTTTTTACATTCAACAGTTCATGCACATTTGATTTCAAGACTCCAATTACCATCCTCAACCATAAAAAACTCTCCTCCCTTCCCCTCCCTGTGTCCTTCATACCTATGCATTTCTGTCTGTCCAGCTTTCCCTCTATATGAATGCTGCCCCTCTGGTGTTTCATGGCTGACTGATCTAAGGGGTACATCTCCCTAGAGTAGATGGGAACAATGCCCTGGGGTAGGTGTGCTGCATATTAGTCTTTCTACTATTGGGCCAATCCATGGAAGTGAGCCCATTTCTAGGCCTGAAGGGTAACCCAGGGCCATAGTCTTGGCAGTTCCATCAGTCTCTATACAAACAGTAATTCTGGTCATTTTTGTGAATAAAACATCTTTTTTCCTACATCTATCAACCTATCTCCTCTGAAAAAATATAATATCCCAATTGGAATTCTTTATATTTATTTTATTCAATAAATATTCAACTGTCTACTATTGTGAGACCATTTTTTATAACCACCCTGTATATAACCATTTTAAATATATATATCCATTTTTCAATGTGCCTTAGCATTTACTTCACGCTTTAGTTACTGGAAAAACCACAAGCAGCCCTGACTACCCTCACCCCATCGATACTTCCCTAGCAACAACCAATCAATAAATAGCAAGGAAATACCTTACCTAAAATAGTTAGAAACGGCAGCTTAGGGCTTCAACCCACAACACAGAGCCAATCAAGTAGGGACAACTTGCAATTTGAAAAACGTTAACCAATCCTGTAATTTTCTTACTGAAACTTCCTCATTCCTGCTGTAACCCCTATAAAAATCCTGTTACCCCTGAGTTCAGGGCTCTCAATCCTGAACTGCTGCGTTGAGGACAGTTGGGGGTCCGAGCTCAAGCTTGAATAAACAACCCCTATGCTTTTGCAGTGGAATTGGCTCCTTGGTGGTTTTTGGGGATTCAAGATCTGGGTGCAACATTTGGGGGCTCGTCCAGGATCCCCAGATACCCCAGGACTCCCAAACCAGGGGGTTGCAGCTGGCTGGTTCAGATGTTTGTTTAGTTATTTGTGTATTTGTGTAATACCTGGGGCCCATTTTCTGCAAAGCTGACTTTGGCCTAAGTGGACACACGGGCTGGCCATCAGCTGGAGGTCCTGGAAGACGTTCCAGGGCCTCTTCTGGAATGGGACTAAAAAACTCCTTCAACCTGGGGAGGAGATAAAGTCGTCCTCCATCCTGGAACCTGTAAAGGGACGAAGCGGGTCGCTCCCGCAGCACGGCGTGAGGCCGTAGTCCTACTTTCAGTTTTGCTTCCAATCTACGAGAGGCATATTTTGTTTGTCTTTTTGTGTGTTTATTTGGTTTTTGTTAGTGTCTTTAGTTTTGTTTAATCAGTAGACGGACGAAATGGGACAAACTGACGACTCCTCTTTCTCTCCTGACTGACAATTTCAAGGAAGTTAGAAGGAGGGCACACGCCTTAAGTTTATAAATCAAGAAAAGAAAATTTGTAACATTGTGTAGTTCAGAATGGTCTATGTTCAAGGTAGGATGGCCAGCCGAAGGTATGTTCGATCTTCAGATTATTTTAAAGGTGAAAGAAGTTGTGTTCCGGTCCAGCTGGGGGCACCCGGACCAGGGATCATATATTATCATATGGCAGGATTTAGTGGAAAATCTATCCCCCTGGTTAAAGCTGTTGTTATCTTTTTCTCTTCTTAAGCAGGCACCTAAGACTGTCCTGGCAGTACAAACTCATACTGCCCAGAAGAAGGAACCTGAAATCAAACATTCGGTGCCAACCTACCCAGTCCTTCAGGGTGGGACGGAGGAAGAACTTCTCCCCCCCCCTTATCAAACCCCTTCAGCAGGTATTGCAGCTGCAGAGGGTGTGCTGCCCCAAGTGCCGGACAATGGCGGGGCAATGGCAGCAGCAGCAGGTCCGGCAGCCAGCACCCATGGAAGAATGCAGTGCGCAGCCCCCTCTAGTGGACCAGCAGATTCCACAGTCTTGCCGTTGCGGGCCGCAGGGCCCGCTGACGCAACCAGCAACCAGCAACTTCACTATTGGCCTTTTGCCACTAGTGACCTGTACAATTGGAAAACTCAAAATGCCAAATTCTCAGATAATCCCAGAGATTTAACTGACCTCCTAGAGACTATTTTGTTTACTCATCAGCCTACCTGGGACGATTGTCAACAGCTCCTCCAGATTTTATTCACCACCGAGGAATGTGAGCGAATCCAGATGGAAGCCCAGAAATCTGTCTTGGGGGATGACAGGCAGCCCACTACTAATGTAGATGTGATTAATGCCACCTTCCCCTTAACCCGTCTTAACTGGGACTACAACACGACTGAAGGTAAGGAGAGATTCCAGGTGTACCGTCAGACTCTAATGGGAGGTCTCAGGGCAGCCGCTAGGAAGCCCACCAATTTGGCTAAGGTAGGTGACGTACAGCAAGGGAGGGATGAAAGTTCTGCCACTTTCTTAGAAAGATTAATGGAAGAATTTCGTCAATATACCCCAATGGATCTGGAAGCACCTGAAACTAAGGCCGCATTAATCGTGGCTTTTGTGAATCAAGTAGCCTCAGACATTAGGAGAAAGTTACAAAAAATTGACAGATTAAATGAAAAGAGTATTCAGGATTTAAAGTTAGTTGCAGAGAGGGTTTATAATCACAGGGAAAGTCCAGAGAACCAACAGGCCAAGGCACTGGCAGCAGCCAATGACCGGAACACTCGGAACCTTGCAAAAACCTTACTCGCCTCAACAACCGGGCGCGTCCAAGAGAGAGAACAACAACTGCAGAAAATTGCAAAATACCGAGGTAAGGGGGATTCCCCCAGGGGAGGACGCCCTAAATTGGGCCAGAATCAGTGTGCCTATTGCAAGGAAAATGGACATTGGGCAAAAGAGTGCCCAAATTAAAAGACTCACAAACCACAGACTAAAGTACTAGAACTGGGGGAACTCAGTGATTAGGGGCGACGGGGTTCAGTTCCCCTCCCCGAACCCAGGGTAACCCTTAAAGTGGAGGGGACTCCGATTGATTTCCTGGTAGACACCGGGGCACAACATTCAGTCTTACTCAAACCCCAAGGAAAGTTGTCCAATAAAACCTCCTGGGTTCAGGGAGCCACAGGGATGAATCAATATTCATGGACTACCCAAAGAACAGTGGATCTTGGTGTGGGTCGGGTATCCCACTCATTCATGGTAATTCCAGAATGCCCCTATCCACTTCTTGGGAGAGATATACTAACCAAAATAGGAGCACGGATCCACTTTCAAAAAGGAGGGGCGACTATTATGGACAGTAGGGGGCCAACCTATTCAAGTGTTAACTGTAAACTTAGAAGATGAATATAGGCTCCATCAGCAACCTCCTCCTCCCTGGTTCAGGAATATAAAACAGTGGTTGTCAGCCTTTCCTAAGGCATGGGCTAAGACTGGAGGTGTAGGGTTAGCAAAACATAGGCCACCGGTTTATGTGGAAATTAAACCTGGGGCAGACCCAGTCAGAGTCCGTCAGTACCCTATGTCACGAGAAGCCCGGGAAGGCATAACCCCCCACATCCGGCACCTGTTAAAATTAGGAATACTCCGATCCTGTCAGTCCGCTTGGAATACCCCTCTACTTCCTGTTCGAAAACCTCATTCCAATGACTATAGACCAGTACAAGACCTCCGAGAAGTTAATAAATGAGTTATAGACATTCATCCTACTGTCCCTAACCCATACACCCTCCTTAGTTCTTTACCCCCAGATCACCAGTGGTACTCAGTCTTGGACCTTAAAGATGCTTTTTTCAGCCTACTGTTGGCCCCAAAGAGTCAGGACCTGTTTGCATTTGAGTGGACAGACCCCACAGAAGGCATTAATGGACAACTAACCTGGACGAGATTACCTCAGGGGTTCAAAAAATTCACCTACAATTTTCGACAAGGCTCTGCATGAAGACCTGGGTAAGTTCCGATCTGACCACCCCGGTCTCACACTGTCACAATATGTAGATGATCTCCTAGTTGCTGCAGCAGACTACGAGACCTGTCTCCAAAGAACCAGAGACTTACTCCAAACATTAGGAGACATGGGTTACAGAGCCTCAGCCAAAAAGGCTCAACTTTGCCAACCAGAGGTGAGCTATTTGGGGTATATGTTAAAAGAAGGACAAAGATGGCTGACTAGGGCCCGCAAGGAGACTGTGCTAAAAATCCCTAGACCCAACACCCCACGCGGGGTGCGGGAGTTCCTAGGATCAGCCGGCTACTGTAGACTCTGGATACCAGGTTTTGCAGAACTGGCAAAGCCTCTCTATGAAGCAACCAAGGAGGGGCAGAAACTTCAGTGGACAGAGGCCATGATGAAAAATCCTTTAATTCACTTAAGAATGCCCTTTTGTCTTCTCCTGCCCTTGGACTACCTGATGTAACAAAACCCTTCCATCTATACATTGATGAAAATAAGGGGATAGCAAAAGGAGTTGTAATCCAACACCTGTTGTTGTTGTTATGTGCCGTCGAGTCAGCCCTGACTCATAGCGACCCCTCCTTGGGTTTCCGAGGCAGTATCACTACGGAAGTAGGATTGCCCAACCTTCCTTCCGAGGAGTGGCTGGTGGGTTTGAACCGCCAGCCTTCTGGTTAGCAGTCAAGTGCCTTAGCCACTATGCTACACCTAGGCCCCTGGAAAAGACCGGTAGCCTATCTCTCAAAAAAATTGAACCCAGTGGCGTGGGGTGGCCCCCGTGCTTACACATAATAGCGGCAACAGCCTTGCTAGTCAAAGATGCAGGCAAACTTACACTGGGACAAGAACTATATATCACCACCCCGCATGCCATAGAAGGAACTCTTAAGCAACCTCCTGATCGATGGCTCAACTCACCCACTACCAAGGACTGTTACTGAACCCAACTAAGATTATCTTCCAGTCACCTATGGCACTGAACCCTGCCACCCTGTTACCGGATCTGGATTTGGGTACTCCACTCCATGATTGCATGGACATTCTGGCTCAAGCGCACGGAACCCGAGCTGATCTATGAGACACACCTTACCGGATGCCGAGGATACCTGGTATACGGATGGGAGCAGCTCTGTGCGTGATGGACTAAGGTATGTGGGGGCGGCAGTGGTAACGGAAACTGCAATAGTTTGGGCTGAGCCATTACCAGCCGGAACATCGGCTTAACAGCTGAACTAATAGCATTGACCAAAGCCCTAACTTTGGGAAAAGACAAAAAGTTAAATATTTATACAGACAGTCGTTATACTTTTGCCACAGCACATATTCATGGGGCAATTTATCGGGAAAGGGGCCTGTTGACCGCGGAAGGAAAAACAATTAAGAACAAAAACTAGATCCTAGATCTACTAGCCACCCTATGGCTCCCAAAGAAACATGCCATCATTCATTGTCCGGGACATCAAAAAACCACCTCCCCTGTCGCCCGAGGCAATAATTTGGTGGATCAAACTGCTCTTGAGATTGCACTATCTACTAACGTAGTACTAACCTCCAACCTGTCTGATCCCAGGAGTCTCACCTTACCTACGAACCCCAATTACACTGAAGAAGATTTGAAATGGATTAAACAACTATCCGGAACTCAGTACGTATGCAACTGGTGGAAATCAGCAGATCACAAAGCCATCCTCCCCGAAAAACTGGGAGAAGAAATTTTATTCAAAATACATCAGACCACTCATTTAGGAACCAAAAAGATGCAGGAATTACTAAAACGGGCCGACGTGATAATTAAAAATGCTCACTCTAAAATTGAAATAATTGTTTCTGACTGTAAAGCCTGCCAATTAACCAATGTTACTAAAAACCCTTCGAATCTAGGCTCCAGATCAAGAGGCGGCATACCAGGAACTTGCTGAGAAGTGGACTACACGGAGGTAAAACCAGGGAAATATGGATATAAATATTTGTTAGTCTTTATAGATACCTTTTTGGGGTGGGTGGAAGCCTTCCCCACCAAGCGAGAAACGGCCCACGTTGTAGCCAAGAAACTACTAGAAGACATCCTACCCAGGTATGGTTTTCCACTATGATAGGGTCAGATAATGGACTGGCATTTGTATCTAAGATAATATAGGGTTTAGCAACTATTCTTGGGGCTAATTGGAAATTACATGGTGCTTACAGACCCCAAAGTTCAGGCCAGGTAGAAAGAATGAACAGAACTCTAAAAGAGACCTTAACCAAATTAACCATAGAGACTGATGGAGACTGGATGACTCTCCTCCCCTTCGCCCTGTTTCGGGTCCATAACTCTCCTTATAAATTAGGATTAACACCTTTTGAAATTGTCTTGGTAGACCTCCACCTATCACTCCCAGATTCCAGTCCGATTTGTTACTTGAAATTGATAATCATGAACTCATTTATTCTCTTCAAGCCCTGCAACAAACCCAGCAAGACATCTGGCCAAACTTAAGGGCCCTCTACCAATCTAGCCCCCTCCCGAACCTCACCAGTACCAACCAGGTGATTGGGTGTATGTATGGAGACATCGGCAAGAGACTCTACAACCTCGCTGGAAAGGACCCTACATCATAATCCTGACCACACCCACCGCCCTCAAAGTCGACGGAATAACCTCCTGGATTCATCATACCCACGTCCACAAAGCCGATCCTGTCTCTGACCAGAAATGGCACGTCTCCAAGGAACCCAACAATCCACTGAAACTAAAAATTCAGCGATGTGGACCTCACTAGTATTACTGTTGATAACTGGTAACTATGTAAATCCCTCATCTAGCCCACACACACCCCAACAGTTAACCTGGACAATTACATCAGCCACAGGGGACGTTGTCAGCTCTATCACGGGCAACCACTCCCCTAATACCTGGTGGCCTGATCTACACTTTGACTTATGCCAATTAGTGGCCGGATCCTGGGACATCATGGATTGGGAACCCAGCAGAAACGGTACTCCTGAATGTTCAGGCAAACCCGCATGCCAGCGGTCATGTGCTTCTGGAGGAATCAATGGCTGGGGTATGGGTTGTGGGCACCCGGACTCCGCCACGAACTCCATAAGTTATCATCTTACGTTTGCCCAGGGGGAGGAAGAGACAGAGCCTTAGCAAACTGGTGTGTGTGTGTGGGGGGGGTACCAGACTTTTATTGTAAAGCGTGGGGATGTGAAACAACGGGAACCACTTACTGGAAACCTTCCTCAACTTGGGATCTCATCACAGTAGACAGGAATCATTCCGGTGACGGATTAACCGTCAATTACTGCCGATCGTCCAAACTCACGGGAAGCATGTATACAGGAAATGGTCCGTGTATGAATTTCGCCTGTAATCCTATTAGAGTCCGATTCATGGAGCAGGGAAAACAGTATAAAACCTGGGTGACGGGCCGATCCTGGGGACTTCGATTGTACCAAAGAGGGTATGACAGTGGGGTCATTTTCAATATTAGATTAAAAATTGAATCTTGGACACCTCCCGTTGCAATCGGGCCTAGCCCAGTTTTAGCCCCACAATCAGTACCCTCTCTACCCTCCAATAATCGGGGCAACACATCAGTCCAAAATTCGTCTCCCCATGTCACCCCTTCAAGGGGCAACATATCAGTCTAAAATTTACAGGAAGACCCCCTTTGGAAAATTATGGTCCAGACTTTCCAACTATTGAAAGATCTAACCCAATCTAATTTAACAGAATCCTGCTGGCTTTGCTATGATATTAAACCCCCCCCCCCATTATGAAGGTATTGCATTTATAGGAAAACTCAACCAGTCAGAAACTCACAAAACCTGTAAATGGAATCATAGGAAACCTGGACAACTCACCTTACTTTCTGTCACAGGGACAGGAACCTGCATAGGACAGATTCCACAAACTCACAAACACCTCTGCAACCACAATGAAACAACCATAAATCAAACTGTGTACTATATACCACCCCCCAACAGATGGTGGGCTTGTTCCTCAGGATTATCCCCTTGCCTCCATGGGCAAGTTCTTAATCAAACCAAAGATTTCTGTATATTAGTCTACTTAGTACCTCATGTATTATACCACCAGCATGACGATTTCCTAGATAAATGGGAAACTGTTCCCCAACGAGTCAAACGGGAACCAGTTTCTGCTATAACTTTAACTGTTTTATTAGGATTAGGACTAGCAGGAGCTGGAACAGGAATTGTATCTATCATAACCCAGCATCAGCAATATAACTCACTTAGAGCAGCTATTGACCAGGATATAGAAAGACTAGAAGAATCTATCACCAAACTCCAAGAATCCCTAACCTCTTTGGCAGAACTGACCTTACAATTAAAAAGGGGTATGGATATCCTTTTCCAACAACAAGGGGGAGTTTGTGCCGCTCTAGGAGAGGAATGTTGTTATTATATAGACCACTCGGGAGTCATAAAAAACTCCATGGCTAAAGTAAGAGAAGGACTAGAAAAAAGAAAAAGAGAACGTACCCAAAACCAGGGATGGTATGAAAATTGGTTTAATTCTTCTCCCTAGCTAACATCTCTGTTATCTGCTCTCACAGGATCAGGCATTATAGGACTGATTTTACTGACAGTTGGACCTTGTATTCTAAACAGATTAGTCAACTTTATAAAAGATAGAGTAAACTCTGTACAACTCATGGTCCTCAGGCAACGGTATCAACTACTCCACCAAGAAGATTCAGGTGTTAGTACAATACATTATAACCAAATATATGATAACACTCAGCAAACTCATGATTGAGTTTAGTACCAAGAGAAAGGGAGGAATGTGAGACCATTTTTTATAACCACCCTGTATATAACCATTTTAAATATATATATCCATTTTTCAATGTGCCTTAGCATTTACTTCACGCTTTAGTTACTG
>NW_006921622.1:10513588-10525824 GCF_000298275.1 Orycteropus afer afer
AATCCTACTTCCGTAGTGATACTGCCTCGGAAACCCAAGGAGGGGTCGCTATGAGTCGGGGCCGACTCGATGGCACATAACAACAACAACAACAACATGCTTTTGCAGTGGAATCGGTTCCTCGGTGGTTTTTGGGGATTCAAGATCTGGATGCAACACTATGTATCTAAATAAGTACATAAATAAGAAAGATGCCATCTTTCCTAAAAATGAGCCAACTAATTTGCCCAAAATCGTAACACCAGGAAATGCCTAATTCAAGTTTTAAAATTCATCAGTCATTCTGATTACAGAGTTGAGGGCAGGTAGCCTAGTGCCTAAGGCACTTGACTGCTAACCAGAGGCTGGCTGTTCAAATCCACCAGCCACTCCTCAGAAGGAAGGTTGGGCAATCTACTTCCATAATGATACCGCCTGGGGAAGCCAAGGAGGGGTCCCTATGAGTTGGGTCTGACTCAAGGGCACATAACAACAAGAACAGCTTCTAGTTACTATAGAACTTTGTATAATAATTGTCTTCAATTCTTACCCTTTGTTCTTTCCTGAACCCAATCTAATGAGATTATCAATCACACAACACAACTGAAACAGGTCTTGCTGAGATAGCCAATGACCACCACACTACTAAAGGTAACAGTCAATTCTCAGAACTCATCTGATTTATTTTCAGTATTTAACCTCACTTTCTCCTCTTTAAAATACATTCTGCACTTAATTTGATGGAGCCTACCATTTCTTGCTCTACCTCACACCTCACTGGCTGCTCCATTTCCATCTCCTTTCCTAGTTCCTCCTCATCTACCTTTTAGAGTCCCCAAGGCTTTGTCCCAAGTTCTACTTCCTCTATGTCTTTCCCTCCCTCTCTCTCTCCCCGTCTCTCTCCCTCTCTCTCTCTCTCTTTTTCACATTTCACTACCTTGGTGAATCCAATTTTGTGGCTTCAAATTTTGTCAAAATTCAAAATATGCCAAGGACTCTCTAATTTATTTCTACAGCCCAAATCTTTCTCCTTGTAATTCCAGACTTACATAACTAACTGCCTACACGCCAGCTCCAACTGGATGTTTAACACACAGACAGAATGTTTTGCAAGATCAAAACCAAATTCCTGATTTTTCCCTTACCAAACCCACTCTTATCCATACTCCCCTACTGAATAAAGTTGAAACTGTATTCTTTTAGTTACTGATGCTAAAATCTTTAGAATTATCCTTAGTTGCTCTTTTTCTCTCACAGCCTACATTCAAATCATCAATAAAGTTCTGTCATTTTTATGTTGAAATTAAATCCAGAATCTGACCACTTTTTATCACCTCCATTGCTACCACCCAGGTCCAAAACACAATTGACACACTAATTAATGACTTACAGACAATATGCAGTACACAAAAGTTATCATATTGAAATTTAAATCAAATCATATCCCTCCTCTGTTCAAACACCAGCATACTGCAGATCCCAAATTTACTTATAAGTAAAAGTCAAAGTCTTTGCAACAGCCTATAAATCCCATTATCTGCCCCGGCCCACTGAAGACTCTGATCCCATCTCTTATTAACCTCCTCATTCGCTCTGCTCCAGTCCTACTGGGCACAATGCTATTCCTTAAACACTAAGGAAGCTGCTATCTCAGGGCCTTTGTATTCATTCTTCTTCTATTGCTCTTCCACCAGTTATCTACATGGCTCACTTCCTTAGTTCTTTCAGAGGCCTTCTTTAACTTAAAGATAATTTGATCATTATCTTTATTTGTTTGGTTACTTACTATCTGTTTTCCCCTACTGGAATGTAATTTTCATGAGGCTAGGAACTTTGTTTTATATACTAGCCAACTCAGTCTTAAAATCTGGTTGTTGTTGTTATGTGCCCTTGAGTTGGATGACCCCTCCTTGGGTTTCTAAGGCAGTATCACTATGGAAATAGATTGTTCAAACTTCCTTCTGAGGAATGGCTGGTGGGTTTGAACCCCCAGCCTTCTGGTTAGCAGTCAAGTGACTTAGGCATTACGCTACCAGAGCTCCCTGCTTAAAATCTAGTGCACACCAAATAAATCTCTGTTGAACAAATCAAAACTAATTAGTGCATTTAACCAGGTCACCACTCTGAATAGCCTATTGTCTTTGTCCCAGATCCTCATATACCAAGAGATTGCTTGGCTATGACTTGAAAAACACAAATTAAGAATTTAGCCTCTGTGAACAACTGCCTCCTTTGCCAGGAGATCAGAAGAATTGGATGGTGCCCAGCTACCATTACGGAACAATTGCATCAAAGATCCTATAGAAGAATCCTGATCAAAAGAGATAAAATGCAGAACAGAATTTTAAATTTTCATGAACTCCACATTTTCTAAAGCCATGGAGCTGGATAAACCTCTGAAACTATTGCCCTGAGATAGTTTTTAAACTTTAAACCAAAATATTCCCTTAAGTCTTATTAAAATGGAACAATAGTTTAGCTTAACTAGTAAACAATGTCAGCCCTCAGCAGTATGCTCTCTTAAGAATTCTCTATAGGGATCAAAATGACAAAAGCAACTCAAAAGATCAGATAGGAAACTTAAAGGGCAGTGAGTTTACCTCAAGGAGAGAAGAACAACTCAGGAAAGGAGGGTTAGAAGGGTTGTACAGCTCAAAGAATGTCATCAGTGTCCCTGAGCTGTATATGTAGAAATGGCTGGCCTGTGAATATTCTCAACAACAACAAAATAAATAAATAAAAAGAATCTAAGATAGGCTGCAATTGTGTCTACCAAATGTCTGGTCCCCTGAAAGTTTTCCAAGCAAGTTAAGATTCACTGTATAGCAACCTCTCCTTGAGTTTCCAAGGCAGTATCACTATGGTAGTAGATTGCTCAACCTTCCTTCCGAGGAGTGGAGTGGCTGGTGGGTTCGAACCACAGGCCTCTGGTTAGCAGTCAAGTGCTTTAGGCACTATGTTACCAGAGCTCCTCTGTAAAGAACTGATTACAATCAAATTCTCTGCTTAAAAAAAGTAAGAGTTCTTCCAACATTCTTTCTGAATTCAACACAGTTGGAAAAAGACATACAGATTAAAACATTTTTTCTGGATCTTTCTTTGAAATTATCTATGTTTTTTTATTTTCCATTCATTGCCCATACATCTAAGTGTTCTGGTTTTCCACACTGCCTAATTAACTCCAAATTCAGTTGCATGAAATTATAAATGAAAGTTTTGTGAGAATTCACATGTCAATCTAGATTACATAGCCTAAATTTTAAACTACTGCAGACCCATTCCCTTAAAGGGGCTTAATTTTCCATGAAAAACTGAAAAGACTCTTTAAGGTCTTTGAGTAGGTGATGTGTAAGACTCTTATCTAGCTACACAATTTAATCAATGATCAATCTAAACAATTATTCTTATTACTAAAGGCATTCTTAAAAGTTAATTTTAAAAGGCATAGTTTTACAAACTATTTTTACACTATTGAATGACCCCTTACTTTGAAAATGAGGTATATTTTTTCTCTATGATCAGGAAATGGCACCAGGTTACAGAGCATAAATGCTGACAGTTATTACATAATTATTTGCACATGAAACCTTAAAATGTGAAATCTTTACATTTCATAACTCTTACCAAATTAAAATTGTTAAATTCACTGTGTCATAGCAACATTGCAATTTTATATTCAAATAACAATGAAAAGACAATGTTTGGAAATTAAATTTCTATTTAGTGTAAATTGACTAGTTCACACAAATTTATGACAAGGCACTTGACTGCTAACCAGAAGGCTGGCGGTTCAAACCCACCAGCCACTCCTCGGAAGGAAGATGGGGCAATCTACTTCCGTAGTGATTGTTGTTGTTGTTGTTGTTATGTGCCGTCGAGTCAAACCCGACTCATAGCGACCCCTCCTTGGGTTTCCGAGGGTAGTGATACTGCCTTGGAAACCCAAAGAGGGTCGCTGCAAGTCGGGTCCGACTCACGGCACATAACAACAACAACAACATGGGAAGGGGGATGCACATTACATATTTAAGCACGTGGCATGTGCCTTTACTGACAGTTGTTAATAATCTTAATTTTTTTCTTTACTTCCATGACTATTCAAGCATTCCATGAAATAGATCATGTGAAATACTAAACCACTGAAATGTCATCTTCTCCTGGGTACTAGGCTTCAGCTAGAGACTGTGTGTCTGCCTCGATGCCAGCAGTAAAAGGAAAAATAAAAGGAAAGGGAAAGAGAGGAGAATGAAAAAAAGGGAAAGAATGATCCTGCCCCCATTGGCTGGGAGTCTCTTCGTAAAGCACCCAGTAACTATACTGCTCAGAAAACTTAGGAACTGCTCCTTTAAGTTTTAGGACCAACCCAGGAGAAGCTTCAAGTTCCTCCAGACTTCCAAACTATGTAACGAATCCCTATTCAACAGGCTAGAAAGATTACAAATTACAGTAAAAGAAAAACTGCAAAAACAGACGCAGCAAAAATGCATTTCTATCTCCCAGGAAGAGGAAAAGAAAGGAAGCAATTTAAAGAATATGGGTAAGTGTAAAAAAAATGAAATTTTAGGTCGGGACACGGCTACCGTTTCCCATGTGCAGGAGGGCAGAGTACGTGTAAAACGGGTCTATTACCCACACCACTCTTCCTTCCACTAGGGAAAAGGCCTTGAAAGAATGCCAGAGGAAAGAAAAAGTTGGTGGCATCGTTTAGCCTGTCACTAAAACCGGAACTTAATAAGTGGTGAAAGGTGGTGAGGAACCGGGGAAAAGCGGGCAATTTCTTCCAAGGCTGGGGTTACGAGGAGTCCCTGGCGGACCAAGTAGAGGAAGACAGCCAGAGCCAAGAGTGAAAAAGTCCTGACAAGCGTGGGTCCCAGAGAAGGAAAGGGGTCAAAGCCCGCCCCATCCTCTCCTTTCTGCCTGGACCCGCACGTTTTGGCCGGGAGGCGCTGAACTAGGCGCAGTCCTCAGGCCAGTCTTGCCGGCCTTGCTTACCTGCTGCACCCCAAGGAACTGGTAGAAGTTGAGCTGCACCTCCTCCACCAAGTCAAACAACTCTAGGTCTCCGCTCTCCCAGCCGCGCGCCGGACGCACGGCCGCCAGCAGAAGCAACAGCAGCACGGGCTGTGGCCGCAAGAAACTCACGAAGCGGAACCAGTGGCGCTGAGGAAGCCGGGCCAACTGAGAACAGGGAGCCGTCATCGCTCTAGGCTCTGAAAGGTCACCCGCCACGCAGTGTTGTCTGCCGAGACCAGGGACGTGGCGGGCAGCGCGAACTGTGGGGAACCGTGCCTGTCAGTCAGAAAAACAGTCAGCTGCACCGAAGCTGTCCGCCAGGCAGCCTGCCCCAGGGGAGGGCAGGGTCGGCGGGAACAGGTGAACGAGTGGACAGGTGGAGCGGCAGCCAGCTATACCTTCAGAGGACCCTCACCTCTGGGCCTACGAACAGCTGGAGAGTCAGCGCCGGCGCCGAGGTTGCAGAGGGGGAGAGGCTTCCCTTCGCCTCAGCCTATCCTTGTCTTTGCTTCCGGTGACATCACGTCTCCTAGCAACCGGGGAGGAGGGGACGAGACCGGAAGTAGAGAAGACCAGAAGCCCCAGATCTGGGCCTCTGCGAGATGGCTCTTAGACACTACAGCGCTTGCTGGAGCTGGACACACGTTTTCTTAGAGACATGGGCAATTATAAACGTCACGCAGCTACCTGGAACATCCCACGTATAGATACAGTCGGAAATAGCAACCTTCTTACCCTACCCCAGATAGGTAAAGCTAAAAGAATGTTTGAAACCTGATTTATTGATTATGGCTTCTGTTGCATACATTTCATTATTATATCAGCAAAGATCTAGGAGGAATCGAACCCAGGGCCTAAAGGGACAAATCTAGTGAATACTGTAGTGTATCCTTTTGAGGGAGGTGAAGCAGAAATGGAATTTGAACCAAGACAAAAAATATATACTCCTAATTATGAATTGAGATTTACAGGAATAAGGATAAAATAGGCAGCATGGTAGAATTAGTAATGGTGACTCAATCACAGTCTTAAGGAGCTCTGGTGGCACGATGAAGCTCGGCTGCTAACTGAAAGGTCAGTTATTGGAACCCACCAGTAGCTCTGCAGGAGGAAAGACCTAGTGATATATTCCTGTAAAGATTACAGCATAGAAAACCCTCTGGGGCAGTTCTAGTCTGTCCTATAGGGTCACTATGAGTTGGAATCAACTCCATGGCATAACAACAATCATAGTCTTAACAGAATTATAGTTTATCCACTTTTTTGTTGTTAGTTGCCATAGAGTGATTTGGACTCATAGAGACCCCAGTATTCAGGGTAGAATTGCTCCACAGTGTTTTCCATGTGGTAATCTGAAGGAAACAGATCACCAGGTCTTTCTCCCATAGTGCTACAGGTGGGTCCAAACTGCCAACCTTTCCGTTAGCAGCCAAGTATTTAACCATTGTACCACATGGGCTCCTTTTTATCCACCTTAACCTACTCACAATTGGATTTTCTTTCTTTTCCTAATTGAGATCTTTTTTAAAAATTATTTTATTGTGGTAAAAATAGATATAGTAACATTATGCTGAGTGAAATAAATCAGACACAAAAGGAAAAGTGTTATATGATACCATTTATATGAAACACCTAGAGAACAAAGTTTATTAGAGTGTTACCAGGGGTGAGCAGCAGGGAGGGTCAAAGGAAGACAATGCTTAGGGGACACTTAGCCTCTGTTCAGTGCAATAGAAAAATTTGGGAATAGTTCATGGTGATAGTTGAACAATTTTATGAACATAATGTCACTGAACTATACATGTGAATATTGTTGAAATGGCAAATGTTTTGTTGCCTATATATTTACCATAATAAAAATATATATAGTGGAAAAATGCATACACCTACTCCTCAGTTATCAACTATCTCACTACCCAACATTAAATATTTATGATAGTAGTAAGAAATTTACTATCTGACTATTTTGCACATTAACAACGTGTGTCTAGCTGTAATGAATGCCGTAGTTAATGTGTCAACTAAGCTGGGCCATGTATTTCAGTGGTTTGGCAGTTATGTAATGATGTAATTAGGCAATTATGTAATGATATCACTTGGCAGTTATATAAAGATCTGTTGTTGTTGTTGTTGTTATGTGCCATCGAGTCAGCCCTGACTCATAGCAACCCCTCCTTGGGTTTCCAAGGCAGTATCACTACAGAAGTAGATCGCCCAACCTTCCTTCTGTGGAGTGGCTGGTGGGTTTGAATAGCCAGCGTTCTGGTTAGCAGTCAAGTGCTTTAGGCACTACACTACCAGAGCTCCTATATAATGATCTAGCATCCCTATTTTATGATCTGATGTGGTCATCCTCCATTTTCTCATAATGCCAGTTTTCACATTACAACCTGGTCTGTAGAACCATGAGGCAAGATTACCTATATATACTATACCTGGTATTGGGATTGCATGAGTTCTGTTTTTAAAGACATGTAAGCTAAAAACCTCCTGTTTCTTTCCCACCAACATCTCCCCTCCTGGTTTTACAGTGCTTCTATTCAGTCTCTCTTTAATTTTTCACTCCATTATTATTGTTTTCTCTTGTGTGAAAGTTATCCTTCCTGGCTATCTACAGTTGTTGAGGTAATTGTTGTTAATTGCTGTCGAGTCAATTCCAACATAGTGATCTCATGTGTGTAGAGTACAACTGCTCCATAGGATTTGTAAGGCTGTGACCTTTCAGAAGCAGATCTTCTGAGGTATTACTGGGTGGGTTTGAACTTCCAACCCTTTGACTAGTAGTTGAGCACTTAACCGTTTGTGCCACATAAAAGTCATAAGTGAATGCAAGTATATCTTGCTTTGAGATAATATATACACCTGAGATAGTCAGTTTTTAAATTCATCATGAGGCATAACTTTCAAAAATAGAAAAGGAAAAATATTGCCTTTTTGTGTATCTGAAATCAATTACTCACTGGACAGTAGTGCCTACGGTCTTAAAAGCTTGCAAACAGCCATCCAAGATACAACAATTGGTCTCTATTCACCCGGAGCAAAAGAGGAAGAATAAGATCCAGGAATCAGAAAAGCCTGGAAACAACTAATCTATTAATCTATTGCCTGGAAACAACTTTTAAACTTTGAACTGAAACTATCCTATGGAGTCATCTTTGAACTAAACAACAGTTTAGCTCAATAAAGAATGTTTTCTCTGAGCATTGGATACATTGAAAAAATCACATGTGATAAAAATGACAACAGTAATTATAAAACACCAATGAGAACTTTGAGAGACAGAGAGTCCAAGTTAATGGTAGTAAACAATATGGGTGAAGACAATGATAATGGTGACACAATGTGAAGTATGTAACCATTGTCAGTGAACTGTACATGTAAAAATTGTTGAATAGATGTATATTTTGTTATGTATATTTTCAACAAAACAGAAGAACTTGATAGGTTTAACAGCTGAGTAGACATAGCAAAAAAGGAGATTAGTAAATTTGAGGACATGTCAAGAAAAAATACTTTAACCAAATTACAGAGAGAAAGAAGAAGAGAAAGAATAGAGCTTTAAGGTATGAAAAGAAACTAGCATATATGTAATTGGAGTCTGGGGGAAAAAAAAGAAAAGAATGAGACAGAAGTAATATTTGAAGAGATAATGACCAAGAATATTACAAAACTAATGAAAGTCGTAAAATGACAGATGCAAAAGTTAACTCAAAATGGATCATAGGCCTCAATGTCAGAGCTAAAACTATGAAAACTCTTATAAGAAAAAATAGGAGTAAGTCTTGGTGATGTTGGATTAGCCAATGACTCCTTAATATGACACCAGAAAGCATCAAAAGAAAAAGTAAATAATCTGGACTATATCAAAATTTCAAACCTCTCTGATGCAAACAATATAATCAAGAAAGTGAAATTGACAGAATGGCAGAAAATATTTGCAAATCATATATTTGATAAGGGACTTGTATCTAGAATATGTAAAGAACTTTTAAAACTCAACAATAAAAAGACCAATAACCTCATTTTTAAAAATAGGCAAAAAATTTTAACAGACATTTCTCAAAAGATGCATGACATCATTAGTCATTAGAGAAATGAAAATCAAACCTACAGTGAGATACCACCTCACCACTATTAGAATGACAATCATGAAAAAAAACAATGGAAAACAGCAAGTATTGGTGAGGTTGTGAAGAAACTGGGACCCTCACCCATTGCTGGTAGGAATGAAAAATGGTAAGCTACTGTGGAAAATTGGAAAAATCTGCTGAAAAGACCTCTCTAAAATGTTAAAAAGCAAAGATATCATATTAAAGACTAAGATGTGCCTAACCCAAGCCATAGAGCTTTCATTCATCTCATATGCATGCAAAAGCTGGACAATGAAGAAGACAGACCAAAGAATTGATACCTTTGAATTATGGTGTTGGTAAAGAATATTGAATATATAATGGACTGCTAGAGAACAAACAAATCTGTTTCGAAAGAAGTACAGCCAGAATGCTCTTTAGAAGCAAGAATGGTGAGACTTTGCCTCATGTACTTTGAACATGTTCTCAGGAGGGACCAGTCCCTGGAAAAGGATATCACGCTTGGTAAAATGGAGAGTGAGTGAAAGAGAAGAAGACTGTCAACGAGATGGATTGGCACAGTGGTTGCAAAAATGAGCTCAAACAAAGCAATGATTGTGAGGATGGTGCAGGACCGGGCAGTATTTCATTCTGTTGTACGTGGGGTCACTATGAGTTGAAACCAACTCGATAGCACTTAGCAAGAGTTGGGGAAAATAGTTAGGCATTTCCTCAAAAAGTTGGAAATATAACTATAATATGACCCAACAACTTCTAAGTATACACACGAGAGAAATTAAAACATGCAGCCACACAAAAACTTACACACAAATGTCATAGTAGCTTTATTCATAATAACTAAAAAGTACAAATAACACAAATGCCTGTCAACTGATGATGGATAAACAGTTTTTAGTATGTTGTTGTTGTAATGTGCCATCAAGTCGGCCCCGACTCATAGCAACCCCTCCTTGAGTTTCCGAGGCGGTATCACTATGGAAGTGGATTGCCCAACTTTCCTTCCGAGGACTGGCTGGTGGGTTTGAACTGCCAGCCTTCTAGTTAGCAGTCAAGTGCCTTAGGCACTATGCTACCGGAACTCCTACCCTTATCCCAACCAAAAAACCAAACCCACTGCCATTGAGTCAATTCTGACTCATAGTGACACTATAGGACAGAGTAGAACTGCCCTATAGAGTTTTTAAGGCTGTAATCTTTACAGAAGACTGCCTCATCTTTCTTCCTCAGAGAAGTTTGTGGGTTCAAACCACCAACCTTTTAGTTATCAGCCCAATGCTTTAACACAGTGCCACCAGAGCTCCTTATAGTATATGCATGTTGTTGTTGTTGTTATGTGCCGTCGAGTCAAACCCGACTCATAGCGACCCCTCCTTGGGTTTCCGAGGCAGTATCACTACGGAAGTAGGATTGCCCAACCTTCCTTCCGAGGAGTGGCTGGTGGGTTTGAACCGCCAGCCGTCTGGTTAGCAGGCAAGTGTCTTAGCCACTATGCTACCAGAGCATACAATGTCAAATTATTAGATAATAAAAACACATGAAGTACTGATAAGTATTACAACATGGATAAACCTGACAAGACTACGCTAGGTGAAAAAAGCCAGATACAAAAAAAAAAAAAAAAACACCAGACTGTATGAGTCCCTTTGTATGAAATGTCCAATACAGGCAACTTTATAGAAAATAGATTAGTGGTTACTTAGGGGTAAGGGAGGGGGAAGTTAGGGACTGACTGCTACCTGATATGGGTAACTGGTGTGGAGCTACGTGTTCCACATAAGAATATACATAAATAATAACAGGCAGTGAGCCAGCCCAGGAAAAGTGGATGGTGGATGTTTGCCTGTGTGGAGTGACCATCCCGGAGGCAGGCCTCAGTAAGCCAGCCCCGGAGCAGCAGAGGGAGGGTGTTTGCTGCATGGGGCGAGCACCCCAGGGGCAGACCGGGTAAGCAAGCAGGGTAGGGGAGACCAGAAATGAGCAGCAGTTTGAACAACGAGGGAGACAAACTTGTTTGTCAGTTTTTGTACTGTGGTGACTTCAGTGTTGCTGTGAGACAAGAGGCTATGCCACCAGTGTTTCAAATGCCAGTAGGGTTACCCATGATAGACAGGTTTCAGCGGAGCTTCCAGACTAAGACAGATTTGGAAGAAGGACTCTTCCATCAACTTCTCAAAGAATTGGCCAGTGAAAACTTTATGAATAGCAGTGAAACACTGTCTGATATGCTGATGGAAAACTTTATGAATAGCCCTGAAACATTTGCGATACAGTGCCAGAAGATGAACTCTTCAGGTGGGAAGGCACTCAAACGACTGGATAGTAAAGCCGACCTTAATGATGTGGATAGGGTAAAGCTTTTGGGACTCCCATTTGCTGATGTGGCATGACTCAAAATGAGACAAAACAGCTGCAAACATCCATTAATAGTTGGAACATGGAATGTACGCGTATGAATGTAGGAAAATTGGAAGTTGTCAAAAATGAAATGGAACATGTAAAGATCAATATCCTAGGCATTAGTGAACTGAAATGGACTGTTCTGGGCCATTTTAAATCAGATGATCATATGGTCTGCTATGCCAGGAATGACAAATTGAAGAAGAATGGTGTGGCATTCATCATCACAAAGAATGTATCAAGATCCATCCTGAAGTACAATGCTGTCAGTGATAGGATAATATCCATATGCCTACAAGGAAAGCCAGTTAATACTACCATTATTCAAATTTATGCACCAACTACCAAAGCCAAAAATTAAGAAATTGAAGATTTTTACCAACTTCTGCAATCTGAAATTGATCAAACATGCAATCAAGATGTATTAATTATCACTGGTGATTGGAAAGCAAAAGTTGGAAACAAAGGAGAATCACTGGTAGTTAGAAAATATGGCCTTGGTGATAGAAATAACACTGGAGAGTGCATGACAGATTTTGCAAGACCAGTGACTTATTCATTACAAATACCTTTTTTCAACAACACAAATGGTGGCTATATACATGAACTTCACCATACGTAGTACACAGGAATCAGATTGACTACATCTGTGGCAAGAGCTGATGGAAAAGCTCAATATCTTCAGCCAAAACAAGGCCAGGAGCTGATTGTGGAACAGACCATCAACTGCTCATATGCAAGTTCAACTTGAAGTTA
>NW_006921622.1:10526333-10527480 GCF_000298275.1 Orycteropus afer afer
TTGAAGCTGCACTGAAGGAATTGACAAAAAAAAAAAAAAAAAAAAAGGTTCCGGGAATTGACAGAATACCCATTGAGATGTTTCAACAAATGGATGCCATGCTGGAGGCACACAGTCGGGCATGCCAAGAGATTTGGAAAACAACTATCTGGACAACTGACTGGAAGACATCCATATTTGTACGCATTCCAAAGAAAGGTGATCCCACAGAATGTGGAAATTACAGAACAATATCACTGATACCACACTCAAGTAAAATCTTACTGAAGATAATTGAAAAATGGTTGCAGCAGTATACTGAGAGAGTATTTCCAGGAATGCAAGCTGGGTTCAGAAAGGACATAGAGCAAGGGATATTATAGCTGATGTCAGATGGATCTTGGCTTAAAGCAAAGAATACCAGAAGGATGTTTACTTGTGTTTTATTGACTATGCAAAAGCATTCAATTGTGTAGATCATAACAAATTGTGGATAATATTGAGAAGAAGTGGTATTCCAGAACACTTAATTGTACTCATGAGGAACCTGTACAAAGACCAGGAAGCTGTCATTTGAACAGAACAAGGGGATACTGCATGGTTTAAAATCAAGAAGGGAGTGTGTCAGGGTTGTTCCTTTCACCATACTTATTCAATCTATATGCTGAGCAAATAATCTGAGAAACTGGACTATATGAAGAAGAACATGACATCAGGCTTGGAGGAAGGCTCATTAACAACCTGAGATATGCAGATGACATAACTTTGCTTGCTGAAAGTGAGGATGACTTGGAACACTTACTGATGAAGATTAAACACTACACTCTGCAGTATGGATTATACCTCAATATAAAGAAAACAAAAATCCTCACAACTGGACCTATAAGCAGCATCATGATAGATGGAGAAAAGATTGAAGTTGTCAAAGACTTCATGTTACTTGATTTTACGATCAATGCCAATGGAAGCAACAGTCAAGACTTCAAAAGATGTATTGCATTGGGCAAATCTGTTGCAATAGATCTCTCAAGTGCTGAAGAGCAAAGATATTTTCTTGAAGACTAAGGTGTGCCTAGGAGCTCTGATAGCATAGTGCCTAAGGCACTTGACTGCTCACCAGAAGGCTGGCAGTTCAAACCCACCAGCCACTCCTCGGAAGGAAGGTTGG
>NW_006921622.1:10527580-10530596 GCF_000298275.1 Orycteropus afer afer
TTGGGCAATCCTACTTCCGTAGTGATACTGCCTCAGAAACCCAAGGAGGGGTCGCTATGAGTCGGGGCCGACTCGACGGCAAACAACAACAACAAGGTGTGCCTAACCCAAGCCATGGTATTTTCAATGGCCTCATATGCATGGACAACGAATAAGGAAGACCAAAGAAGAATTGATGCTTTTGAGTTGTGGTACTGGCAAAGAATGCTGAAAGTACCTTGGACTGCTAAAAGAACTAACATATCTGTCCTGGACGAAGTGCAGCCAGAATGCTCCTTAGAAGTGAGAATGGCCAGACATTGTCTCACCTACTTTGGTCATGTTGTCAGAAGGGACCATTCTCTGGAGAAGGATTTCATGCTTGGTAAAGTGGAGGGTTGACGAAAGAGGGGAAAGCCCTCAACAAGATGGACTGACATGGTGGCTGCAGTGATGGGCTCAAGTATAGTAGGGATCGTGAGGCTTGGCACAGGACCTGGCAGTGTTTCATTCTACTGTACATAAGGTCGCTATGAGTCGGAAATGACAAGATGGCACATAATAACAACAAATAATAACAGAATAAACCCATGTGTATGTATGTTGCTCTTGTACCCTTAACCTTGCTGAATCTTTTCTGTTGAAATATCATTAGTTCTTGTAATTTTCTTAGTGAGTGTGCACTTTTCTATGCATAGGATTATATCATATGCAAATAGAGGTAGTTTTACTTCTTCTTTGCCAATTCAGATGCCTTTTATTTCCCTTTCTTGCCTTGTTGATCTGGCTAGGACTTCCAATATGATATTGAATAGGAATGGTGATAAATGGTGATGAGTGTCTTGTCATTCATAAGGGGAATGTTTTCAATCTCTCTCCATTGAGAATAATGTTGGCCATAGGTTTTTTATTATGTTGAGTAATTTCCTTTTTCTTTTCTTTTGATTATATTGAGTAATTTCCTCTTTTCTTTTGTTGAGAGTTTTTATCAGGAATGTGTGCTGATTTTGTCAAATGTCTCTTTGGCATCAATTGGTAAGATTGTGTGGTTCTTTTCCTTTGTTTTATTTACATGGTAGATTATGTTGATTATTTTTCTGATGTTGGATGATCCTGCATACCAAGTATGAATCCCATTTGGTCATAATGTTGTTGGATTCTACTGGCTGTAATTTTGTTGAGAATTTTTGCATCTATGTTCAAGAGAGATATTGGTGTATAATTTTCTTCTTTAGTGGTATGTTTTCCTGGCTTTGGTATCAGAGTTATTCTTGCCTCATAAAATGAATTTGAGAGTATTCTCTTCTTTTCTGTATTCTGCGATAGTTTGAGTAGAATTGGTGTCAACTCTACTCTGAATGTTTCTTAGAATTAGCCAATGAAGCCAACTGGGCCAGGACTATTTTTTTTTTGTTGGGAGTTTTTATGATCTGTTCAATTTCTTCTTTTATTATGGGCCTGTTCAAATTTTCTACCTCAGTTTGTGTTACTTTAAGTAGATAGTGTGTTTCTAGAAATCTGTCCATTTTTTCTAGGTTTTCAAATCTATTGGAGTACCATTCTTCATAGTATCCTGCTATTGTCCTTTTTATTTCAGCTAGTTCTTTTGTGACATTGCCCTTTCCATTTTCCATTCATGTTATTTTCATCTTCTCCTTCTTTTCCTTTGTTAGATTTGCCAGTGGTTTGTCAATTTTATTAATCTTCCCAAAGAACCAACTCCAGTCTTGTTGATTCTTTCTATTGCTTTCCTGTTTCATTTATTTCTGCACAAATCTTTTATTATTTCTTTTCTTCAGGTGAGTTTAGGCTTATTTTGCTTCTCTTTTTCTAATTGTTGGAGATATTAGATTAAGGTATTGATTTTGGTTCTTCTTTTTTGATGTGTGCATTTACTGCTATAAATTGCCCTCTGAGTATTGCTTTTGCTGTGTCCCATTGATTTTTATATGCTGCATTTACATTCTTGTTTAAGGCATTTTCTTATTTCATTTTTCATTTCTTCTATCACCCACTAGTTTTGTAAGCAGATTGCGATTCAATTTCCATGTATTTGATTTTTTTTCCCCTTGATTTCTAGTTTTATACCACTGTCATCTGAAAAGATGCTTTGCATTAGTTCAATGCTTTTAAATTTATTGAGGCTTGCTTTGTGTCCTTACACACAGTCTATTTTGGAGAATGTTCCATGTGCATTGGAGTAGAATGTATATTGGATGGAGTGTTCTGCATCTATGAAGTCAAGTCAGTTGATTGTGTTGTTTAGTTCTTCTGTGTCTCTGCTCGGTTTCTTTCTAGTTCTATCCTTCATTGCAAGTGGTGTATAAAAGTATCCTACTGCCTAAGGCACTTGACTGCTAACCAGAAGGCTGGTGGTTCAAACCTACCAGCCACACCTTGGAAAGAAGGTTGGGCAATCTACTTCTCTAGTGACACTGCCTCAGAAACCCACGGAGGGGTCGTTATGAGTCAGGTCCAACTCGATGACACATAACAACAAACATTATTGTAGAGTTGTCTATTTCTCTTTTGAATTCTGTTACACTTTATGTATTTTGGGGCTCTTTCATTGGGTGCATAGATATTTATTATGGTTATGTCCTCTTGTTGTGTTGACCTTCCATCATTATACAGTGTGCTTCCTTGTCTCTCATGCTGATTTTTGCCTTAAAGTCTATTTTATCAGAAATTAATATTGCCACTCTTGCTATTTTGTGATTGCTATTTGCTTAATATTTTTTTTCCCAAATATTGATTTTTAGTTTATTTTCATCTTTGTGTCTAAGGTGTGTCTCTTGTAGACAGTATATTGGTCATATTTTCTTATCCATTCTGCTACTCTCTGTCTCTTGACTGGTGCAATAAGCCATTTACATTTAGTATAATTATATAAATTTATTGCTGCTGTTTTGCTGTTTGGTTTTTTTTTTTTTTTTTTTTTTTAGTGCTGCTGATTTCTTTGTTCCATATAATTTTCTGTGGTGAGCTCATTTTCTTTATGGATTTTCTTATTATTTCCTTCATTGCTACTGTTTTA
>NW_006921622.1:10531076-10592492 GCF_000298275.1 Orycteropus afer afer
TTTTTTTTTTTTTTTTTCTTTTTCATCACTTTATATGTCCTAGTGATGGCAAGGTTCAAGGTATAATAAGCATGACAGTGTGTAGCTAAGACTCATTGGAAGAATATACCAGAGATATTGGATAATCCAAGGTATTCATCCATATAAAATAATCCAGGGTGATCATTCACATAAAAGTTGATGGGAGGTATTTTAATCTTGTTATACAGGAACTTGAACATCATAATGACCACTACTTTCCAGGGGAGGACTGTGAAAGAGCACTGGTAATTTCATAAATGAGTAGGATACAAAGAGGCTTAAATAATGCATCTGGCAGTCTATCTATATAGTTAAATTTGACTATATCAAACAGAACTGAATACAATACCTGTTGTATCTAAAATCAAACCTCCTTTAAAGTCAGCATTAGTGGTCTGTCTGGTTTATGACTTAGAAATGTCTAAAACAAGAAAAAAAAAAAAAAAACAGGTGCCATGGAGTGTATTCTTTGTAACTCATGGTGATCCCACGTGTGCAGAGTAGAACTGCATTCCACAAGGTTTTCAAGGCCATGACCTTCAGAAGCAGATCACCATTTCTTGCAAGGCACCCTTTTGATTGGTAGTTGAGCACAATTTTTTTTTCTTTTTCCCATCTGGGAACTCCTTAGAAATGTCTAGCTCTCATTCAGTGTTGACATGTTCTCTGGTCCTTTATGGATGTTTTTCCAACATAGGGGCCTGAACTCCTTTAATAGAACATTAACTTTACTAAGTAATTTATTTGTCCAATACTTGTTCAACAAACTTATATTGAGTTGACAAAAGTTAGAAGAATATTGGTTTGGGGAAGCACCTCTTTGGAACATAATCCCTTTTGTATTGCAGTATAGGTTTCCCCTGCTAGCCAAAGTAGTGTTCCTATGAAACCTTTCATAAGCCAAAATGGCAAAGTGAAGAAGTAATTACCATTAATTTCTAAGGGAAAAATTTTTGAGCATTCCCAGCACCACCCCCAAAATAACACCAAATCATACCAAATAACACATAAAACCTAAAATAATACTAACTTAAGAGGAGCTCTGGTAGCGTAGTGCGTAAGGCACTTGACTACTAACCAGAAGGCTGGCGGTTCAAACCCACCAGCCACTCCTCGGAGGGAAGGTTGGGCAATCTACTTCCATAGTGATACCACCTCAGAAACCCAAAGAGGGGTCGCTATGAGTCAGGTCCAACTTAATGGCAAATAACAACAACATGAGATTTCACAGGCACAATTCTAAGTTAGAGCAGCTTGATGCTGAGATGCTGAGTATAGTTCCCTGACAAAGGCGCTTAGAGACGCCACTCCTCTTTAACTGCTTGCTGCAAAATAAACCCTGAACTCTAGTTTCACTTTTCTCCTTTTTTTTTCATAAAAGTGAAAGTCGTCTTTGGATTTCTTTCCATTAGCGAAAATGGATACTATTGTAGGTCTTTCGTAAAAGCAAAGTGTCGTAAAGCAAACTTTTAAAAGCAGGGGTTTTTCTGTACTGATTTTTAATCATTTAGAAGTTCCTCCTAAATAAATTGTATTCTTCATGTCATAAAAAAATATATTCAGCTTCATGTTATTTCTAACACATTGACACTTATAATGTTAACTTCTTTGCAAAATACACTATTTACTAAAATAATCTCATATTGGATATGAGCACAGATTATAAAGCCAAGTTGATTAGGTTTGAATCCTGCTGCTACTCCTTACTAGCTGGGAAAGATCTGTGTCTCAGTCTCCTTATCTATAAAATTTGTTGAATTATGCTACTAGTGGTAAGGCTATTGTGTGGGAATTAAGTGAGGTAACTGGCACCTGGTATATTGTAATTGCTATTTAAATGTTACTTATCGTTTTGTGGGAAGTCTTCATCTATATTGTACTAATAGTTCTATAAATAAATCTTACTTATTTTTAAATGTTTTGATGTTGTCTTTAAAGACATTTGTTATTACATTTGGACTGTGGTTGCCAATTTCACCAGTAATTTATCCAATCTCTTGCTTGCCCAGAATAGTGGGAGGCAAGCCTGATTGTCTGACTGATTCTAAAAGATAGCTGATTTAATTTTTTGAAAAAATAATATTTTATTGTGTGTTTTAGCAAAGGTTTACAAAGAAGTTTAGGTTCTCATTCAACAATTTCTATACATATTGTTCAGCAACATTTGTTACATTCTTCACAATGCAAGAACATTCTCATTATTACAGTTCTGGTTGTTCTGTTTCCATTAATCTAGTTTTCCGACCCCCTTACACTCTCACCTTTGTCTTAATTGTTGACTGTTTGGTCTCATTTGGTAATGTTTTAAAGGAACACAGGACTTACAATTGACATTCACTATTCTTTTAGCCAATTTGTTAGTTAGCTATAAGGGGACTTCCGGGAGGTTAGTTTCGGTTTGGTTTCATTTTTTCCTTTCAACTCCATAAAAACATATTACTCATGAGTTTCCTGCTTAATTCAGCTTAAGGTTAAACAATGGATACTGAATTAAGAGCTGCACCCCAGTTGAACAAATGGAAGGGAAAGTATTCAACTATTTAAGCACTGAAGACTCATTGGCCATTGTTGTCTTAACTCTGAAGTAGTTCCCTGTTTTCTAATGATGTTTTCTGTTTCACATAGACTTTAATGTGTCACAATATAACTCATGATAAAAAATTTTTCTAACATCTTCCACAGTTCCAAGATTATCACTAATTTTTCAAAGCTTTCTAGTAACTGACTTGAATCGCTTTTATAAATTTGAAAATTAGATTTCCTCCTTTTTCTTTTAACCAATTTGGATATTCACTCCTGCAGGCTCCTCAATTCAGCCTGAGTACAGCAACCATTGTATTTTCCTCATATACAAAGGCTCCAATTAGTGTGCAAAGAAAAATTTAACAGACCTCTTCATCATCTATTCTTTCAGGCTGAACAGCTTGGTTTTGGCATTCTGCCTTTGAGCCCTACTCTTGTTTGTGATGCCAAATTGGAACACAAAGAAAAACAGTATAAAGTTGTTGTTCACCTCAATCAACATATCACTGCTAAGGCATTAGTTTATGTACAGAAATTCCAGGCCTCATAAATGCCTATTATGAAATTTACCAAAAGAATGCAGCAGTTTAAGAATACTGAAATAGCAATATAATAAACATGGAGACAAAGAGAGATAGATTAAGGAAAACTTAGTTCCAATTGGTAAGACATGGAAAATTTAAATTTATTGTCCTAAATATAACTGTTGTATCACACCCATTTTACAGAGCCATATGGCCCAGCTTGCCCCTACTCCACTTCCAATAAATAATGCTCTATTATTTTTGCTTACCACAGACGGGCTGGTTCTTAGTGCCAAGACTCCATAATTAAAGTCTTTTAACTTAATAAATAAATAAATAAATAAATAATTTCACCACCAGGGGGCAAAGAACATTTTTATAGGCAAAGGATATTTTTAACTTTCTAAAGGAATTATCTTGTGTTAATATAGCTGCTTTAAAAAAGAAAAAAAAGAAAAAAGAATGTCAATAGCTTCAAAGGGAGAAATACTGATTTTAATGTAAGGCTTTAAATTTAAGGAAGAATCATATTTATATTTTTTAAAAATTGTACAAGATACCATTAACCAGATGCCCTTCCATTTATTACAGGTTTTAGAGGAACTTTTTCCCTTTTCATTTTTCTTTCATATATTTGCACATGAGAAAGAAAAGATAGAATTGAACTTTTGAAATACTAATCTAGTCTTATTCTGCATCAACACATAAATTGCTTTTAATACAGGGTATCTTTTGACCAATGGTTTTCTAAGCGTATGTTTTGGCTCTGCTTTTTGACAACTTTATATGATTAGCTCATATACTCTGGTCTTTTCTTCCTTCTAAAATTGGGCTCATTGACTTTAGTTTTGATTACTGCCTTGCCATTTGTTAATTTTATGACTGTGATGATATTAATAATTGATAAGATATCAAATCACAAGTTAACCTCTTTTGAGGCCTTGATATCAAGGAACTTTATGAAGTGCCAGAGTTGTAAAAAATTAATAGACAATAACCAAAAATTATTAGCACACTAAAATATTGGTAAGAAGCAGTAATAATCACTTTGGCCAGTCCCACATGCATATATCTTGCATTCCAAAGTCTCAGGATGTTTGATTATTTCTGAACTTGGGGAAAAAAAAATTCTGGTAATGGAAAAAAAACTGAGAGTATTTAAATCGATGTATTTGTGGCACTGGAAAATAACCACACTTTATTCCTCTTCTCTTATTTGCTTTCCCCTCTTCCTGCTCCTAGGTACCCGCTGAGACCACAGTTCCCTAAATCAATTATAATGATACCACCATTATCATGGCCTCGAGGAGAATGAAATCACCGCAGTGGTCTGGCAAGATCTGCTACTTGTTCTTTCCCTTTACTGCTTGCTCTCCCCTCCCATAACCACTGTCAGCTCCTAGCACCAGGGTTGTCGCTACAGGGTGCAGAATTGGACCAGATACCACTATGTATTCATCTAAAGAAAATTTTTATCTGGATGGAATCATATTAAAATAAATATTGACTGCAAACTTAAGGAGAAAAAGAAGTTATAAAAGGCTAGTATTATGGGTTTGTGGTTTATATTTTTGAACCACACAGTAAGGAACATCTGTGCCCCATCCTTTTACATTTGTGATGGAAGGAAATTCAGATATAAGTATTTTTCTATTGTCAATTCACTTTTTATACAAAATTTGTTTAAGTGTGAATTGACAGAATCAGCATGTTCCTCCTCCCGGCATGCATCCTTGAGCCACTGCTCAGCCACGAATGGTTCAAAGCCTAGGCCTTTCATTCTGACACATTATACTCTGCATCAGATACCTTGCTGTTGTTAGGTGCCATCGAGTTGGGTCCGACTCATTGTGACCAGAATTAAACAGAACAGAAAGAAAACAGAACAAAACACTGCCCAGTCCTGCACCAGCCTCACAATCCTTGCTATACCTGGCCTCATCATTGCAGCCATTGTGTTAATTCATCTGATTAAGGGTCTTCCCCTTTTTCACTGACCCTTCACTTTACCAAGCAGGATATCCTTCTCCAGGGCATGGTCCATTCTCACAACAGGACCAAAGTAGGTGAGACGAAGTCTGGCTATTCTCCCTTCCAAGGAGCATTCTGGCTGTACTTCTTCCAGAACAAATTTGTTAGTCCTTCTGATAGTCCATGGTACCTTGAGTATTCTTCACCAACACCACAAATCAAAAGGATCAACTCTTCTTTGGTCTTCCTTATTTATTGTCCAGCTTTCACATGCATATGAGGCTACTGAAAGTACCATGGCTTGGGCTAGGCACAACTTAGTCTTCAAACTGAAATCTTTGCTCATTAGCACTTTAACGAGGTCTTGTGCAGCAGATCTGCCCAATGCAGATCTGATCCGTTGTCTGATTTCTTGACTGCTGCTTCCATTGGTGTTGATTGTGGAACCAAATAATATGAAATCGTTGACAACTTCAATCTTTTCTCCATTTATTGTGATGCTGCTTACTGGTCCAGTTGTGAGGATTTTCGTTTTCTTTATGTTGAGGTATAATCCATACTGCAGACTGTAGTTTTTAATCTTTATCAGTGAGTGCTTCTAGTCATCTTCACCTTCAGCAAGCAAGTTGTGTCGTCTGCATATTGCAGGTTGTTAGTGAGTCTTCCTTCAATCCTGATGCTGCAGTCTTCTTCATATAGTCCAGCTTCTTGGATTATTTGCTCAGTATACAGATTCAATAAGTATGGTAAAAGGATACAACCCTGACACACTCCCTTTTTTATTTTAAACCATGTAGTGTCCCTCCCCTTGTTCTGTTCGAACAACAGCCTCCTGGTCTATGTACATGTTTTGGTTACCACTGTGCTGCTCCAACAAGAATATACCACAAATAGGATGGCTTTAACAAACAGTTTACTCTCTTACAGTTTGGAGGCTTTAAGTCTGAGTTCAAAGTGCCCGGCTTTAGGGGCTGGGTGAAAGTCCCTCAACCTTGGGCTTCAGCTCAGCCTCCTATTCCTGGCCCACTGGAGCTAAAGGCTTTTCTTCACTCAGATAGCTGCTGGCTGCTGAGACTGACAAGCCCAAGGTTGACAAGTAAAAAGGCACAGTCCAGATGTTACCAAACCACACGGCAGGACATTAATTCAAGTCCATTCAAGTCATTGGCAGAGCATGGCAGGCTCCTGAACAATGACATGACTACATGCAGGGTTCAAGTGTGCCATAAGCTAGAGACCATTCCCCAAGATTTCTCTTTATATACAGGAAGCAAACTACATTCCTAAGGCAGCTACTCAGTTGCTTGCTCACAGTAGATTCAACCATAGAGTTGATTACCAGTGTCATCAGGAGGAATACTACAGCCAGCTGCCCAGCCACTCAACCAGGCCCAGCTAAGTTGACACACCAACTTAACTACCAAAGTACAGGTTCCTCATGAGTACAATTAAGTGTTCTGGAATTCCCATTCTTCTCAATGTTATCCATAATTTGTTAGGATCGACACAAAGAATGCTTTTGTATAGTCCATAAAACACAAGTAAACATCTTTCTGGTATTCTTTGTTTTCAGCCAAGATCCATCTGTCAGCAATGATTTCCCCTGTTCCACATCTTCCACTGAATCCAGCTTGCATTTCTGGAAGTTCTCTGTCCATATACTGCTGTAACCAGTTTTTAATTATCTTCAGCAAGATTTGACTTGTGTGTGATATTAATGATATTGTTTTATAATTTCCATATTTTGTGGGATCACCTTTGGAATGAGTACAAATATGGATGTCTTCCAGTCAGTTTGTCCAGTAGCTGTCGTCCATATTACTGAGCATAGACTAGTAATTGCCTCCAACATAGCATCCGTTTGTTAAAACATTTCAATTGGTATTCCATCAATTCCTGGAGCCTTGTTTTCTGCTAATTTCCTGAGTGCAGCTTTGACTTCTTCCTTCAGTACCATTGGTTCTTGATCATATGCCACCTCCTGAAGTATTTGAACACTGATCAATTCTTTTTTGTACAGTGACTCTGTGTATTGCTTCCATTTTTTTATGTTTCCTGAATCATTCAATACTTTATCCATAGAATCTTTCAGTATTGCAACTCAAGCCTCGAATTATTTATTTATTTATTTTTCGTTCTTTCAGCTTGAGAAATGCTGAGTGTGTTCTTCCCTTTAGTTTTCTAACTTTATCCAGAACTCCTATTTTGATCCCTTTCTTATTGTTCTTGCTTTTGTATTTGTACATGAATAACCAATGACCCCAATGACATTTATTGAAGAGTTTCTAATTTCTCTAGTGAGTGCATGACAACTCAGTCATTTATTGCTTCTTTAAATGAAGCATTCCCTTACTTTTGCACTTTCTATCCTGTCCCATTAGTTTATCCCTGAACAAGTACCACACTGTTTTAATATCTATAGCTTTAAAATATCTTAATAGCTGCTAGAACAAGTCTTCCCATCTTGTTCTTCTTCATGGGTGTCTTGCCAATTTTTTTTTTCTTTTCCTTTAATTACTCCTTCAGTCTCAAACAAGTTATTGGTGAGAAAATGAAGTGTTCTACATCCTATTTTGGCGAATAGTGATCAGGGTCGTGAAAGTCTGTGAGTGGCCATCAAAAGTGCAACTACTGATTTCTTCCCATGCGGAGCAAAGAAGAGTAAAGAAAATAAAAGAGATATGGAAACAATTATTCCAAAGGACTAACAACCACCTGAACCTCCACAACCCTGAGACCAGAAGTACTAGATGGTGCCTAGCTACCACTACCAACTGGTCTTGAAAGGAATCACATTAGAAGGTCCTGGATAGAATGGAAGAAAAATATAGAACAAAACTCAAAATTATGAAAAAAAAAAAAAAGACCAGGCTTACTGGTTAGATAGAGACTGGTGGTACCTCTGAGGTTATGGTCCTTGGCCACCTTGAGACGTGGAACTGAACTCACTCCCATAGTTAAATTTTCACTCAAATAATAGATAGGTCTACAAGGTGAACAATAACTTTAGGAAAGTAGACACTCCTTAGAACAATCAGCCACTGGAGATTAAAAGGGCAGCATTTGCCCAAGGACAAAGTTCAGAAGGCTTGAAGGGTTTGGAGAGAAGGAGGAATGGAAACAAAAAACACAGGGAGGATGTAGGAGAGATGTTACATTGAGAGGATTGCAATCAATGACATGAAACAAAATGTATGTCAATTGTTGAATGGAAAACTGATTTGCTTTATAAACTTTCACCCAAATAACAATAAAATAGCTTTTTTAAAAAAAGTTATTGATATAGGTTCACAGTAAAAATCACCACAATATTGCAGCTAAAACACCAGAGTATTTGAAAAAATCAGCAACTATAAAAACACTGGCAGCAATGAAAACAATAGCATATGCTTGTAGTATGAACCACATGAATCAAAGCATCATTGGGTAATAATGACCCCTCTGACTGGAATACATTAGAAGGTTCAAAAACTAAAGTAGCATGGAGTTTTAGCCTTGTAGGTATATTGACACATGTAAGCTGGGCTTACAAAAAAAAATGTTTTGTTATTTAACTACCGAGATATTTTATTAAAAAAACACAATATATGCTGAAACACTGCACAAAAATTTTATAGACAGCCATTTGAGTGTCACTCCCTCTGAATGTCACCTGGTACAGTCTGTACCTCCCGCATCCCCCTGGTGACAGCACGGCACCATGAGTGACCCTGCTGGTATTTGAAATACCAGTGACATAACTTCCATAATCATAGAAATATGCAAGCCACAGTATAAGTAATTTGTTTTCAAACATAATCCTTTTATTTAATTCTCCCATCCAAACCTTTAGGAGTTCCATCTAATACTACAGGTCCCAACCTACCTCCCCATCATCTCAGAGACAGTACTGATGTTTTGTTGAAAGCTTAGGTTCTGGAGTTAGGAGGGCTCGAGGTGGAAGTGGATATACCGCTTACTAGCTGTACAACCTTAGACATGAAACTTGGACCCTCTCAGCCTCATTTTTTTCATCTGGAAACTGGTGATGATATCTATTTCATAGGATTTCTGGGAGGCTTAAATCAGATAAAATAAAGCATTTAGTAAAACACATTTTCTCTCCTCCCTTTGAGGTTTTTAATTTGGCTGTTTCTCCCAACCCACAGATGGAACTGATCTCCTCACTACTCTTGTCTGTATCACTCCTTTGGCACTCACTATTTACTGTCTTGAGGAGCTCTAGTGGCAAAGTACCTAAGGCATTTAACTGTTAACCAGAAGGTTGGTGGTTCAAACCTACCAGCCACTTTTGCAAAGGAAGATTGGGCAATCTACTTCCGCAGTGATACCGCCTCGAAAACCCAAGGAGGGGTTGCTATGAGTCGGATCCGGCTCATCTGCAGTGAATTTTTATTTTTTGGTGGTGAATGACTCATATGATTTCTACCGGTCATCTCCACACCCGCTTCCTACTCCCCACCCCCTTCTCAGCTAAGTCCCTCTCTCTGATGGTTAATTTTATTCATCAGTTTGGCTAAACTATGATTCTCAGTGGTTTGGCCAAAAACTAGGCTACTTGCTATTCTATACTATAACGTAATCACTTTCTGTAATGTAGTCTGATGTAATGTAATTAATCAATCATTTGAAAAGGAAATTTCCTCAGGGTGTGTTCTAGAACCAGTGTATAAAGTGTTGTTTTGGCAGAACTTGCTCTCTCTCTCTTCATTGTACACTCTTTCTTTTGCCTGACCTACCAATCTTGGGACGCAAGCCTACAAGTTTCTAGCCTGCTACTTGGCCTGTGGATTTTAGATTTGCCAGCCTCTTACAATTGCATGAGTCAATTCCTTAAAGTAAATCTCTGTATATCTGTGTATCTATTACACTAGTTCTGTTTCTCTAAAGAACCGTGACTAAGATAGCTCCCCTCTGAGAAATGCCCTCAGCTGAAGAGAGCTACGCTTAAATTCCTTCCTAGGAACAACCTGCAATCAATAAATATGACAATATGGAGGTGTATCAACCATTTCCCTAGTCGCAAAACATGACAACTGTGAAGAGTTTTTCCAGCTCCCTTGTTCCTGGTGGGATTGGCTGAAGCATTTGCTGTAATTGTACCACATTTTAGCTCCTCCCTCCCTTCAATCCTATTTCCTTCACTTCCTGCACAAGCAATGATCCCAAGGACATACCCCAATAAATTACTGCAGACAAATCTCCATCTCAAAGTGTTTCCCAAGGAAACTGACCTAAGTCAGCTTTTGAAGAACCATATCTATAGAGCAATCCGGTTAATATTTTAATATGCTTTTGTATGTCAGTCAAAAGACTTTTATTTACCTGATTATGGGAAGAGGTAATTTTTGGTTGCTTCTTTTTTGTTTTGTTTCATATTACAATAGAGAAGTACTTGTGAAAGTAAATAAAAGTCAGAACTCAGTTTCAAATGTTACAGCTAGTGTAATCTTATATATTAAAAAAAAAAAAAAAGTGTTCTGCATTTTCTTTCTTTTTACTTCTAAAAGCAAAGCCATAAACTTTACAGTAATGATTTTTGGGGAAAAAAAAGGTCAGAACTGAAAATAAAATAGTAGTATTGATGGCAGTTATCTAAATTTTACCATTTTTCAGTTCAGTTATGGAAAATAATACTTATTTAGTTTTTTAAATTTGTGAGATTTTATAGGCTTTACAGTTTAACCATAAGGTGGCAAACTAATACAATTGCTTATCTATTAAATGCCTCCCACTATATACAAATATATTTAATTTCACAACCATACCATGAGGTAAGCATTATTACCCAATTTTATAGACAAGGCAAGAGTTACCCCACATGAAGTACCCAATGTGCCAGTTCCTTATGTATATTTCCAACTCTTTACAGAGCTAGTTTGTGCATATAAAAACAAGCATATGTATTTCTTTTCCTTTTTCTTTTTTCTTAAACTATAGCATACTCTATACATGTTATGCCTATTTTTTCACTTAACAATAGATCTTGAAGATCTTTCATATCAATACACAAATAGCTTCCTTATTATTTTTTTACAGCTGTGTATTATCTATATTATTAGCTCTGATGGTGGATAAGGCATTTGGCTGCTAACCAGAGGGCCAGCAGTTCAAAGGTATCAGCTGCTCCACAGAAAGAAGATGGGGCAATCTACTTCCATAAAGATTACAGCCTCAGAAACCCAATGGGGGTCACTATGAATCAGATTGACTCGACGGCAGTGAGGTGTTTTTGTTTTTTTTTTTTTTAGCATATTATCTAATTGTAAGGATATATCATAATTTGAGCAGTTTCCTCTTCAAGGACATTTATATATATCCAATCTTTTACAATTATAAACAATACTACATTAAATAGGGAGCTCTAAAGCATTTGACTGCTAACCAGAAGGCTGGCAGTTCAAACTCACCAGCCACCTCCTTGGAAGAAAGGTTGGATAATCTACTTCTGCAGTGATGTGGCCTCAGACACCCAAGGGAGGGTCACTGTGAGTCGGATCCGACTCGATGGTAGTACGTTGCATTGTTGTTTGCATACATTAAATATCCCTAATATAATGCCATTTTTTACCGGTGAGTATAAGTAAATTCCTATTGTGAAATCACTAAATCAGAGGGCTTGTGCATACTTAATTTTGATATATATTTCTAAATTGCCCTCAATAAAAGGTTCTGATCTTTTTAGACACATATTTTCTTTTAGAGTTGAATAAAATAGTAATAATAATTTTAAAAAGCATATCACTTTGGTTTCAGAGGAAAGTGGCAGGATCACAGAAACTCCCTCCCACTAAAATCTTAATTAATGAGACATAGAAACAGCAAACACACACATACACACACACATTTGTGCTGTAATCAAATTATAAGGGGGCAAACCTTTTCAATATGTACTTTGAAAAATGCTACTTAGAGACAGAAGACTGTGGGAATCAATAAGCAGTTCCTTAGCTGCTTACTCAGAAATAGTGCTCATCCTTGTTCCAGTCATCCATTCAGCAAAGATTTATTGAGTGCCTGTTTTGTAGTAGAACACTAGATTTCTGATAGATTTTACGGATGTGGAAGTGAGAAGGAAAAAAAAAAAACAAACAAACAAACCAAGTGGAGGGTGTGGAGACAAAATGTCCTAGTCTATGGCTAATACATCCATTTTGGAGTTGAGCAGAACTGATAGTGATAGGCTTGTGGGCAGGCAGCCCAGAAGTTGCTCTAGTGTGGAAAGCCTGCTCCTCACTATAGGTAAGTGGTGACTCAGTGAAGGCCAGTTACAATGCCAATCACATTGACCTATTTTTCTGTTGCGGGGAGGAACATAGGGGAAGAATTAGGTTATAATAAGGAATAACAATCTACAAATAGAAAATAAAAAGTCTTGACAAAATGGAATGAAAACAAAAAAAAAATTGCTGAAGATATAGGTGGTACATGGAAAGTCTCACATGAAAACATTCTCTATTATAGACAAATAGCACCTTAGCTGGAACTGGAAGAAACTCTTTTCCCCTACCCTTGTTTGGTCTGGAGAAAAACTGAGGATGTGGCTTGTGAGCAGATAGCTATTGTCGTTACATGCCGTGAAGTCGGACATGACTCATAGCGACCCCTCCTTGGGTTTCTGAGGCAGTGTCACTACAGAAGTAGATCGCCCAACCTTCCTTCAGAGGAGTGGCTGGTGGGATTGAACCGCCAGCCTTCTGGTTAGCAGTCAAATGCGTTAGGCACTATACTAGCAGAGCTCCTGCTGAGCAGATAGTTGGGGCAAGGGAATACTCTCTCAGGGCCAACAGTGCCGCTGCCACTATTTCTCTGCTGCTTAGCTGTGCTTGCCATGGTTTTCTTAGTCTTCAGTGTTATCAGCTCAGGGAATGTTACGGCCCTTGACCTATATGATAGCTCTTCTAAAACTTTCTCAATGCAAAGCTCCATGTCCAAAGAATGCATTCCTCTCTTCTGGCTCTCATTTATCAAGAAGACCCAAAAACCACTATGAGATTGGTCACTTAAAAACTCCTCGTCAATTTTAGGACATGGTTTTTATAAACTGACCTTAGGCAGATAGTAAATTCTATTGGGTGAATTTGCAAGCTTCTTATGTGGGTAGAAAACCATCCACTCCCCTCTAAGCCATTAATCCAATCTCTTGCAAGACTGCTGCCCAAACAATCATTTTGGGAGAATTACAAACCCTGGGCCAGAAAGGACACATAAAAGAAAAACCCAAAACCAAACCCACTGCCATAGAGTTGATTCTAACTCATAGGGACCTTATAGGACCTTATAGGACAGAGTAGAATTGCTCTATAGGGTTTCCAAGGCTGCAAATTTGTAGGAAGCAGACTGCCTCATTTTTCTCTCCCCCACAAAGCGGCTGATGGGTTCCAGTTGCTGATCTTTTAGTTAGCAGCCTAAAGCTTTAACCACCATGCTACTAGAACTCCAAAGAAAACTCACTGCACCATAATTTCCCAGGATAATTTATACTAATAAAGAGAACAGGTTAGTATAGTTGTAAATACTACACAAGTCTCAAAACCACATCAAATCAAAATCTTTACCAAGTTATATGATGTAAGAATGGCGTTATGGATTGAATTATGTCCCCTAAAAATATGTGTTGTAAATCCGAATGTCTAGGCCTGTGGTTATAATTCCATTAGGAATGAATTGTTTTGTTATGTTAATAAGGCAGGATTAGTACAACTTCTTTTGAGATATAAAAGAGATTAAACAAGCTTGTGAAGCACAACTGGGATAAGACAGATACCAAAACACATGCAGATCTCCAAGGAACAATGAAACAGAGGCTGAAGAGATAAAGACACTTTCCCAGAGCCAACGCAGAGAGAAAACTTTCCCCTAGAGCCAGAGATCTGAATTTGGACTTCAGCCTCCTAAATGGTGAGAAAAAAAAGTACTGTTTGTTAGAGCCATTCACTTGTGGTATTTCTGTGAAAGCAACACTTGATAACTAAAATAGAATACTGGAAGAGCAGGGTGCTGCTTTAACAAATACATACAGTATGGAAGTGGTTTTGGAAATGAGTAATGGATGAAGGCTGGAAGAGTTTTAAGGTGCCTAATAGTAAAAGCCTACCTTGCTTTGGAGAGACTATTAGTAGAATTATGGACATAAAAGGCAATTCTGATGAGGACTCAGAAGGAAGTGAGGAGAGCTATAAAGTTTCTATCTTTTTAGAGAACACATACGGCATCAGCAGAGAATTTTACTAAGAAAAAATGGATTTAAATGTATTTCTAGTGAGGAGTTAGAAGAAAATAATGAACATGTGATTGGGAAATAGAAGAAGGTTTTCATGCTGTGGCAAAGAACTTGTCGAAATCTTGTTCTAATGTCTGATGAGATAGAACTTGTAAGTGATGAACTTGAATACCTGGCTGTTGAGATTTCTAAGCAAGACCTTAAAGAGACTATGTGGTTTCTCCTTGTTGTTTTTAGTAAAACATAAGAGGAAGGAAATGAACTTGAACTGTGCAAAATGAAAATTCTATTAGACAAACTAGGACACATGTTTTAGAACGCTCACCAAGGACATAGCTACATAATCTTTTGTTAAAGAGATTATGCCTGCAACTGATAGAGCGACCTATACCACCAAAAAAAAAAAAAAAAAAAAAACCAAACTCACTGCCATCGAGTCGATTCCAACTCATAGCTACCCCTTTTGGATTTCCAAGGCGGTGAGTGTTTCATGGAAGTAGATTCCAGTCTTTCTTCTATGCACAGCAGAAAAAATATCGACTTAGACTGAAGGGATCAGAGACAGGATGAAAGGAAAGAAAACTGTCTGCCTCTTGGAATTCTACAGGCAGGAAACAGGCCAAAGGAGCTACATCTGTTCCTCCAAGAAAAGAAAAGGATCATTCTTGGAGCAGGTAGGATATCAGCAGAATGGTTGAGAGGAGTACAGTTAGCAGAGACTTCTTGGTTTCAAAGGATGGAGCTATGGTTTCCTGGATCTCAAAGGATGGGGCTACAGCTTCCAAAGTTTCAAAGAGTTAGAATTTCGCCAACTCAGTTTGGAGTGTGGGGCTGCCATTAAAGTGTGCAAGGGGGATAGGGCTGCTACCCATAGCTGAAGAGGCAGTGTTGCCATGACCCAGGGGCAAAAGAATGTAGCCTGCCAAGGCTGAGGCCATGGGGCTGTCACTCAGATGGACTAAGAGAATGGGGCTGCCTACAGCTGAGGGAGCAGTTGCCATCCATTGGGCCTGGAAGGTGAAGCTGAAACACAGAATCCAGAGGGCGTGGCCAACATCCAAAGTCTGGAGGGCAGGGCCCTTGTCCAAATGGTCTCAGACAACAGGATTATTTTCAAGCCTCGAGAGCTAATATAATTTCTTCAGGTGGGTTTTGGACTTGCTTGGTGCCTGTTAAACCTTCTTTCCCTCCATTATCTCCCATTTGTAATGGAAATCTCTTCCTTGTGCCTATTCCATCATTGTACTTTAGGAACAGATAAGTACATTCCAGATTTCACAGGTTCACAAATGATGAGGAATTTTGTGCCAGGATAGGATACATCCGAAGCCTCACCCATATTTGATTTAGATGCTTCAGAAGATGAGATTTTGGACTTGGTGTTAATTTTAAGACTTTTGGGATGACCTAATGGGGTGAATGTGTTTTGCATGTGGCAAAGACATGAATTTTTGGAGGCCAAAGGGTGAAATGTTATATAGATTTAATTATGTTCCCCCAAAATATATATTGTAGATCCTGACATCTATGCCTTTAGTTATAATCTAATTTGGTAATGGATTGTCTTTGTTATGTTAATGACTTGGGATTAGTATATGGTATATCTTGATTCCGTATCTTTAGATATAAGAGATTAAACAAGCAATCGAAACAGAAATGAGGTAAGATAGATGCCAAGACACATGGAGATCTCTAAGAAACCAGGAAGCAGAAACTGAAGAGACATGAAACCTTTCTTTAGAGTCAAAAGAGAGAGAAAGCATTCCCCAGACACCCTTGGGCCAGCACTCTGAATTTGGATTTCCAACCTCCTAAACTGTGAGAAAATAAATTTAGGTTTGTTAAAGCCATTAACATGTGGTATTTCTGTTATTAGCAGCACTAGATAGCTAAGATAAGGATGGACATATCAACATGGTCAAAAACAAGTCAGTGACACACTTGAAAAAATTATGCATAATATAAAAGCCCTCTACCATTGAGTCAGATCCAACTCATAGAGACCCCTCCTTGGGATTCCAAGGTGGTATCACTATGGAAGTAGATTGCCCAACCTTCCTTCCAAGAAATGGCTGGTGGGTTTGAACCACCAGCCTTCTGGTTAGCAGGCAAATGCCTTAGGCACTATGCCACCAGAGCTCCCATGCATATATAGAGGAAGAAATTAAAGATATGAAACTAATTAAATAGGAAATCATACATAAAAAGACACATAACATAGACTTAACATATGATTAACTGGCTAACACACAAAAAGAACAAAGGCAAAACAAATGGAACCCAAATGTTTTTAAGCAAATTTTCTGATATTATGGACATATTGAATGTATATGTCAAAAAACAAAAACAAAAATCCTGTACATTCCAGGACAAATTAAAACAGAACCACAAAATTGAAGAATACCTAGGTAAGGTTACTAAATTTCAAGGATTTAAAAAAAAAATCCTATAGGATTAGGCAAGGAAAGCAAGTTACCCATTCAAACTAAACCAAACTCACTGCCATCAAGTCAAGGCTATATATCTTTATGGAAGCAGACTACCTCATCTCTCTTCAGAAGAACAGCTGGTGTGTTCAAATCATAGACCTTTTGGTTAGCAACCAAATGCCTTAACATCACCAAAGCTCCTTAAGTTACCCATTAGGGGGGGAAAAAGTCAGGATAGTTACAGACTGATTATTGCCACATTTGTTAGAATACAGTATTTATAGGGTAGTTGGATAAATAAATGCGCCTGAAATTTTTTATACCCAATCGAGAATTACTTTTGTATAAAATAAAAACAAACATTCTCAAACATGCTCTTTTTGATAATGAAATGCTATGTGATAATGAAATCCAGATAAGTAAGAAATGAATGGAATTTAAAACTCAGGAATGGGAAAACCATTAAATCCAATTAAACATGTGAACAAGCTTAAACAACTTTAGAAATTTTGACTATAGAGCTGACTAAAAATGTTATAAATGTTAAAGAGAATGTTGTTGTTGTTAGGTGCCATTGAGTCAATTCCGACTCCTAGCAACCCTATGTACAACAGAACAAAACACTGCCCAGTTCTGCGTCATCCTCATCATCCTTGCCATGCTTGACCCCACCGTTTCAGCCAGTGTGTCTATCCATATTGTTGAGGGTCTTCCTCTTTTTTGCTCACCTTCCACTTTACCAAACATGATATTCTTCTCCAGGGAATGGTCCCTTCTCACAACAGGTCCAAAATAGGTGAGAGGAAGTCTAGCCATTCTCACTTCTAAGGACCATTCTGGTTGCACTTCTTCCAGGGCAGATTTGTTCACTCTTCTGCCAGTTATTGGTTGTTTCAATATTCTTCACCAATACCACAACTCAAAGGCATCAATTCTTCTGCTGTCTTCCTTATTCATTGTCCAGCTTTCATATGGATATTTGGAGATTGAAAACATCAAGGCTTGGATTAGGCACACCTGAGTCTCAAAGAGATATATTTGCTCTTCAGCACTTTAAAGAGGTCTTTTGCAGCAGATTTGCCCAGTGCAATATGACACCTGATATCTTGACTGCTGCTTCCATTGGTGTTGATTGTGGAACCAACTAATATGAAATCTTTGACAACTTCAATCTTTTCTCCATTTATCATGATGCTGCTTATTGGCTGAGTTGTGAGGATTTTAATTTTCTTTATGTTGAGGTGTAATTCATACTGCAGACTATATGTGGCCATTAATCTTCATCAGTAAGTGCTTCAAGTCATCTTCACTTTCAGCAAGTAGAGTCGTGTTGTCTACATATACAGGTTGCTAAAGAATCTTCCTCCAATCCTGATGCTGTGTTCTTCTTCATGTAGTCCAGCTTCTCAGATTATTTGCTAAGCATACAGACTGAATAAATATGGTAGAAAGATACAACACTGAAGTACTCCCTTCCTGATTTTAAACCATGTAGTATCCCCTTGTTCTGTTCAAATGACAGCCTCCTGGTCTATGTACAAGTTCCTCATGAGCACAATTAAGTGTTCTGGAATTCCCATTCTTCTCAGTGCTATCCTTAATTTGTTATGATCCACACAATTGAATGGTTTTGCATAGTTAATAAAACACAAGTAAACATCCTTCTGGTATTCTTTGCTTTTAGCCAAGATCTATCTGACATCAGCGATGGCATCCCTCATTCCATAACCTCTTCTGAATCCAGTTTCTGGAAGTTCTCTGTAAATATACTGCTCCAGCCATCTTTGAATTATTTTCAGCAAGATTTTACTTGGGTGTGATATTAATGATATTGTTCCATAATTTTCATATTCTGATAGGTCACCTTTCTTTGGAATGGGTACAAATATGGATCTCTTCCAGTCAGTTGGCCAGGTAGCTGTCTTCTAAATTTTTTGGCATAAAAAAGTGAGTGCCTTCAATGTGGCATCCATTTGTTGAAACATCGCAATGGGTATTCCATCAATTCCTGGAGCCTTGTTTTTCACCAATTCCTTCAGTGCAGCTTTAACTTCTTCCTTCAATACCATTGGTTCTTGATTGTATGCCACCTCCTGAAACATCTGAACATTGACCAATTCTTTTTGATAAAGTGACTCTGTATATTCCCTCCATTTTTTTTATGTTTCCTGCATTATTCAATATTTTGCCTATATAATCTTTAAATATTGCAACTTGAGGCTTGAATCTTTTCTTCATTTCTTTCAGCTTGAGAAATGTCAAGTATGTTCTTCCCTTTTGGTTTTCTAACTCCAGGTCTTTGCAAATTTCATTATAATAATTTACTTTGTCTTCTCAAGCTGCTCTTTGAAATCTTCTGTTCAGCTCTTTTATCCTATTGATTCTTCCATTTGCTTTAGCTACTCTCCATTCAAGGGCAAGTTTCAGAGTCTCCTTGGACATCCATTTTGATCTTTTCTTCCTTTCCTGTCTTTGCAATGACCTTTTGCTTTCTTCACATATGATGTTCCTGAAGTCATCCCACAATTTGTCTGGTTTTTAGTCATTGGTGTTCAATGCATCCAATCTATTCTTTAGATGGTCTATAAATTCAGGAGGGAGTATAGAATCAAGGTCATATTTTCATTCACATGAACTTGTTTTAATTGTCTTCAGCTTCAAGTTGAACATGCATATGGGCAGTTGATGGGCTATTCCACAGTCCACTCCTGGCCTTGTTTTGGCTGAAGATACTGAGCTTCTCCATTGCCTCTTTCCACAGATGTAGTCGATCTGATTCCTGTGTACTCCATCTGGCAAGGTCCATGTGTGTAGCCACTGTTTATGTTGTTGACAAAAGGTATTTGCAATGAGTAAGTCATTGGTCTTGCAAAATTCTATCATGCGATCTCCAGCGTTATTTCTATCACCAAGACCATATTTTCCAACAACTGGTGATTCTTCTTTGTTTCCAGCCACCAGTACTAATCAACACATCTTGATAGTGAGTTTGGTCAATTTCAGACTACAGAAGTTGGTAGAAATCTTCATTTTCCTTGTCTTTGGCTTTGGTGGTTGGTGCATAAATCTGAGTAACAGTAGTATTAACTGGTCTTCTTAGTAGGCTTATGGATTGGATTAAGCACACCTTAGCTTTAAAGTGACATCTTTGTTCTTTAACACTTTAAAGAGGTCTTTTGCAGCAGATTTTCTCAGTCTAATATATCATTTGATTTCTGGACTGCTGTTCCATGGGTGTTGATTGTGAATCCAAGTAAAATGAAATCCCTGACAACTTCAATCTTTTCTCCATTTATTGTGATGCTGCTTATTGGTCCAGTTATGAGGATTTTTGTTTTCTCTATGTTGAGGTGTAATCCATACTGAAGATTATAGTCTTTGATCTTCATCAGTAAGTGCTTTAAGTCATCTTTACTTTCAACAAGCAAGGTTGTGTCATCTGCATATTGCAGGTTGTTAATGAGTCTTCCTCCAATCCTAACTCCATGTTTTTCTTCATATAGTCTAGCTTCTCAGACTATTTGCTCAGCATACAGATTGAATACATACGTAGTGAAAGGACACTACCCTGATGCACACCCTTACTGATTTTAAACCATGCTATTGCCTTCTTCTGTTCAATCAACAGTCTATAATATCAGACAGTGTTTCACTGTTCATAAGGTTTTTAGTGGCTTATTTTTTTCAGAAGTGGATGGCTCCATCCTTCTTCCCAGTCTATCTTAGTCAGGAAGCTCTCCTGGAACCTGTCCACCATGGATGACCCTGCTGGTATTTGAAACACCAATGACATAGCCTCCAGCCTCACAGCAACAAGCAAGCTATCACAGTACTACAAACTGACATACGAGTGGTGATGAAAGAAAATCCCAAAACCAAAAACCAAACCCACTGACTCATAGCAACCCCCATTGGGTTTCTAAGGCAGTAAATCTTTACAGAAGTAGATTACCCAGTCTCCTTCTGCAGAGTGGTTGGTGGGTTTGAACCACCAGTCTTCTGGTTAGCAGTCAAATGCCTTATGCACCGTGCCACCAGAGCTCCTTTGAAAGAAAATAGAGATAATATAAAAAATTATTGTTGTTGTTGTTACGTGCCGTCGAGTCAGACCAACTCATAGCAACCCCTCCTTGGGTTTCTGAGGCAGTATCACTACGGAAGCAGATTGCCCCATCTTCCTTCTGAGGAGTGGCTGGTGGGTTTGAACCACCAGTATTATCACCAAAATGTTCCAGATAATACCAACAAAAGTCAGAAAGTATAGGGTATGTTATAGAGGGAATTAGAGAAAGGAATTTCTTCATCTTTTATAGGTTTTGAAAATCAATTGAAAATATTTCATTTATTTTATTTTATTAAAATAAAAAATTAAGATTTAAATATATTATTTAAAGTTATAAATGAAACTTCTAGTTTTGAGATGGAGGAGCAAAATTATCCTTAATTCTCTCATTCTTAAATCACCTGAAAACAATGTCATTTTATGGAAAATATTACATGTGAATAAAAGATGCCAAATACAGAAAAATTTTAACAACAACATGTTAGAGTGGGCCAAGACCTGAGTACTTGAAAGAAAGTGGCCTAGCCTGAGGGACAACCTACCTCTTGCTTGGTAAAAAACAGGGCTTCAAACTGGTTCTTCTTGGTTCATTTATGACCAATGAAGCAAACCTGGAATGGACTGGAATTTGAAAAATGCAGATTCCTGGAATAATTAACTGGAACATGGAAATTATGAATTGATGCCCTGCTAAAACTTGATCTCCCTCTCAGGAAACAAGGGCAATGTGTGCATTGCACAGCAATCAAATCTCTTGCCTGGCACAGTCAGAAACAGTGGTGCTCTGCTCAAAGATGGCACTGACAATAATCTAATCTCCTGCATGAGACTCCTGGAATGGCTCACTACACTTTTTCTGAATCTCTCATTCCAGGGCTTTGACATGCATTTTTTCTATACCAGGTATTGTTCCTGGCACCCACATTTTGTAAATTTGAGTCTATCCAATTTCACTTCATCAGTCATGACTGAGCTGGTTCAAACCAGTTTGAAGCCCTAGTAAAAATCCTAAGGGAATAGAAGGGATGCTTCCTTGCACCTTGTTTGATATTAAGGTGGAATAAGGAGTTAAAATATATATATATTCTATGCCATCTTTGCAATCAAGCTGCAGGACAAAAGTAAGAAGCTCTGCAGCTGTTCATCTTTTAGATGTAAGGTAATAAATCTAAGCTAGCTAACCCATATACAGATTCATGGCTTAATGATGAGCTAGAAAAACTTCCAGGAAATAGTAAATTAGACAGTTCTAACAAGAATATTAGTAGCCTGGAAGATAAATCCCAAGAAATAATCAAGAATATAACATAAAGAGACAATAAATAAATAAAATAAGAGAAGCTATTAGGAGACACAGAGGATAAAGTGAGATGTATAACATCTGTTTAATTGGAGCTCTAGAAGGAGAGGAGAAAGATGATTTCTAAATCTGAGAAGCACAGCAATCCTCTGATTCAAGATGCTCAATGAATCCCCAGACAAACAAAACACACTGCCAACCAGTCAGATCTGACTCACAGTGACCCCTCCTTGGGTTTCTGAGGCAGTATTACTACAGAAGTAGATCACTCAACCTTGCTTGGGAGGAGTGGCTGGTGGGTTTGAATGGCCAGCCTTCTGGTTAGCAGCCTAATGCCTTAGGCACTGAATGAAAATATATTCAGATTCGGAAATGTCATAATGAAATTGTAGAACACCTAAAATAAAAGAGAGTATTAAAAGCAATCAGAAACAAAACAAAACACAAATTCCCCCAGCAGATTACCTTCAAAGATGACAATTAGATTACCAGCTGACTTCTCAGCTGCAATAATTATCAGAAGATAACTCTTGGATCAAATCAGATACCAAAACATAATTACAGATTATCTAGATAATGCATAGTAAAAGCCATGGAATACATATAAAGCAGTGCTCAGAAGATTATTCTAATATTCAATATTGATATTAATAAGGAAGAGAAAATGAATGAGTGAAGCAAAGAGAACAAAAATATTACATAGAAGGATTTATGTAATGTAGCTGAAGAGTACATAAAAAGAAATTTATAGTCCTGAATGGATATATTAAAAAAGAAGAAAGACAAAAATGAATGATAATTCCAAATAGTTTTTTTGGGGGGGATATACTTTGGGAGGAATATTCGGGGAATTTCAAAATTATCTGTAATATTTTACTAAGCTAGTGGTAGCCATGGGTATTTATTATATCATTCTTTGTAACTTTGGCATTTAAAAAACTAAAATAAGTTATTAGGTGAAATTGAACAATCAAATTTATGATCTCTTTAAAATCAATCAACAAAAAAGTGAAAGTCATATTTATTTTAACATAAAAGTATTATATTTATAAACAAAAAAATCAATATTTATAAGTAAAAAGCTTGAATGAACTGGAAAAAAAAAAAAAAACCAAACTCACTGCTGTTGAGCTGGATCCGACTCATAGTGACCTCCCCTTGGGTTTCTGAGGCAGTGTCATTACGGAAGTAGATTGCCCAATCTTCCTTCCAAAGAGTGGCTGGTGGATTTGAACCACCAGCCTTCTGGTTAGCAGTCAAATACCTTAGGCACTATGACACCAGAGCTCCCTGAATAAACTGAATAGCAGTTAAATCACAGGTACCTGTAAGAATTTCACTCTTACATGTAAATGTTCAGAATCTCTTCCAGGCATTAAAAACCCACTGAAAAGAATTTCTCCTGTTTATACAAATGAAAAGGAGCCCTAGTGGTGCAGTGGTTAAAACACTGAGTTGTTGATCAAAAGGTTGATGGTTTGAAGCCACCAGCTGCTCTGTAGGAGAAAGAGGTGACAGTTTACTTCTGTGAAGATTTACAGTCTGTGGGGGCAGTTCTACTCTGTCCTATAGGGTTGCTATGAGTTGAAATAGACTCCACAGCAATGGTTGGTTTGTTTTGGTTATACAAATGAAATATGCTTCCATTTTCTCTAAAGTAGGAGATCCATAGGCCCAATTATTGCACTGCCATTAAGATTAGCCGAATTAAGAATTGATTTCCAAAAATGAAAGATTTATATTTTGTATATTAGTCAAGCTTTTAAAGTTAGACTCACATATACACTTTATCAGTCAACAAATATTAAATGCCTACTCTATGCCAGGCACTTTTTTTCAGATGACATGGATAAGGTGACAACTGGACACACAAAGTGCTCTTAAATCATTAGCATGATTTGTTTTAAGAGTACTTTCTTACATCATCAAAGTATCTAATTGCTAATCTCTGACTCAAGCAAAATATTTCTATTTAAATAGTCAAGCTGTTAGTAGCTATATAATATACATATGTGGGAGGAAAAAAATCTCCTCAAAATTGCATAGAAAATTAAGGAGTTAATTCCATTTCTGTTGTATGTTGTAATGGAATTTTTCTTCCAGACTGTTCACACATGTCTATTTCTCTGAATGCAACAAGGATCACAAATTTAGAATGAAATGTTTCTGACCATAAAAGTTAACTATCCAAATGTTTAACCACATTTAACCTTGTATGAGACCCAGGCAAGGAAAAATTCACAAACACTAGTTTTTATTGCAATGAAACATAAATTATGAGAAACCTCCTAGACCCCTTAAAATAGAGCTGCTATTCCTCCTATGATAGCTACCATCAGTAATACTTACTTTTTAAGTCTTTTGTAGTATTTTGAAATTTTTATAAAAGGTATAAACCCAATCAAAGTTAGATTCCTTTTAAATTTGCAAAATCATGAGCCAACAAGTAACTTCAAGAGGTTGAGAGAATACAATAGGAGTTTGAGGTTGATGGCATGAAGAATTAAACATTTTAGGCAAACAATCCTTTTAGATAGTTGGTTATCTTCTAAAAAGTTCGCTCTCTCTCTGTTTTTAATCACCATTTTATTTCATGACATTAACTACAATCCCCACAGTGTAACAGCTCTGTTCCCACTTTCTTCCTGTAGTTACCTGTTCCCTGTGTCCTTCTTTCCTATGCATTCCTGCCCCCTGAGCTATCTCCCTGTGAAAATGCCGCCCTTCTGTTCTCCTATGATTGACCATTCTAAGGAGAGTATCTACCTGGTGTAAATATTCACCCTATATGCCTGTCTACTGTTTGGCTGGAAGCCACAGGAGTGAGTTCAATTCTGGGCCTGAAGGGTAACTAGAGGCCACAGTCTTAGGGGTTTCACCAGGCTCTATCGGACAAGTCTGGTCTTTTTTATGACTTTGAGTTTTGTTCTCTTACTCTATCCAGGATCTCCTGCACTGAACTCTTTCTGAGTGTTGACAGTGGTAGCCAGGTACCATTTAGTTCTTCTGGTCTCATGGTCATATAGGCTGAGGTTTGCTTGGTCCACTAGCACCTTGGACTAATTGTTTCCATGCATCTTTGATTTTCTTCAGTCTTCTTTGCTCTGGTTGAGGAGAAACCCATCGTTGGATCTAGATGGCTGCTTGTAAGCTTTTAAGATCCCAGTTGCTACTCACCAAAGTAGGAGGTGGAACAATGTTTTGTGTAGTGTGTTATGCCAATTGAGCTTGATGTCCCCTATGACTATGGTCCTGAGCCCACAGGTCCAACTACTCACTCCCTCTGGGTAGCTGGCTGTGCCAAGAAGTGACCACAACCTTGTCCCTTGTCAGCTCTACTATATACCTGAGAATTCTTAAAGAACATAGCAAAACACTTGTAGAAACATTGTCAAAAGGCAGCACAATTTTAAACCCATCAATTTACTGAAAAATCTATTACTTTTATTAGAAAAACAAATAATTGTTTCTCAAGATGTTGCCAACAATATCACTGAGGAAGAGGAAGACACAGAGAGGTATACAAGAGGTACAGACAACAAATATAAACACTTTTACATATACAACATTGCACTGTCACTGATAACAAACATTAATCTACAGGTAAATAGATAGGTAGACAGGTTGAACGATCAGGTATGTCTAGGCAAAAGGGAATATACTCATGACTATATACAAGGTTGGCAGATAATATTTCTACATATGTATGGATATGTGCCATAAGAATGTCCATACAAATAGAACTAACAGGGGGCAAAGTTATAATAACTTCTTAGGCACAGTTAACCAATGTAAGGGAGTGAGTTATTGAACCTGTGGACTCAGGTCTGTGGTCACAGGAGACATCAAGCTCAATTGGCATACTATACAATTGGCATACTATACAAAAACATTGTTTTATATCCTATTTTTGTGAGTAGCAACTAGGGTCTCAAAAGCTTGCAGGCTTTTGAGAATTTAGTAATTCTGTCTCATGAGGTATGAGCGCCCATTATGCAGCTTGCTCAATAGGTTTCCTGTATAAGTAGAAGAACATGTCTCAGCTAGGTTTTTAATACGTATAGGCATTACTCTCAGTGACATTTGTTGTCCTTTGTTGCTCATACTACTTAAACATGGCCTGAGACTTTGTCTCCTTCCAAGTAGAGTGAAATAATCCACTATTTTTGACAGACTTCATTTAATGTTCAAAAAAATTAAGATTGACTTTTACTTTTGACGCATTAGCCTTTAGTGTCAATGAAATTGCTGTTTTGAGTTTAGTATTGATACTGTGAAAATAAATGTGATTTAGATTTCATGTTTCCATGTTTATTCTTATTTCTGTAGAAATCTTTATGGAAGTAGATTGCCTTATCTTCCTTCCATGCAGCAGCTGGTGGGTTTAAATCTCCAACCTTCTGGTTAGCACAAATGCCTTACCCACTACACCACCAGAACTCCAAAAAAGCACCTAGGTGAGCTAAATTATGGGTGCACAGTCTTTGCCCATTCATTTAGGTATATTCTGAGTATAGGGTTCATTCAAATTTTACTTTCTAATCTTTTTGTTGTAAAGGGATCCAGATCTTCTATTATTATAGCATGATTGTTTATATGGGAAGCATATCTTGCTCTTGCTTTATTTTCTTTTGCTTTTGTTCATGACAAAAATGTCAATATGAAAATATTATATCTTTTTGTCAAACATTTTCACAAAGAAGTTGAGAAAAATAGTCTTCCTCTTCATATCTGTGCATTTGCAAATGCTCCTGTCTGCAGTGTGGAGAACAGATTGGAGAGGGGCTAGAGTAGATGACAGCAGGAGGCCAATTAGGAGGTTCTGGGAGTAGTATATATAGGTGAGAGATGACAGGGTTGTGTTAGTGGTTGAAAGAGATACCTTGGAGCTGAAATTTACAGGACTTTGTTATTGATGATAACAAATCTGGATTGGATTTGTGGTCAAAAAAGTTAATAATAAAATATAATTAGTTTTATAACTAAAACTAACAGTGAAATCATATTAAGTCTAATTAATATGCATACCCATTGACATCGAGTCAATTTTGACTCTCAGCGACCCCCTCTAGGTTTCCAAAGCTGTAGAAATCTTTATGGAAATTGCCTCATTTGTCTCATTTTCCTCCCACAGAACAACTGGTGGGTTTGAACTTCCAACCTTCTGGTCCTTACCCATTCCACCACCAGAGCTCCTTATTAGTATACAAAATCAAAAAAAAAAAAAAAAAAAGGAAAGAAAAGAAAAATCAAACGCACTGCCATTGAGTCAATTCCATTAGATGATATTATTTCAGTAAAAATGATTTTGGTCTCTTAGCATAGTTTGAATTCACATCTAGAGTAAATTTACCTCCACTACATTGTCTGCATTATGTCTCTCTTCTCTCAATGTTTTTCATTTAAAACTAAAATCAGTGATGGGAAATTTGGCAACAATTATGGGTGACAAATGCACAACATGATTAATGTAATTGTTTACCTGAAAAATGTTGAATTAGCAAAGGTTATGTGATAGATATATATACATATTATCTCTGTGTAGATACTGTGATCTATATGTACATATTTATAACAATAAAAACCTAAAATAAATATTATTACATTCATTTTTTACATTAACTAATAGATTTTGAAAATATAAACCTCAAGGTTATAATTTTTCTATTTAGCTTTGTGTGAATTTTTACCTTTTAAAATATAAACTGTTGCTTTTATAAACTCCAACTACAATCCTAGTTTTCACTAAACTAAATATAAACCCCACTAGATAAAGGTAAAGGTATTCACTATGACTTAAATTTATACCAATGTGCATAAAACTAGAGAAACTTCAAAACTGAGCTTGTCTTATAAACCCAAAGAAATTCCAAATTCATTTGTATAGCTCCTGTGTCATTCACAAATACAAGTTATAACATAATGTAATCTGTTCTTCCTTTTCTGTTGGTACCTGAGTTAACTTTAAAGGAAATTATGTGTGCACTAGGGGAGAACAAGCTAATTTAATGTGAAAGCCAGCAAGTTAATGCCAGGGTCAAACAGATTCTATTCTCTACTCATTTTCATTAAGATTGTGTGGCAGGGCAGGCTTTTCTTCTCCTTTCAGCCCTTTTCCTCCTTTTTAAGTAGCAAAGAGGAAAAGAGAGTAACAACACTCCATATTTATGCTATAAATGTGATCAATATCAGCAAGAGAAAAGAGAATTGTTCTGCTGGAGTTTTTCCCTTCCCTAAGGACCCAAGAGGATCTAAAATCCTCTCACAGAGGAAGGAAGTTGCTCCTTCAGCCTTACTGAGAAAAAACCAGAGAATGCAGTAGACTCAGATGGGGCAGGGTGGGGAGTTAAGGAAAAGGAGAAGAGGGGGATAAAAAGATTGAAGGAATAAAGACAGAAAGAGGAAATTCCCAAACACCTCCCTGATGTGGCCTCTGAGTAGTGATAAGTGACTTGATCTAAAACGCAAACATCTGTTTCATGACTTAATTTGGCCTTTGTGTATTTGTGATCTAATAAATTTTTTTCTTCCTGGAAATGGATAGTACCTTCACAATCTTCCAGATGTTAAAGGCTTAAACAAAGGTTTATACTTACTATTAACGCTGTAAATTACCTTTACTTTTCAAAGACAAAGATTTGGAATCTGACACCCCATGCTCCAATTCTCCAGTGAGGCTAGACTGTGCTGAGATGATTGCTAGGTTGTTCTGACTCCCCCATCATCCAAGACTGACCTTGTTGCTCCCTTCCTTCTAACCTGGAAGGGCCTTATTAATTCAGCAAAAGTGTAGAAGAACATAAATCCTTGCCTATAGACTCACAGATTCTTAGAATGATAGGACTAAAAAGGACTTAAGAGGTCAAAAATGTTTAGCTGTAGAACCTTATTTCAAATAAATCTTAAGTGAAAGCCCAATATGTAAGCAAAATAAAACAGTACTGCTGTGGCTGAAGCAGGAGTGGCAGACTGGAATCACAGCTGGTCAGTAGTACCTTTCTCCCACCCTGAGGGCACTCCTTGGAAAATATCTTGGAAACTATAATTCTAGTCTCACCCTGACATTTTACAAGTATGGAAACTGTCACCCACAATGTCAAACAACTTGCCTACATCCCCACAACTAGTTATTGTCAGGAAGTAGAGATCAGAAACCACTTGCCTGACTCCTACAATATTCTTTAACTAGACTCCAGCTGGGAGCTCTGGTGGCATAGTGCCTAAGGCATTTGACTGCTAACCACAAGGTTGGCTGTTCAAAGCCATGAGCTACTCCTTAAAAGGAAGATTGGGCAATCTACTTTTGTAGAGAAGGAAGTAGAAAGGAAATGATGTGTGCACTAGGGGAGAACAAACTAATTTAATGTTTGGGTGCCTCGGAAACTCAAGGAGGGGTCGCTATCAGTTGGAGACGACTCGATGGCACATAACAACACCAGACTCCATCCACTTGAACCCACTGTACCGTAATGATTGCATCATGATAGTGGGTAGGGGATCTTGGAAAGCATTACCACGTATTTTTCTTCAGTAAAAGCAAATAACTCTCTCCAATAATACTGTTCCTAGTCTAATATGAAGAACAGCTTGCCTTCTCTCTTAGTACAGTCCAAATGATTGTTGGAAGAAATAACATACAACAAGTTGTATAGTGGAAGAAATTTCTCCAAGGATTGCAAATAGTTTCATTAAGTTGATGACTATAGTCAATCATCTGGGTGAACTTTATTGCATGAGGTTTAAAATTTTCGTATATGCATATGAAATTTATATACTCTTCCTTTAAATAAACTCAAAAAAAAAAAAAAAAAAACCCAGACACATTGCCGTCAAGTCGAATCTGACTTAGAGAGATCCCTTCTTGGGTTTCTGAGGCGGTATCACTACAGAAGTAGATAGCCCAGGCTTCCTTCTGTCAGCCCTCTTCATTACTGTTAGGAAAAGCTCCAAATGGCTTTTTGAACAACACAACCTACAAAACTAATTTCTATCCCCAAAAGACTAACTACCCCTAAGCAGTCATTTTAAAGCTTGGAAACAAAGTGACCTAATTTACAAAATAAGCTTTTTGCTCATAACTTTAAAAGCTAAAATTTAGCATGCATACATATATTTTTTAAAAATAGAGTAATATTTCAAAGCATAAAAAAGCAAAATTGTTATCAATGAAGGTGACCTTCTCCCTGCCATATCCACAAATATTTAAATAATTATCTGAAAATATGTTCCCATTAAAAATATTTGATCTTAAAAACTATTAACTTATGCAAATAAGTCCCTTTGCGATCACATCTGATTATAACTTTGATGCCTAGAGAGTTTCACCACAATATCCTGGAAGAAACATGGTTTCTTCATGCATAGTGATATATAAACCTAAAATTATTTTTCTACAAAAACCTCTGTTTGCTAGAATATGAGTTTTCTGAGTGCATGGACTCTACCACTTTCATTCTTTTTTCCTCAGAATCTAGGAGATCAATAAGTAGATGAATGTTTGCGTAATCACAAATGGAAACTGGTAGTGGTCAAGGAAGGAGCCCTGATAGTGCAACAAAAATTGACAACAGTGGCCAAGGTGGAGAGAGGATTGACAGATAGAGTTAGGATGCAATTCCATGGGAAAATCATAGGAAAGAGTGTTGAGGAACTTAGTGTCTGAATTATAAACATACAACTTATTTTAAGAGTTTAAAGAAAGACCAAACCCACTGCCATTGAGTCAATTCCACCTCATAGCAACCCCCATTGGATTTCCAAGTTTACAAGTCTTTACGGAAATAGATTGCCTCATTTTCCTTCCACAGAATGGCTGGTAGGTTTGAGCTGCCAACCTTGGGATTAACAGCCAAATGCCTTACCCACTACACCACCAGAGCTCCTTAAAAGTTAGTTGTGGATAATAGTGGAAATTAATGAGACATAACTGATCACAGCACAGTATACCTAAAAGTTACTCAGTATTTTTAAATGAATGAATGAAAGAATATTAGAAAAATATCATCTGAATAGCCCCTTGGAAGTGTAATAGAAAGTAACTTGGGTGGTCTGTGAATACACATTTCTTGGTATTGGATATGAATTTTTTAAAAAGCATATTATTTTAGAAGATATGAATAAAGAAACCGAAGTACTGTAAAGTAGGAAAATAATTTTCTGAGCGTGTTCAACCTTAGTAAATTGCTGAATGGAGAAAAAGGGTCTAAATCTCTCACATGTTAGTGATTTTTATGGGTGGAATTTCAAGTTGCTTAGCTCCTCAATGATGCATTTCTTGATCTGCCTCCCCTGTGGTTTTCTCCTTGGTGCTCCCACTATGCCCTAAATGGAATTCTATTACCACACCTATAATTCTTTTTTCCAAGTGAAAACAACACCTTGGTATTTTTATTTTACAAAGTCCCTGTTTTAAATATACACACAATCCAGAATAGGATAAAGAAGAAATTACACATCCCCTTATATCTTACTGTAAGTCATTATTAACTGTATTTGTGTATATGCCTCTCTCCCATAATAAATAGCAATTTTTTGAGAGCAGTGGTTATTTCTTCTAAATTCTGTATCCATAGTGGTTACTAAGTGCCCAGCCATTGTGTTTCAGGGATGAAATGAATGAATGAATGAATAATGTTTGCTAAACTCTGAATAAGCAGAGAATCATTAAGCACATTTGCGGCCTTTATGGAACTTGCAGTCAGTCAGTCAGTGCAAGAGAAAACAATGAAATAAGTGCTATTTTGGCAACAGGAACTGAGTTCTAAGGGGGTCAGCCAAGAATTAGTGATCAAATCTTCCTGATTTGAGAAACAAAACTGACCTTAAAGCTGGTCGGTCCTATATGAGGAGTTGCATTTTCCCAAATTAAAAACAAGGGACAAGAAGATATTTCAGTGTTTAAGAAAAAAGAGATAACTGTTTTGAGCACAGTGTGAGCTCAAAAACAGGTGTGTATAGAATATAGGGTTCCTGGGAAGAGGAACTGGAAGGAAAGAAATTAGCATTTTTGAAGCACCTAGTAAGTCCCAGGTGCCAGGTACTTGTCTCCTTAACTCTCCTGAGAGAATGTTGTGAGGCAGTAACAAGGCACACTGTAAGGTATAGATAAGCTAGTGCTACAAGGGTGGGCCCATTTTGCAAAGGGCCTCGAAGGTCATCCAGTCAGGATCATATAAAAATTTTAGGCAGAGGAATGACAATGTGAACCACTATTCACAGCATACTTTCTTCTTAATGCCACTGGTGACCAAATCAACTGTTCTCCTCCCATAAAACGAGTCACCAATATTTCATGTCTAGAAACGTGGATTTAATGTTATTTTATTTTCACAGACAAGATGTCTTTGATGACAATATGCATATTCATCTGTGTTCTAGACTTTTGGACACCCTGCAGATTTTTAAATTTCACTATTTAAGTATCTTCTTACTTTTTTTTAGCTCTTCTCTTTTGAGCTTCCGTGATTTTATCGGGACTTGTTACTTGTGTCTGGATAAAATGGGTCTGAGTCTTTGGTGGTGCAAACATTAAGCTCTTGACTACTAGCAGAAAGGTTGGTAGTTTGAACCTACCCAGAGACACTGTGGAAGACAGGCCTGGCTATCTGCTTCTGAAAGTCACATCCTTGAGAACCTCACCATGCACTGGAATCTAGTTGATGACAACTCGGAACAACAGAATGAGTCAAATACTTTTTCTTTTCAACTATTTTCTTTCATCATTGACCTCTATCTTGCTCAGTGCCTTAACATTCCCTATTTCTCTTTCAAGTACAACTTTTTAGTTCTACTTTATTCTACAGTTCTGTTGTTCCATTGTCTCTGCATCCAAAAGGCACATTGTGCCATCTATTGCAGAATTTATTATTACTATTCTTTATAGGTTTTGCTTAATTTGAAATGTGTTTATGAATCCATGTATCATTCTATCTCATAATTAGAAATCTCTCTCTCTTACTGTTTTTTTTCTTTTCTTTTCTTTCTTCTTCTTTTTTTAAAAACATGTTTGTTACTCCCAGCTGAAGAAAATCTGCATCTATCTTGTAAGGCATCTGTCTTTTTTGTTCATTTCTTCAGTTTACTTACTGACTTATTATCTGTTTTAAGAGCAAACTGATTCTAATGGACTCACACTGCTGTTTGTCTCCTTGTAGGTGGCCACTAAGAGGATGTAAGATCAAATATTTCATACAATTATCAAATAAGTAGACAAAGGGATATAAAACATCTGGACTTTTGGGTAAGCATGTGGTAGCATATGCATTAGAGAAATTGAAATGAATTCCTTTGGCTATTGATACTATAAAATGAATCTTAGATGGGACTATAAACAATGGATAGTTTGAAATGCAGCAGCATGTGGGTGAACTATCTTGGTTTAGATTAGTGGACCTGGTATGAGTTTAAGGTCAAGCCCGGCTTTGTTTAACATCTTCATAAATAACCTGGAAGACTAATTAAAAAGTCCTTTAATTATATGTTTAAGTGGCTTCAAGGTGGGAGGTGTTAAATATGATACGAAGAAAAAGACTAGAAGAAGTGGATAAATAACATGATAAATGCGTTAATCAGGAAAAGTATAAAATTGGTAGCTTAGTGTGAGAACAATTTCAAGTCAAGTTACCCCCCAAAATAAATAAATAAATAATAGGAAAGGAAGAATAATGTTGAAAGAGGCCATTGGAAGCAATTTGTGATACGATGTAGAAACTCAAATGGTCATTATTAGATAGAGTTTTCTTAAAATGACCATGATTTTTATCATGCATGGCATATAACTTATCAACCTAAATGCCAATATGAAACAGAATCATTAAAATTTTTCTGCCAGTCATAAAACCACATGCACAAACTTGTGTATTTCTGTACTTAATTTTTATTTATTTTACTTTTAAATTAATATATAGGAACATTGATTTTTGGTGGATATACAGTTGTATATAATTTAATACATGTATAATAACTTCATGTAACCACCATCACAATCAGGTGACAAAAAAAATTCACCATTCCAAAAAACTCTTTTTTCCCTATCCCTTTGTAGTCACATACTCCTCTCACTCTTAATCTCTGACAACCAGTGTTATGTTATGTTACTATGGTTTTGCCTTTCTGAGGGTATCATGTAAACAGAATTTATACATTATATAATTTTTTTAAGACTGGCTCTTTCATTCAACATAATGCCTTTGAGATACATCTTAGTTGTTGTTTGCATCAATAATTTGTTTTTATTGTCAACTAGTATTCCATTGTATGTACTACTGAAGGAAATTTGGATTTTTTCCAGTTTTTGGCAATTATGAATATGGCTACTCTAAACAGTCAAATGAAAGTTTTTATGTGAATATATGTTTTCATTTCTCTAAAACAGATGCATAGGAGTGGGATTGCTTGTTCATATGGTAAAAGTATATTTAACTTTATAAGAAATTGGAAAACTGTTCTCCAGACTGGCTGTACCATTTTGCATACATACCCAACAATGTATAAGAGTTGAGTTGTTCCATATTCTTGCCAGCATTGAGTATTGTCAGTATTTTGTTCTTTTAGATATTATGTGTGTACTAAGCTCACAGAGGTTGTGATTTGCATTTCCCTAATGGCTAATGATGTTTAAAATTTTTTCATGTGCATATTTCCATCCCTATTTCATCTTAGAAGGAAGATTGGGGAATCTACTTCTGTAGAGATATTGCCTCGGAAAGCCAAGGAGGGATCACTGTGAGTCAGGACCGACTCGAGGGCAGAGTTTGGTTTTGATTTTTTGGATTTCCTCTCTAGATCCCTGGATGCCACAGCAGTTTGGGTGAAAGATTACAGAACAAAGCAATTTTTCATCAAAAAAATTCATGCACATTTTGTTTCATATCGTCGATTACAAACTCCTCAATGCAACCTCACTCCTCTCACTTCCTCCCTTTGTTTCTCACTTCCATTCCTCATTGTTTCTTAACTCCTTTTGCCTTCTGAACTCTGTCCCTGGGCAAATGCTGGCCCTTTGATCTTGGATGGTTGATTGTTCTAAGAGGTGTGCACCTTCTTAGTGTTACTGTTCACCTTGCAGATCTGTCCACTGTCTGGCTAAAAATTAAGCTACAAGAGTGAGCTCAGTTCCAGGTCAAAAGGGTGAGCAAGGTCCATAGTCTTGGAAGTTCCACCAGTCTCTGTCAGACCAGTAAGCTTGGTCGTTTTATGATTTTGAGTTTTGTTCCATATTTTCCCCCACTCTATTCAGGACTTTCTAATGTGATCTCTTTCAGAGCAGTTGGTAGTGGTAACTGGGCACCATCTAGTTCTTCTGCAACCAGGGGTACTCATGGTCCATTAATCCTTTAGATTAATTGTTTACATTTGTCTTTGATTTTCCTTACTCTTTTTGGCTCCAAAAGTTGCCATTAGATGGCTGCTTGCAAGCTTTTAAGAAGCCAATCACTATTCACCAAAGTAGGACGTAGATTTGTGTGTGTGTGTGTGTGGACTATGTTGTGCCAATAGACTGATGTCCCCTGAGACTATGGTCTCAAGTCCCCAGCCCCAGTGACTCATTCCCTCAGGGTTTTGGTTATGAATGAGAAGTTTTCATAACATTGCCCCTGTATGCTCTACTATATTGATGAATATATCTGCAGCATATGTAAATACAAATTTAGAAATATCCTGTCAACCCATATATATGTGTGTGTGTGTGTGTGTGTATTTATATTTGTTGTTGTTATGTGCAATAGAGTCAGACCCAACTCATAGCGACCCCTCCTTGGGTTTCCGAGGCAGTATCACTAAGGAAGTAGATTGCCCCATCTTTCTTCCGAGGAGTGGCTGGTGGGTTTGAACCGCCAGCCTTCTGGTTAGCAGTCAAGTGCCTAAGGCACTATGCTACCAGAGCTTATATATATATATATATATATATACATACACACATACATACATACATGGGTATATTCCCATTCTCCTTCCCACACCAGTTCATTCTGTGCATCTATCTATGTATCCACTGTGGATTATTGTTATTACAGGATTGTGCATGTACTAGTATCTACCTCTGTTGCCATTAACTCTTATACTCCTCCCAGCTTCTCCCTTTGCCTTGCTCATTTTGTGCTGACCTCCTCCTTATTATATATTGCCTTCCTCTTCACCCAAGTTAGTATGTATCCACCATCTAGTTAGTAGTTTACCCTCTGCTTTGGTTACCTAGTGCCACTTTGACAGGATTATACAACAAATGGGATGGCTTTAACAAACAGGAGTTTATTCTCTTATAGTTTGGAAGGCTAGAAGTTGGAGTTCAAAGTGCCAGGCTCTAGGGGCTGGATGAAAGCCCCTTGACCTTGGGCTTTAGCTCTGCCTCTTGCTCCTGGCCCACTGAAGCTACAGGCATCTCTTCACTCAGGCAGCTGCTTACTGTTGAGGCTGACAACCCAGCGTTGACAAGTGAAAAGGCACAGTCCAGGTATTACCAAACCACACAGCAGGCCATTGATTCAAGTTCATTAAAAGTCCCAAGATTGGCAGAGCATGACAGGCTGCTGAACGAAGACTCAGCTACGTGCAGGGTCCAAGCGTGCCAAAAAGCTAGAGATCATTTCCCAAGCTTCTCCTTATATGTGGGAAGCAGACCACATCCCCAAGGTAGCTAAACTACTCAGCTACTCACAGTAGATTCCACCATGGAGTTGATTTCCCATTCTCATCATGGAGAATACTGCATCCAGCTGCCCAGCCAGTCAAAACCAGGCCCCGCCAAGTTGACACATAACCTTAACTACCACACCCTTCTTTCCCCTCCCACCCCTGGTAACCATCAAAGAATATTTCTTTTTATGTGAAAAATTTCTTGACTTTTTACAATAGTGGTCTCATACAATATTTGTCCTTTTGTGATTGACAATTCCACTAAGCCTAATGTCCTCTGGGAGCTCTGGTAGTGTAGTGCCTAGGCATCTGACTGCTAACCAGAAGGCTTGCAGTTCAAACCCACTAGCCACTCCCCAGAAGGAAGACACGGCAATCTATTTCTGTAGAGATACCACCTCAGAAATCCAAGGAGGGGTCGCTATGAGTCAGAATTGAGTCAATGGCAGTGAGTTTGGTTTTGTTTTTTGGTTTAATATCCTCTAGGTTCACACACATTATGAGATATTTCACAGATTCATTATTGTTCTTTAATGTTGCATAGTATTCTACTGTGTGTATGAAATATATTTTGTTTATCCATTCCTCTGTTGATGGGAGGGAGGTCTGATGGCATAGTGCCTAAGGCATTTGACTGCTACCCAGAACACTGGTGGTTCAAACCCACCACCCACTCTTTGGAAGGAAGATTGAGCAATCTACTGCTGTAGTGATACAGCCTTGGAAACCCAAGGAGAGGTTGCTATGAGTTGGATCTGACTCAAAGGCAATGAGTTTGGTTTGTTTTTTTTGCTGTTGATGAGCATTTAGGTTGTTTCCATCTTTTTGCTATTGTGAATAGTGCTGTGATGAACGTGAGTGTACAAATATCCATTTGCTCTTATTTCTGTAGGATATATACCAAGTAGTGGGATTTCTAAACACTGTCTGATATATTACTGTAAAACTTTATGAATAGCCCTGAAACATTGTGCAATATAGTGCTGGAAGATGAGGCCCTCAGGTCAGAAGGCACTCAAAATATGACTGGAGAAGAGCTGCCTATTCAGAGTACAGCCAATCTTAATGTTGTGGATAAAGTAAAGCTTTTGGTACCCCCATTTGCTGATGGGGCATGTCTCAAGATGAGAAGAAACAGCTGCAAACATCCATAAATAATTGGAACATGGAATGTACAAAGTATGAATCCAGGAAAATTGGAAGTTGTCAAAAATGGAACACATAAAGATCAATATCCTAGGCATTTTTGTTGTTATGTGCCGTTAAATCGGACCTGACTTATCGTGACCCCTCCTTGGGTTTCCAAGGTAGTATCACTACGGAAGTAGATTGCCCAACCTGAGCTGAAATTGACTGGTTTGGGCCATTTTGAATCAGACGACATATGATCTACTACGACAAACTGAAGAAGAATGGTGTGGCATTCATTGTCACAAAGAATGTATCAAGCTCTATCCTAAAGTGCAGTGCTGTCAGTGATAGGATAATGTCCACACACCTACAAGGAAGACCAGTTAATACTATAATTATTCAAATTTATGCACCAACCACCAAAGTCAAAGATGAGGAAATTAAAGATTTTTACCAACTTCTGCAGTCTGAAATTGTCCAAACATGCAATCATGACACAGAAAAGGCATTTGACAAAATCCAACACCCATTCTTGATAAAAACACTCAGCAAATAGGAATAGAAGGGAAATTGCTCAACATAATAAAAGGCACATATGCAAAACCAACAGCCAACATCAGTTTCAACAGAGAGAGACTGAACCCATTCCCCTTATGAACAGTTACCAGACAAGGATGCCCTTTACCACCACTCCTATTCAATATTGTATTGGAAGTTGTTGTTATTAGGTGCCGTCGAGTAGTCTCTGACTCATAGTGACCCTATGTACAACAGAACGAAACACTGCCTGGTCCTGTGCCAGCCCCATAATCCTTGCTATACCTGAGCCCATCATTGCAGCTACTGTGTCAATCCATCTTGTTGGGGGCTTTCCCCTTTTTCACTGACCCTCCACTTTACCAAGCATGACATCTGCAGTATAGTAAATTACTTAGTGTGGCTTTTCTACCCATAAGTCTTTGTAAACTCCAAGGTGGGATTTTTTTATGAGCAACTGAGGAGCTCCTGATTGCTGAAGCTATCCACCTGGGTTATTTCTGTTGGGCGTGGCACAATACAATGTTCTGGGAGGTTCCCACTCTCTCTCACGTGCTTAGAGGTCTGATGCTGTGATTGGCTCATTTGACCACCCTTCCGGGCTCAAAAGGAGGCCTCCTGGAGGCAGAACTCTCTCTCTGACTGCTGATTGAGGAAGACGTGCTGCTGAAAGAGACACGCATTGCTGGGAAAGAGACGCAAGAGACACGCATTGCTGAGTGAGACACCGAGGGACCAGCACTGCTGGGAAAGAGACTGTGAGAGACTGTTGGCTGAGGGATGATGGGCTGGGAGAGGGCCTGAGCATTTTTCCTGAACCTGAATTGTAGCCTGTGGTGCTGCCCTAATAAACCCCATAATCTGTGAGCTCTGTGTGGCCGCTGCAGTGAATTATTGAACCAAGGAGAGAGGTGGTGGGTTCTTTGGGAGGAACAGTTGGAGCAAGGGCTGGAGGGGGAGGCAGCATGTCTGGCCTGGCAGGAATAGGCCTTGGGTTACTGCTGGTAATTCTGTCTTCCTCTTGTAGGGTTAGAGGAGGTCAGAACATGTGGCCTCCTTGCCGTTTTTGCAACATCCTTCTCCAGAGAATGGTCCCTTCTCACAATATGACCAAAGTAGATGAGACAAAGTCTGGCCATTCTCACTTCCAAGAGCATTCCAGCTGCACATCTTCCAATACTGATTTGTAAATTCTTTTAGCAATGCATGGTACTTTCAGCATTCCTCACCAACACCACAACTCAAAAGCATCAATTCTTCTTAGGTTTTCCTTATTCATTGTTCAGCTCTCACATGCATATGAGGTGATTGAAAATACCATGGCTTGGATTGTTGTTGCTGTTATGTGTTGTCGAGTTGGACTCAACTCATAGCGATTAGGTGCACCTTAGTCTTCAAGGACATATCTTCACTATTCAGCACTTGAAAGAGGTCTTTTGGCAGTAGATTTGCCCAACGCAATACATCTTCTGATGTCTTCATTGCTGTTTCCGTTGGTGTTGATTGTAGAACCAAGTAATATGAAGTCCTTGACAGCTTCAATTTTTTCTCCACTTATCATGATGCTGCTTATTGGTCCAATTGTGAGAAGTTTTGTTTTCTTTATATTGAGGTGTAATCCATACTGCAGACTGTAGTCTTCAATCTTCATCAGTAAGTGCTTCAAGTCATCTCTTCAGCAAGCGAAGTTGTGTCATTTGTGTATTAACAGGTCATTAATGAGTCTTTTCCCAATCCTGATGTCACGTTCTTCTTCATATAGTCCAGCTTCTCGGGTTATTTGCTCAGCATACAGATTGAATAAGTATGGTGAAAGGATACAACCCTGACACACTCCTTTCCTGATTTTAAACCATGGAATGTTCTCTTGTTCTGTTTGAAGGACAGCCTCCTGGTCTATGTACAGGTTCCTCATGAGTACAATTAAGTGTTCCGGAATTCCCATTCTTCTCAATGGTATCCATAATTTTTTTGGAAGTCCTGGCTGGAGCAATAAGGGCAACAAAGGGAAATAAAAGGCAACCAAATTGGCAGAGAAGTAGAACTGTCACCATTTGCATATGATATGATCCTATACATAGAAAATCCCAAAATCAGCAAGAAAATTACTGGAACTAATTGAAAGAGTCAGCAAATGATTAAGCATTTAGCTACTAACCAAAAGGTTGGCATTCTGAATTGACTCAGAGAGTCCTAAGAAGAAAGACTTGGTGATCTACACCACAGCCATTGAAAACTCTAGAGAATGCAGTTCTACTCTGAAACACATGGGTCTCCATAAGTCAGAATCACCTAAACAGTAACCTTTTTTTTTTCCCCCCCAATGGGTTTGAGGGAGGAAGACCACAGAGGTGAAGTGCCATTTTCATCACATCATATTAAGGGTACATTCTAATATTATCAACATTACTTATCACTGTTGATGTTGACTTGTAATACCTGGCTGAGGTAGTGTTTTTTGGGTTTCTTCACTGTAGTTACTCTTTTCCCCCTGATTTTCCATTCTGTACTCTTTGGAAGATAGTCACTATGCACAAGTCACACAAAGAATGGGGAATTATGCACCCCTCATTTGAGGGCCAGAATGCTCCTTGGAAGTGAGAATTGCCAGACATTGTCTCACCTACTTTGGTCATGTTGTCAGAAGGCACCATTCTCTGGAGAAGGATATCATGTTTAGTAAAGTGGAGGGTCAACAAAAAAGGGCCAGACACTCAACAAAATGGATTCACACAGTGGCTGCAACAATGGTGTCAAGTATAGCAAGGATTATGAGGATGGCATACAACCAGGCAGTGTTTCATTCTGTTATACATAGGGTTGTTATGAGTCAGAGCCAACTCACCGACATCTAACAACAATAACAACACCCTTGACGGTGCCGTATCCACATACATTATTTGGAAGTCTTCTGCATGAAAGATTTATCTCTTCTGCCCCATTTATTAATTTGTTTAATCATTCATTTATATCAGTGTGAACTTACGGATAGCTATTTTATAATTTGTCATACATTTTATACTTTGAGCAATAATCCAATGCCATTTTATTTTGTTGACAAAATTGTTGCAATTGTCTCCAGTGTCTCTTTGATATACTCCATCATTGTGGTTTTCTTTTCTTTATTTTATTTTAGTACTTCCTTACTTTCTGTAACTATAAGAGTCTCCAGATTCATCTCATAGTTTTCCTGTCCTAGTTCCAGAAACATCCATTTTTCCAAGGAGCCCTCATTCCTCTTATTGGAAATGGTATTAGAAACCAAGATCTAGGCACTAGGTGTACTCATTGCTACTGGAGTGTTACTGCTTCTACACCCTCTCAGCTGACAGAGCAAGGAAACATATGTGTGTATATGTGTGTGTGTATATGATTAATACATAACCATTTGTATCTATATTAAATTAAACATGATTTCTAACTGATGTCTCCAACTCTTTCCATTACCACATGGATCATTCTATGCTCCTTCCCTTGCTTATCTGTAAACTCCCACACCAATAGTGAGAAACTTGCTTTTGATTTGGGTTCATTTCACTCTTTTCTTTTCTAGTTTCTTAACATGAAATCTTAATTTGTTTTGAGACTTTTATTCTTTACTAGTTTAAGCATTTTAATGCTGTACATTTCCCTCTAAGCTCTGATGTAGTTGCATCCATTTGAAGTGTTGTACTTTAATTTTTTTAGATTAAAATACTTTTTAATTTCTCTTGAGACATCCTCTTCGACTCATGGATCATTTAGGAGTCTGTTGTTTAACTTTCAAGAGAGTTTTCTGTTATCTTTCTGTGATTCATTTCTAATTTAATTCCATTATTATTATTGTCAGGAAACAAACTTTGTATGATTTCTGTTCTTTTCAATTTGTGAAGGTTTGGTTTATGACCCAGGATATGGTTTTTCTTGGTGAATGTTCCATGGGCAATTGAAGAAAAATGTGTGTTCTTCAGTTGTTGGGAGGAGAGTTCTATAAATATCAGTTAGTTCCAGTTCCTCTATATTCTTGCTGACTTTCAGTCTAGTGACTCTTTTAATTACTTAGAGATAGGTGTTGACGTTTCCAATATTTGTGAATTTGTCTGTTGCTACTTTCAGATTTTTCAGGTTTTGCTTCATGTACCTTTCAATTCTGTGAGAACAAATATAAGGAAAGAAAAAGAAAAACTGAGGATTTGCTTTACTGTTTTTGAGCTTTTAGAATTCCTTTTTTGCTATTTGAGGCAGAACAAAAGATTCATTTTAGAGTATGTTCCTTGTGCACCAATACCTATTTCCAGATTTCAGGCTACGGTAAGTCAGGCTGAAGGATTCTGGAGGGAAAAATATGGTAAACCTACACTCTGATCTTCTTCATCAGTTTGCCTGCCATTACTCACTTTTTAGAGTGCTCGCTCACAAAGCTGCTCTATTATTGCTCAAATAGTGCTCATTGTGTCCACTATTCATAGCTTCATTTAACGGGAGACAAAGTAGACTGTGTTTATCCATTTTACTTGGAACCAGAAGTCCTCCAATTTGTATTTGCCAATATAAATTATAGTCTTTTGTTAGGAAAATTAAATCAAATTAAAATATTATTATTGGCACCCTTAAGATCATCTCCATATTTTACTTTTTCTCTTTCTTTTCACATAATCAATGTCATTGACCTAAATCACCCATCCATATATATGTTACAGAGGAGGGAAACACCTAGAATCAAAGAATAGGAGGGTAGATAGGAGCAGCTAGAGGCTTTATCAGGCTGGTAAAATCCAGGGATGGAAATTATGAAGCATGTTTCTTATAGTTAGAGCAATTCAAAGATTTTTTTTTTAATTTCTGGTGGTATAGTGCCTAAGGAATTTGACTGCTAACCGGAAGACTTGTGGTTCAAGCCCACCAGTAACTCCATGGAAGGAAGAGCAGGCAATCTACTTCTGTAGAGATACCACCTCGGAAACCCCAGAAGGGGTCGCTATGAGTAGGTAACAACTCAACAGCAGTGAGTTTGGTTTTGGGTTTTGGCATTTTCATTAAGAACGAGCTTCTCATCATTAGAGGCTCTTAGTAGAAGCTAAATAACCACATGGTGTAGGCAATTCAAGCCCTAAAGAGGAGGCTGCATTAGATAAACTCTAAGTTTCCTCCTTAGACCCTCCTATGATAGAAACTGCATTAAGGGTTTTTAAAAAGTCATAGTGAGAGCAAACAACTATATTTACCTATCAACAAATACTTTTGAAATAACTACTATGTATCTGGAAATTAGTTGAACACTGGTGATAGACAAGTGACTATAACACATTCACTTCTTCAAGGAGCTTATGTTATGGAGAGAGACAAGTAAATAGACAATAAGAGTAAATGTGACAAGTACTATAGTAGAGGTAAGTACAAGGTGCTACAAAGTCTATCTGACGGTCTCTACACTTAGGGAGAGGAACTTCTAAACGGAAGCTCCAGTATGAGTCAGCCAAGAGGAAAGAAGGAGATGGATGGCTGTTCCAGGAAATGGAAACAACCTGTACAAAGTCCTTGAGGCAAGAGAGTGTGGTGCACTCCTGGAACAACAAGAAACTATAGGCATGCCAAGTACTATTACATTTTCCACAGTAGGTTAAAAACCACTATTTCATATTTTCCCAGTTGTCTGCATATTTGACAGCAATGTCACATTCCTAAAACATCTGCACAGCAGTTGTACACTTTATACATTTAGTTTTTTATTTCAATTTTTGTCATATCTATTAACAGTATATGATTAGGTTTTTACAAATATAAATTCAATAATCTTTTTATGAAGACATTCAATTCATTCATATTTAATATAGTAATTACTATAGTAATTTTTAGTTTCATTCACTTTTTTAATGTTTACTATTTATCATAATCAGGAGCTTTGGTAGCGTAGTGTCTAATGCACTTAACTCCCAACCAGAAGGCTGGTGGTTCAAACCTACCAGCCACTCCTCGGAAGGAAGGTTGGCAATCTAGTTCCGTTAGTGATACCACCTCAGAAACCCAAAGAGGGGTCATTATGAGTTGGGTCCAACTCGTTGGCACATAACAACAACATTTATCATAATCTGTTTAACTTTATCCTTTTTTCTGTCTTTACTTTTGCTGGATTTTTTTTTCAGGTTTTTATTTTTTAATCTTCTTGGCAATTTAGAAAATATACTAGGTGTTTATTTGGTGGTTATCTCACTTTTTTTAACAGTCATATTTACACCATTATTTCTCTATTAATCTGAAAAAAATAGAATACTCATTCCCCTCGCTCCCCAACCAGAAGAGCTTGTTTTCCCTTTCCCTTTTAGCACTGAGATAAGATTTTTAAATATTTTTAATTCCCTCATCTTTATTTCTGGCCTAATTCCCATCAACCAACACTCTCCCCCAAAAAATGAACAAATAAAATACCTCTTTGGATTTACTAAGATAATTTATAATGTTGGTTTAAGGTCACTATTAAAGTTTCCATAGTAGGCAACCTCTTAAGCATTCATTTAACCATTCACTCAGCACATATTTATGGAGTACCTATTATATGTCAGAGGAGCTCTGGTAGCATAGTGCCTAAGGCACTTGACTGCTAACCAGAAGGCTGATGGTTCAAACCCACCAGCCACTCCTCGGAAGGAAGGTTGGGCAATCTACTTTCGTAGTGATACTGCCTCGGCAACCCAAGGAGGGGTCGTTATGAGTCGGGTCGACTCGACGGCACATACCAACAACATTATATGTCAGATACTACTTTAGGCTCTGGAAATATATCCATGGATAAGTCTAATAGGGAAGTTAAGACAAAAAAAAAGTTAACAATAAAACATGAAGAAAAATAGACTGGTAGTAAGTGACAGAAAATGAAGGGGTGAGCAGATGGGTATGTGTACGGCAACACTAGGGTTGGAGAAGACCTCTTTGTAAAGGTTTGTCCTTGGGCTGAGATTAGAATAAAAAGCCATGTGAGAACTCCAGACAGGGGTAACTGCATGTACAAGGTGAATATGGAGTAAGATTACTCTGAGAAGTAAGCAGAGGAAGTTTTCGAAGTGCTTGAGGGCTCAAATAAAGATATAGGACTTGTCTTCCAAGTGTAATAGGAATGCAGGTTTATTTTTAAAGCCTGATTAAGGAAAATTCCAAACATATATAAAAGTAGAAAAAATAATATGAAGAACCTTCATTTGCCCATCAACCAGTTTCAACAATTACTAACACATGGTCAATCTTATGTCATCAATATTCTTACCTACATCTCCCCGAAATACTTTAAAACAAAGGCAAGATATCACTTCATTTTTAAGTATTTCAGCCTGTGTTGTTAAAAGGTAAGAATTCCTTTTACAAGAAAATACATTATTATTATACAAAAAAAAATTAACAATAACTCCTTAACATAAACAAATATCCACTCAGTGTTTAGGATTTCCCAAATATCTCATAATCATCTTTTAGAGTTTGTTCAAGTCAGGATGCCAAAAAGGCCCATATATCACAATAGCTTGACAGGTCTCTTAAATCCCTTTTAATCTGAATACATCAGCTCCCTTATTTTTTCTCCTCCTTGTTGTTGTTGTTGTTATGTGCCGTCAAGTTGGACCCAACTCATAGCGACCCCTCCTTGGGTTGCCGAGGCAGTATCTCTACGGAAGTAGGATTGCCCAACCTTTCTTCCGAGGAGTGGCTGGTAGGTTTGAACCGCCAGCCTTCTGGTTAGCAGTCAAGTGCCTTAGGCACTATCCTACCAGAGCTCCTTTTTTTTTTTCTCCTTATAAAGTATTTATTGAAAAAATTATGTTGCTTGTCCTATAGCACTTCCCATGTTGTTGTTGTTAGGTGCTGATTATACCCTCTATGATGTAAAGATGTTCTATATTCCCCAGATTTCCTGTAAATTAATAGTTAGATGAGGCTTCACATTTAGGTTTACTTTTTTGGCAGAAACCTTATCTTCCACAAGGGGGTAAACAATGTCGGACCTTTTCTCTTTTTGTGATTTGACAGCAATTGATGGTCATTGTTTAGGCCCATTAATACATTAGGCAACCAGTTGCTGTTGAGTCGATTCCAATTTACAGTGATTGCATGTGTGGCAGAGTAGAGAACTGTGCTCCAGAGGGCTTTCGACAGCTGTGATTTTTTCTAAGTATATTGCCATGTCTTCCTTCAAAAACTCCTCTGGGTAGACTTGAACCTCCCACCTCTTGGTTTAGCAGCTGAGTATGTTAACCCTTTGCACCATCCAGGAACTCCATTATTTGTTAGAGATTGCATAAAATGTGACATTTAATTCTGCCCTTCTTTGTTTCATTAGCTGGAATATTCCTATGAAGAAATACTTCTTCTCCTCAAGAACTATTTGGTTAGTCTGAGGTACAGTTTGATAAGAAAGACAGGATAAATGCTTGATAATTTCCCTTTATTTACTGGTTTTTAGAATGATGAGTGGTTTCTTAGCATACCCTAAAAATAAGAATGGGTATTTTTTAAGTTTCATTATAAACTCACGCATTTGAACAATTTATTGACATTTTTAAATTCATTGCAATTATTATTTTGAACCTGAGTCCTTTTGAAAAGTCCTAGTGTCTGATAATTTCCTTACTTTATGGTGTTACAAGACATTCCAGTCTCACCTTTAGCATCCTACCCTAGACCTGGAATAAGCTATCCAAACTACCCTGGATCCCTTTAGTGGGAATGATCCGGGCTAGGACACTGAGGGTGTTCATTACTAATGCGTTACTTGGTGTCTAAGGCATTTGATTGCTAACCAGAAGGTTGGTGGTTCAAACCCTCCAGCTACTCTGTGGAAGGAAAACTGGGTATTCTACTTCTGTAGAGATTTACTGCCTCAGAAACCCAATGCGGGTTGCTATGAGTCGGAATCGACTCCATGACAGTGAGTTTGGGCTTTTTTTTTTTTTTATTTTTCCAGATTTTTTTTGGGCCAAAAACTAAAAAAAAAAAAAAAACCTTTAAAAAAATGCATACATCATGAGGTTAAACTTCTTCTATTTCAAATTAGAATTTGATACTTCTAATTCAAATTCAAGGCTGTAGAAGTTTTACTTAACCTTTGATTTGAACAAAAGTTCTGGGTCATGAAATCTAAGAGACTAAAGTGTTTTAAGGAGGAGGACACTATCCCCCATGTCAAATCCTGTGAATACATGGTGTAAGATAAGTAAAAGGAATAACCATTGACTTTGGCAACAAAGAAGTTGTTAGTGATTTTCACAAGAAAAGTTTCAGTAGAGGCATGAGACAATGGTAGGTGAGGAATAGTAGAACAAGGAAAGTTTTGCTGTAGAGTGGGAGCAGAGAAATAGGATGATATCTACAAAAAGGGATATTGAACAGTAAATTCTCAAGCATGTTTATAATGCTTTCCTTCCTTTGAAGAGAAAGAGAGGAACAGTGCAGGAACGAGAGGGTATAATTGTAGAAGAAAAGTCTTTCAGAAGCATTCTTAATACTTCTATTATAGTTCTCAGATCCATTATTGTCATCCATTTAGATTTACCTAGACGTACTACCAGATTGAATTCCAATGCCTATTGCTTGTACTCTTTATCTCTTCCTATCTTGAGATATTCTTTGATTTCCATTTGTTTGTAATACTTTCTTAGGTGGTCTCCTTAGAAAGAAAACATAGTTGTATATTTTTCTGAGTTCTTTGTGTGACTGAAATTACCTTTTCTTTTGTCATCACTTGATTGAATAGTGAATTCTTAAATCTCTCACTGCCCTGTAGACATAATTTTACTATTTTTTAACTTCTAGTGTTGTAGATGAGAAGACTGATACTAGTTTGATTCTCTCTCCCTTATAAAGTAGTGAGTTCAATGTTCAGCAGTGGCCAATCCTTTTTTCAGTTTGTCTATTGAATTTTTAAATATCACTTTCTATCTTTTCAAAAAACTTCTTTTGTGCTTTAATTGAATGTCCTTCAAAATCCACTACATTATTATTAAAGTTTTCTTTTACTCCTTCGATTAAATCTGCCTTCTTAGGGACCAACTGCTTTGATCATCTGATAGCCTGCTCCTTCAAGTTCTAGAATCCTCCAAAATGCTTAGTGATCTTTTTGGCAGATTCATATCTTTGGGTGCAAAATCCTTTAATAAGTGGAGTACTGAGGTTTATTGGCCAATGGTAGCAGATTCTTCTCAAGACAGCTGGCAACATTTGACCTAAGCAGCTAAGGATGATTACCTCTGACCCTACTGTACAGACAAGCCTCTTTCACAGCCTTTGAGTCCTAACTTTGCAAACAATGGTGTTCTAAACCTGTAACTTCTGCCTCAGAACTCAAGACCTCACATGTACTTGGGCTTTCCTCCAGGCCTCAACAACAGTTGAAAGTTGTGGTGGAATCAAAAGAGAAGCAAGTCAGGAATGTGAGCTCAAAATCCCCTTCAATTTGATTTTCAAAACAGTAACTTTTTTTTTTAATCATTGCCTCAAAATATAAGAACAAAACATTGGGACATTAAGAATATATACTGTGTTGTACAGAAGGTTATATAACATACAATTGTTGTTATAGCTATTAAATATACATAATGAAGGTATATAATTAAGAGTCATAATAAAAGTAAATTTAAAAAATTGAATCTGAACCACATTTTTTTCTTTCAAGTAAGAACTTTGCTATGAAATCTCACATATATTTAAAATTAAAGAATATATATAATTCAGATTAGGGTTTGTAGTTTAAAATTGCCACATGAGAGAACTTTCATGCTGGTTTCTGAATAGTTTTTACTTAAATTTAGCTATCTTACTCCATCAATAAGCTAATTTGGACAGTGGGAATTTAACAGATCAGAATTTTAAGCTCTAATATAGCCATATTAGAAAATCACAAAGAGGCTAAGTCACTGGTCTCAAATTCTATTAATGTACAGAGTTTTAGTCACCCTGGTTCAATTAATATTTTAAAATAAATTCTAAGTTAACAGAATGCTTGTCAGGCCAAACTCTGATCCAGGCTTGTCTTAGTGTGACGCAGACAGTGGCCACAGGCCAAGGACGCTGCGTGCTCACAGCCTGAAATATGAGCTGGACTCCTGAGAGACCAGAGGAGCCTAAACAAACATCTGGGCCCTTCTAGCTGCTTACTATTTTCAGTTTTTATAACAGTCTTCTCTGAGTTCCTATATAAAAAGAAAATATATGGTATGCTTTTACTAAGAAAAGACGTGACAATCTTTAGATCCCAGCACCAATTTCACTTCACAAGCTCCATACAGATGCTTGGAGAGTCGAGCTAGCTGTCTTTTGCTTCTCCATGTTTTTGATTTCCATTATCCCGCTTCTCTTCTTGTTTTTTGTTTCCTACTTTTGATTTTTGCCTTGGTGGGTTTGAACTGCCAGCCTTCTGGTTAGCAGTCAAACGCCCTATGCACTATGCCACCAGAGCTCCCATTAAATAACTAAGAGGCATTTAATTAATAATAATTAATGGCAAATTTCTGAATATAAAATCCATCTGCCACAATAGCAACTGTTACTTAAAAATAATAAATTGACTCACAGTCTGGGACTAAATCCTGACCCTGTAACAGGGATAATCAATACGTAGCCTGCAAATGTGCTTGGTTTGGTCAACATAGTGTTCTTTTAAAAAAATTGAATATGAGCGACTGTAAGTGATACCGCCTCGGAAACCCAAGGAGGGGTCGCTATGAGTTGGATCCAACATGCCAGCAGTGCATTTTGTTTCATTTCGTAAGTGGAATGCCTTTTCCCCAGTTGACCCCAAACCAAATATCTTAAACCCCCTCTCACATTTACCCTACCTGAATGGCCTCAAAGTCCTCTAAGTGTGAACCTGGAAAGAATTTTCTTGGAGTAAGATCCCATAGTACCATTTCTCAAATGTGCCTCAAGGAGTTCAGAGGTGTGGCCTAGGACCATGCATGTTTTATAAGCATTTCCATGCTGAGGGTAAAGGAGTAGTTTTGGACTGCACTTTAAGAAACGATATCTGAAAGATTTTCCAGATAATCTTTGTCTATGTATATGTGTGTGACTAAAAATCAAATCGAATCAAATAATTTCTATACTATAATAAAGACAAAACAAGAAAGAGTTGCCTTTGAGTCAATTCTGACTCATGTGACCCTATGTATCACAAAATCGAACTGTTCCATAGGGTTTGCAAGGCTGTGACCTTCCAGAAGCAGACTGTCAGTTATACCTGTCTGAGATGCCTCTGGGTGGGTTTGAACAGTCAATCTTTCAGTTAGTAGTTGAGCACTTAACCACTGGCGCCATAAATGGACTCTTATGCTATAATATAATAGAAAGCTGATAAAGTGGATAAATAAATTAGAATGTTACATATCATTAATTCATTGTTTTTGTTTTGTTTTGTTTTGCTAACTACACTGGAGACTTAATGAAAAAAAATAAAAAGTAAATATTTAAAATGAATTTATACAGAAAGCAGCAATCGAAACATGTGAAAAAGAAACAAAACTCCATGTAACTAACATAAAAGGTCCACTACTTGTCTGTCAGTTTGTTGTATACTGTGGTGGCTTGTGTGTTGCTATGACGCTAGAAGCTATGCCACTGGTATTTCAAATATCAGCCAGGTCAACCATGGTGGACAGTTTTTAGCAGAGTTTCTAGACTAACACAGACTAGGAAGAAAGGCCTAATGATCTTCTTCTGAAACTGGCTAATGAAAACCTTATGGATCACAACAGAATATTGTGCAACTCACTTGCTTTGGACACATCATCAAGAGGGATCAGTTACTAGAGGCGGACACTCTATTTGGTGAAGTATAGAGCCAACAAGGGTGTGGGAGATCCTTGGTTAGACAGATTGGCACAATAGCTATAACAGTGCAGGTGATTGTCAGGATAGCACCAAAAAACAAACAAACAAAAAACAACCAAACTCACTGCCCTCAAGTCGGATCCGACTCATAGCGACCCCTCCTTGGGTTTCCGAGGCTGCATCTCCACAGAAGTAAATTGTCCAATCTTCCTTCCAAGGAATGGTTGGTGGGTTTGAACCATCAGCCTTCTGGTTAGCAGTCAAATGCCTTAGGCACTATGCCACCAGAGCTCCTAAGGATGGCACAGACCCAGGCAATGTTTTGCTTTGTTGTATATAAGGTTATTGTTGTTGTTGTGTGCCGTTGAGTCAAACCCGACTCATAGCGACCCCTCCTTGGGTTTCCGAGGCAGTATCACTACAGAAGTAGGATTGCCCAACCTTCCTTCCAAGGAGTGGCTGGTGGGTTTGAACCGCCAGCCGTCTGGTTAGCAGGCAAGTGTCTTAGCCACTGTGCTACAAGGTAGTTGTAAAAAAAGGCGTGGGGGAGACTCCTTTTACTTCACAAGGGGGAGACAGATCACTATCAATACTTTCAGGACAGCTTTTTCTCAGCCTGTTGCAGGCACACTTCTTCTGGCCTCGACCTCTGTCTGGCTCATGCAAATGTTACAAAGCTCTTTCAGCTCTGCTGATAGGTGTCCAGAAAGGCACCCTATTCTGCCAGCAAGTATCCTGCCTACAGGCACTCAGCTTTCTCACTCTATGGGCTGCGAAGCCTGCCATTCTGCTTGTACAGGTCTCTTGGTTCTGTTGCCTATGCTACCACTGTCTCTCTGCCATCTCACCAAAGTGTTACAGCTCTCTCTCTGTCTCCTGGGTCAAAGAAGTCCCGTGAAGGGATCTAAACTCCAGGGAGGCACTCCACTCCTGCTTCTTCTTGTTTCAAGGTAGTGAGATTCCCCCTCTTTCCACCTCTGGGATGGTTCATTTTAAGCCCAGCCAATGGCAAAACAGCAATTCCCAAGTTAGGGTTCCATATACCTTATTTGCATAGTCCCACCCCCACAATGATGCCATGTACCGTATTTACATTATTATCAAGCTATTCAATTTCCTTGATGGACCACACACACCTCATATTTGCATAATTCCACCCAGTCATCTGTTGGGAAGTCACAAAGACCATGGCTAGGAAAGCCACACTAGGTGATTCACTATACCATAGTCACCATGAGTCAGAGTTGACTCTATGGTAGTTACCAACAACAGACATAAGGTAGGAGTAGTAACATTACAAATTTGAAAACATTTTCCTCTCTTAACTATCTTAAAGTGACATAATTTTAAATCTAATTTCCGAAAAGTTTAGTTTTTAATGTAGTATATTTTTTAACAAGTAAAATTCTCTGAACTTTGTAACAAAGGTAATGAATTAAACTGAATTAAGGTATCCTCCTTGGGCTCTAATAATCTGAATTAATTAATATTTAAACTAAACAATGTCTTTGCACTGTAGAACACATGATTTAATACTACCATTCTTCTGAAAACTCTACCATTTTCTTTGATGTTGGTTTAGACTTTTTTTTTTTTTAATTTGAAGTAGGCAACATTTTTATAAGTGGTTTTCCTTTCTCCATTTTTAGAAAAAAACTTATTGACATCAAATTTACTTAACATTAAATTCGCCATTTTAGCCTTTTTAGAATACGCAATTCAGTAGTTTTTAGTATATTCACAATGTTGTTCAGCCATCACTACTATTTAATTCAAAGTTTTTCCTTACCTCAGAAACACAGTATACCAATAACTCCCAATTCCCAGCTCTCCTCTTCCTGCCCCTGGTAACCAACAATCTTAATAAATTTTGTTTGTATGCACAAACAAATATTGTATAAGTGGGATTATACAATATTTACTCTGTTGTATGTGACTTAATTTACTTAGCCAGTGTTCTCAAGGTTCATCCATATTGTAATATACTTCAAACCTCATTTTTCTTTATGGCTGAGTAATATTCCCTTGTTAGTATACACCTGGGTTGTTTCCATCTTTTGATTATTGTGAATAATGCTACAATCAATAAATATTGGTGTACAAGTATCTGTTTTGAGTCCCTGCTTTCAAGTCTTTTGAATATATACATATACCTAGGAGTAGAATTGCTGGGTTATATGCAATTCTATGCTTAACCTTTTCAAGAACTGCCAAGCTGTTTTCTCCACGATTTTACATTCCCAACAGCAATGGATGTGGGTTACAAATGTTCCACATACTTTTCAATACTTGTTATTTCTGTCTGTCTGATAATAACAGTCCTAGTAGGTATGAAGTAGTATCTCATTGTGATTCTGATTTGCATTTCCCTAACAATTAATGATGTTGAACATCTTTTCATATGCTTATTGGCCATTTATATATCTTTTTTGAAGAAATGTCAAGTCAAGTCCTTTGCCCATTTTTAAATTGACATGTTTGTCTTTTTGTTGTTGACTTGTAGAAGTTCTTTATGTATTTTAGATATTTAATCCTTATTATATATGTGATTCCCATATATTTTTCAATTCTGTAGGTTGTCTCTTCAACTTTTTTTTTTTTGGTATTTGGTGAATCCATTTTTATTAGTAACTTTGGTTGGCTCTGATTTTTTTATGTTATTAATAATAGTGTGATAAGCATTTTTTTAAATTGTGTTTTAGGTGAAAGTTTAGAGAGCAGAGTTTGTTTTACATTCAACATTTCGTGTACATTTGGTTTCACTCCACAATTATCATCCCCCACCCTAACCCAGTCTCCTCCCCTTCCTACCCAGTAACAACACCCTGCTGCATGCCCCTCATAGTTATGCACTCCTGTGTGTCCTGCATTTTCTCCATGCGAATGTTGCCCCTCAGGTGCCCCATGGTCGACTGCTCCAAAGGATGCATCTCCATATGGTATGTGGGTGCGTCACCCTGGGTTGAGTGGTCTGCATGTACATCTTGTTTACTGTTGGGCTGAGAGCCAGCCTCTGGGAGTGAATTTTCCTCCAGGCCCAAAATATATCCCAGGACCATAGTATTCCGGGTCCCACCAGACTCCATCCGACCAGTAATTCTGGTCATTATTGTGTTTTTGGATTTTGTTCCATGTTTTTCCTCCCACTCTATTCAGGATCTCCAGGTTTGATCCTTTCCCCAGTGGTCGGCATTGGTAGCTGGGCGCCATCTAGTTCTTCTGGTCTCAAGGTCCATCGTGTCCTAGGGCTGATTGCTTCCAAATACCCTTGTTTTTTGCACTCTTCTTCACTTCTGACGATAGGAAACCATTAGCTGCATCTTAGATAGCCACTTGAAAGCTTTTAAGACCCCAGTCACTACTCACCAATGTAGGTTGAGGAACAAGATTTTTATGTGTTTTTTTGTGCCAATTGAGTATGCTGTCCCCCAGTACTATGGTCCTAAGTTGGTAGATCCATTGGATCTCTCTCCCACAGTGTCTGGCTGTCTGTGAGGGATCACTTTATATCTTCTGTTGTTTCTGTAAGCATTGTATCACTGGTATCTGTGAAAGATTAGCCTCAGCTGAATCTATCCTTGGTCTAGAGTATAATCCTGTTCATTGACCCCCTACCTAATCTTCTCATGTGTTTATGTGTTTATCTGTAGCCTGGTGTTTGGTGTTAATAGTAATGCAGTATTGTGGATATACTGGATGTTGTGGATATTAGCCTCTGCTGTTTATATCTTATGTGCACAATTCAGTCTCCTCTTTTTCCTAATGTTATCATGGTGGTCACAGACTCTTTCTATACCATCCCTCCCCTTACCCACATCAGCATGTAGCCCCCAGTTAGCCAGAAATTAATCCCTCCCCTTCAATTCCCACCTTGGTAACCTACAAAGTTAGTTCCCTTTCTTAAGCAAACCCTTCTTTGTCTTTTTACAGTAATGGGCTCATACAGTACTTGTCCTTCTATGATTGACTTATTTCACTCAGCATAACGTCCTCCAGGATCATCCACATTGTGAGATGATTTGCATATCCTTCATTGTTCTTTAATGTAGCATAGTATTCCGTTGTGTGAATGTACCATAATTTTGTTATCCACTCATCCGCTGATGGGCATTTAGGTTGTTTCTATCTCTTTGCTATAGTGAATTGTGCTACAACAAATATAGGGTTGCATATATATGTCTGTTCGTGCCCTGCATCTCACCTCTTTAGGATATATTCCTAGTAATGGAATTGCTGAGTCAAATGGTATTTCTATTTTCAGTTTTTTAAGGAAACACCATACCGTTTGCTGCAACGGTTGTCCCAATTTACAATCCCACCAGAAGTGCACAAGAGTTCCAATCTCTCCGCAACCTTACCAGCATTTGTTGCTTTCTGTCCTGTTGAACTTTGTTATTATTGCTGAGGTGAGATGATCTCTCATCCTTGTTTTGATTTTTGTCTCTCTAATACTAAAGATCATGAGCAATTCCTCATGTGTTTATTGGCAGCCAGGATATCGTCTTTAGTGAAGAGTCTGTTTAAGTCTTTTGCCCATTTTTGAATTGGGTCATTTGTCTTTTTGGTGTTGAGGTGTTGAAGTTTTCTATAGATTTTAGAGATAAGTCCTTTGTCAGATATGTCATAGGCAAATATTTTCTCCCAATCTATAGATTCTCTTTTTACCCTTTTGACGAAGTATTTGGATACATATAAGAATTTAATTTTTAAAAGGTCTCAGTCATCTAGCTTCTCTTCAACCTCCTGTGCATTCTGGGTTATGTTTGATAGTCTATTTATGCTGTAAATTAGGGCTTATAGATTTGCCCCTATTTTATCTTTGATGAATTTTATAGTTTGGGGTTTTACATTTAAGTCTTTGATCAAACTTGAGTTTGTTTTTGTGTATTGGGGTGAGGTATGGATCTTGTTTCATTTTTGTGTAAGTGGATATCCAGTTTTGCCAGCACTATTTTTTTTTATTGTGATTTGTGTGAAAATTTACAGAGCAAATTTACTTTCCATGCAACAGTTCACATATACTTTGTCTCATGACATTGACCACAATTTACCACAATGCAACAGCTCCCCTCCCACTTCCTCCCCATAGTTACCTCTTCCCTGTGTCCATCCATTCATGCACTCCTGCCCCCTGAGCTGTCTCCCTGTGCATAAGCAGCCCTTATTTCTCCCATAATTGTTCTCTCCAAAGAGTGTATCTACCTCAGGTAAATGTTTGACTCATATGCCTTTATTTTGCTTGGCTGGAAGCCACAGGTGTGGGTTCACTTCCATATCTGAAGGGCAGCTAGGGGCCATAGTCTCAGTGGTTCCACCGGGCTCTATTGGACCAGCAAACCTGGTCCCTCCCCCCCTTTTTTTTTCTCCAAATGATTTTGAGTTTTGTTCCACATTGTTCTCCCTCTCTATCCAGGATCTCCTACACAGATCCCCCTCCAAGTGGTTGACATTGGTAGTTGGGCACCATCTAGTCCTTCTGGTCTCATAGTCATATAGGCTGCAGACTGGATAGTATACCAGTAGCTAGGACTGATTGTTTCCATGAATTTTTGGTTTTCTTCATTCTTCTTTGCTCTGGATGAGGGGAGACCCATCGTTGCATCTAGATGGCAGCTTGCAAGCTTTTAATATCCCAGTCGCTACTTGCCAAAGTAGGAGGTGGAACAATGTTTTGCAGCACCATTTTTTAATGAGGCTATCTCTTCCCCATGTAATGGATTTTGGACCTTTGTCAAAGATCAGCTGTCCACAGATGGATGGGTCTATTTCTGGGTTTTTGATTCTGTTCCATTGGTCTATCTGTCTATCATTGTACCAATACCATGCTACTTTGACTATTGTGGCTGTATATCAGGTTTTAAGATCTGGAAGTGTGAGACCTCCCATTTTGTTCTTCTTCTTCAGAAGTGCTCTACTTATCCAAGGTCCATTTCCTTTCCATATGAAATTAGTAACTGGTTTTTCCATGTCCTTAAAAAATTTTGTTGGTATCGGGATCAGGATTGCATTAAATGTGTAGATTGCTTTAGGTAGTACTGACATTTTCACAATATTCAGTCCACCTATCCATGAACAAGGCAGGTTCTTCCATTTTCGTAGAGCCCTTGTTGTCTCCTGTAGTAATGTTTTATAGTTTTCTTTGTATAGGTCTTTTGTGTCTCTGGTAAGATTTATTCCTAGATATGTTATCTCTTTAGTAGCTATTGTAAATGGTATTGTTTCCTTTATTTCTTTTTCAGAGGTCTCTTTGTTGGTGTAGAGGAATCCAACTGATTTTTGTATGTTGACCTTGTATCTTGCCACTTTGCTGAACCTTTCTATTAGTTCCAGTAGTTTTGTTGTTGCTGTTGTTGCTGTTGAGTCTCTTGAGTTTTCTATGTACAGGATCATATCTTCCGCAAATAGAGATAGTTTTACTTCCTCTTTGCCAATTTGTATGCCTTTGATTTCTCTTTCTTGCCTTACTGCCTGGCCAGGACTTCCAATACAATGTTAAATAAAAGTGGTGATAGAGGGCATCCCTGTCTGGTTCCCATTCATAAGGGGAATGCCTTGAGTCTTTCTCCATTAATAATGATGTTGGTCATTGGCTTTGCATATATGCCCTTTATTATGTTGAGGAATTTTCCTTCTATTCCTATTTTGTTGAGAGTTCTGAATAGGAATGGGTGTTGGATTTTATCAAATGCCTTTTCTGCGTTGATTGATATAATCATATGGTTCTTTTCTTTTGTTTTGTTTATGTGGTGGATTACATTGATTGTTTTTCTGATGTTGAACCATCCTTGCATACCCAGTATGAATCCCACTTGGTCAAGATGTATTATTTTTTTGATATGTTGCTGGATTCTGTTGGCTAGGATTTTGTTGAAGATTTTTGCATCTATGTTCATGAGGGTTATTTGTCTGTAGTTTTCCTTTTTAGTGGTGTCTTTCCCTGGTTTGGGTATTAGTGTTATGCTTGCTTCATAAAATGAGTTTTAGAATATTCCATCTTTCTCTATGCTCTGTAATAGCTTGAGTAGTATAGGTGTCAACTCTTCCCTGAATATTTGGTAAAATTCTCCAGTGAAGTCATCAGGGCCATCGCTCTTCCTTATAGGGAGTTTTTTTTTGTTTTTTTTTTTACCAATTTCTTCTTTTGTTATGGGTCTATTCAAGTATTCTATCTCTAAGCAGAATAGTTTATGTAGGTCTTGTGATTCCAGAAACTTGTCCATCTCTTCTAGGTTCTCAAATCTGTTGGAGTACAGTTTTTCATAATATTCTGTCAGTATCTTTTTTATTTCAGTTTGTTCTGTTGTGATGACACCCTCTTCATTTACTATTTTTGTCATTTGTATCTTCTCTTTCTTTTCTTTTGTTAGATTTGCCAATGGTTTGTCGATTTTGTTAATCTTTTCGAAGAACCACCTTTTTGTTTTGTTGATTTTCTCTATTGTTTTTTGGTTTTCTATTTCATTCATTTCTGCTCTGATCTTTATTATTTCGTTACTTCTAGATACTGTAGGGTTATCTTGTTCTTCTTCCAAATGTTGGAGTTGTTGAGTTAGAGTGCTGATTTTGATTCTTTTCTCCTTTTTGATGTATGCATTTATTGCTATAAACTGACCTCTGAGTACTGCTTTTGCTGTGTCCCATAGGTTTTGGTATGATGTATCTTTGTTCTGGTTATCTAGTGCCACTTTGACAGTAATATACCACAAATGCAATGGCTTCAACAAACAGGAGTTTATTCTCTTACGGTTCAGGAGGCTAGAAGTCCGAGTTCAAAGTGCCAAGCTCTAGGGGCTGTGTGAAAGCCCCTTGACCTTGGGTTTCAGCTCTGCCTCTTGCTCCTGGCCCACTGAAACTAGAGGCATCTCTTTACTCTGGCATCTACTGGCTGCTGAGGCTTACAAGCACAAGGTCAACAAGTAAAATGGCACAGTCTCAATGTTACCAAACCACACCAAAAAAAAAAAAAAAAAACCGAACTCACTGTGCTGGAGTCAGATCCGACTCATAGCGACCCTTCCTTGGGTTTCCAAGGCAGTATCACTACAGAAGTAGATTGCCCAAACTTCCTTCTGAGCAGTAGGCCATTAATTCAAGTTCATTAAAAGTCCTAAGGTTGGCAGAACATGGCCGACTGCTGAACAATGACACGGCTACATGCAGGGTTCAAGCATGCCATAAGCTAGAGACCATTCCCAAAGCTGTTTCTTACATATGGGAAGCAGACCACATACCCAAAGGCAGGTACTCAGCTGCTCACAGTAGATTCTACCATGGAGTTGATCACCAGTCTCATTATGGGGAATACTACACCCAGCTGCCCAGGCACTCAACCAGGTGTAGCCAAGTTGACACACAAACTTAACTACCACAATCTTCATTCTCGTTTGTTTCTAGGAATTATTTTATTTCACTTTTATTTCTTTTATTACTCAGTAGATTTTGAGCAGTGTATTGCTCAACTTCCATCTGTTTGATGTTTTTTTCCTTGATCTTCCTATTATTAATTTCTAATTTTATAGCACTGTGGTCCGAGAAGACACTTTGTAGTATTTCAATGCTTTTGAATTTATTGAGGCTTGTTTTATGTCCTAACATATGATCTGTTCTGGAGAAGGATCCATATGCACTGGAGAAGAATGTGAATTGTGCTTTTGTTGGGTGGAATGCTCTGTATATGTTCTATGAGGTTGAGTTGGTTGATAGTATTGTTGAGTTCTTCTGAATCTTTGTTGAGTTTTTTTCTAGTTGATCTGTCCCTCCTTGAAAGTGGTGTGTTCAAGTCTTCCACCACTATAGTAGTCTATTCTCCCTTTTAATTCAATTAATATTTGCTTCACATATTTTGGAGCACTTTCATTGGGTGCATAGATATTTATTATTGTAATGTTTTCTTTGTCAATTAAAACTGTCAGCATCATATAGTGTCCTTCTTTGTCCATTATGCTGTTAATCACCCTAAAGTCTATTTAATCAGAAATTAATATTGCCAATCCTGCTCTTTTTTGGTTACCATTGGCTTGGTATATTTTTTTCCACCCCTTAACTCTTAATTTGTTTTTATCTTTGTGTTTAAGATGGGTCTCTTGTAGGCAGCATATCAAGGATCTTCTTTTCTTATCCAGTCTGCCACTCTCTTACTCTTGATTGGTGCATTTAGTCCATTCACATTGAATGTAATTAGTGATAGGTATGAATTGATTGCTGTCATTCTATTGTGGGTTTTTTTGTCATGTTGTTGGAGTTTCCTTGTTCCATATACTTTTCTGTGCTGAGTTCATTTTGTTGTCACGTGTTTCATCTCTTTTCTTCTTTATTGTTGGTTTTGTGCTTACTAAAGCCATATGTTTTCCTTCCCTCCAGATTTGCTTAGGGGGGTTGTTAATTTTCTCTGTGCTTACCTTAGAGTGAATTAATGTCTCTATATTTTTGGAACAGTCTATTTTATGAGGACTGTTGTTGTTGTTATATGCAGTCGAATTGGCCCCAACTCACAGAGACCACTCCTTGGATTTCCAAGGCAGTGTCACTATGAAAGTAGATTGCCACATCTTCCTTCCAAAGAGTGGCTGGTGGGTTTGAACCGCCAGCCTTCTGGTTAGCAGTCAAGTGCCTTAGGCACTATGCTGCCAGAGCTCCTTCTATGAGGACAATGTCCTGTTTTTCTCTCTATTTGGAAGTTTGTACCTAGAACTTTTAGTCCCTTTATTTGGATAGTTACTGTTGTCATGTGCAGGTTGGCTTCCTTCATTTTTAGTGTACAATGTTTCATGGTCTTATTTTAAATGTCTATTTCGGATTTGGTTTTAGCGTTGATGTCATGTGTCTTGATTTTGTTGTTCTCTGTTGTGGGTTCTCTATTGGAAGGACCTCCTTAAGCATTTCTTGTAGGGTTGGTCTGGTTTTCATAAAATTCCTTAATTTCTGTTTGTCTGAGAATGTCTTCATATCACCTTCATAGTTGATAGACAATTTGGCTGGATATAGGATTCTTTGTTGGAAGTTCTTTTCCTTCAGTGTTTCTTATTTATGTATTTATTTATTTAATTTTGATTTGGGTGAAGATTTACAGAGCAAATTCACTTTCCATACAGCAGTTCACATATACTTTGTCTCATGTCATTGACCACAGTTTTTCACAATGCAACAGACCCCCTCCCACTTCCTCCCCATAGTTACCTTTTCCCAGTGTCCATCTCTCCATACTCTCCTGCCCCATGAGCTGTCTCCCTGTGCATAAGCAGCCCTTCCTTCTCCCATGATTGTTCTCTCCAGGG
>NW_006921622.1:10599613-10637871 GCF_000298275.1 Orycteropus afer afer
TCCTTTCAAGGCTCAGGGGTCCAAGATTATTTTCTGTGTCTGTGTTAATTGGTTTCCCTTTTCTTTGTTGAAGAGGGTCTGTGCAGTCCTTCTGCCTAGTCCGCCATCTTGCCGGAACTCTCCTTCTTTCAGTGTTTTATATATGCTGTCCCATTGCCTTCTTGCCTGCATGGTTTCTGCTGAGTAATCAGAGCTCAGTCTAACTGTTTGATTATTATTAGTAATATTTCTTTTCTCCCAAGCAGCTTGCAAGATTCTTTCTTTGTCTTTGATTTTGGAGAGTTTGATTATGATATGCCTCAGTGTTTTTCTCTTGGGATCTATTCTGTATGGAGTTCTTTGAGCTTCTTGGACAAGTATCTCTTCTCACTTCATTATATGGGGGAAGTTTTCTGTCAAGAGGTCTTCCACAATTACCTAAGTGTTTTTTGTTTTTTTTTTCACTTCTTCCTGTTCTGGAATTCCAATGAGGCATATGTTGTTTATTTTCATGTCGTCCCATATAACTCTCAGGTTCTCTTCATTTCTCTTAAATCTTTGTTCTGATTTTTCTTCATATAGGCTGGTCCAGGGATTTGCCTTCTAGTTAGGAAATGGGTTCTTCAGTCAGTTCTAGCCTATTCTCAATTTGTCCTTCCACTGTGTTGTGCAATTCTGTAATTCTGGTATTCATCTTCTGGATTTCTAACTGTTGTATTTGTATGAGTTCTGATTGTGTATTAATCTTGTTATTTTGTTCTTGAATGGTTTTTCTAAGTTCTTCCAGAGTATTGTCTGTGTTCTTCTTGCTTCTGTTTGAGGTTTCCTTAAGCTCTTAGAGAGTTCTATAAACATACCTTGTAAATTCCTTCTCAGATAATTCTACTGCCTCCTCTTCCTCCATGTTTAATGAGACTTTTGTTTGGGATTTTACTTCTATTGTCTTATCCTGTTTTTTTGCTTGATTTGAGGTTCCTGTTGTTTCCTAGACATTTTGAAGTTGTCTTTAACTGTAAGTTATGTATTGATTTATTTTGTCTTGGTTTTACAATTTAATATTTTGGAAAGATGGAGCTGGTGTATTTTTTTTTTTTTTTTGGCTATTAATTCAGGTGTGCTGGGTTGCTCTGCAGTTTTCTTTATGATGATATAATCACAGTGTGGAATGTGGATGCAGATTTCTGTTTGTCATGAAGGGAGTTTAGGATTCAAGCTGGTAGGTGTTATGGTGGCTTAATGTGGTTTTTCTATTAGATGAGACAGGGAAGAGGCGGGGAAAGGAGGAAGAAAAGAGAGAAAGAAATATTAAAAAAAAAAGCTTCAAGGTACCAGGAGCCATTTCTAGGTCTTTGACTGGGTTGCTAATGATGATGTTATACCATTACTCACAGGCCTGCAGCTCAAGTTCAGCAAAGACTCCAATTGTTAGGGGCTGCCACTTTCTAGCAGTTTCAGACAGCCACAAAAACCCCATTCTTTAGGCCCCTCCATGCCAAAAAGCTGACCTAGGGTAACTGCCCCGATCCATGACAGGGGTTCATCCCAGGTTCCACCCACTTGTGGTGTAATTCTCCTTTCTGCTTTCACTTCAGTGGCACCTGGAGCCAGAGGGGTCCTACGTTTACTGATAAAAGCAGGTGCTGAAGGTAGATCTGTGGAGTGGCTGCAGTTCCTCTGGTGCAGTGTGTTCTCTCCACTGCCCCAGGGAGCCCTCTGATGCCTTGTCTCACCTGCTGGTTGGTGCTCCACAGGGCAGGTTCACCTGTTTTGTTTTGTTTTTTTCCCCTCCAGGTAATTGCACTGCCCCCTTCTCCTTTCTAATCCTACTCCCCTGAGTTTGGAGTACTTTGACTTAATGAGCTGTTCAGAGCACCAGAATCCCTGTTTCATACTGCTGCACTAGTTTTTCAGGCACTAAGATGCTAGAAGGAACTAGTGTGTGTGTTACAGGAGAGATGCCATTTTCCTCTCTCTTCACTTTCTTAATAAAATTTTGATAAAGTAATCAAAACCAAACCAAACTCACTGCCATCGAGTTGATTCCAACTCATAGTGACCCCAACTGGGTTTCCAAAGCTATAAATCTTTATGGAAGCAGACTGCATCATCTTTCTTCCATAAAGCAGCTAGGGGGTCCAAACTACCAAACTTCTGGTTAGCAGCCAAGTGCCTTAACCACTACACCACCAGAGCTCCTTGGATAAACTAATAGCTTTATTTATTTATTAACTAAGAAACTTATTTTCTCACAGTTTAGGAAGCTAGAAGCCTGAAATCAGGGTGCCAGCTCTAGGGGATGTCTCTCTGTCTCTGCTAGGTCTAGACTAAGGACCTTATCTCTTTGAGTTTCTGCTCCTGGGTGATCTTCATGTGGCATCTTTCTTTCCCTGTCTTTACTTTGCTCATTTGTTTGATCTCTTTTATATCTAAGAAGAAATTGACTCAAGATACATTCTACACTAATCCTTTCTCATTTATGTAAGAAAGACAGCCCATTCCAAATGGCATTATAACCACAGGCATAGAGGTTAGGATTTTTTTAAAAACACAAAACATTTTACTGTGGTTAGAGTGAAAGTTTACAGAGCAAATGAGTTTTCCATTCAGAAATTTATACACATTTTGTTTCATGACAGTTGCAATCCCCTCATTGTAGTAGGTAACCCACTTCCTCCCCAGGTTCCCTGTTTTCATTTGTCCATCTTTCCTGTCCCTTTATGCTTTCTGAGCTTTGTTTCAGGGTAAATGCTGCACTTTTAGTCTTGTATCATTGATTGTTCTGAGTAGCACTTCCTCACAATTGTTACTGTTTATGTTATAGGACTGTCTTGTTTAAAAGAAGCTCTGGTGGTATAGTGGTTAAGGTATTTGGCTGTTAACCAAAACATTGGTGGTTGGAACCCACCAAGTACTCCATGGAAGAAAGATGGGGCAGTCCAAGATTTACAGCCTTGGAAACCCAATGGGTCAGAAGTGACTCAATGGCAGTGAGTTCGGTCTATTGTTTGGCTGAAAGGTAATCTCCAGGAATGGGTTCAGTTCCAGATTTAAAGGGTGTTTAAGAACCATAATCTCAGAGGTTCTACCAGCCTCTAGTAGATAAGCCTTTTTTATGATTTTGAGTTTTGTTCTACATTTTTCTCCCACTCTGTCCAGGACCTTCTATTATGATCCCAATCAACATGATTGGCAGTGGTTGCCAGGCATCATCCTAGTGCTTCTGGTTTCAGGCTAGCAGAGGCTATGGTTTGTGTGGCCTTTGGACTAATAGTTTCCTTGAGTCTTTCATTTTCTTTACTTTTCTTTCCTCTGGATGGAAAGAGATCAATAGTTGTATCTTAGATGGCTGCTTGCAAGCTTTTAAGACCTCAGTCACTATTCACTGAAGTAGGATGTAGAACATTGTCTTTATGGACTGTGCTAGTTCACTAGAAGGAACTAGCAGCTCGAGAAGACAAAGTCAATTGTTATAATGAAATATGCAAAGACTTGGAGTTAGAAAACCAAAAGGTATTTGTCATTTCTCAAGCTGAAAGAAGTGAAAGAAAAAAAAATTCAAGCCTCGAGTTGCGATATTGTGTGCTGTCAAGTTGATTCCAACTCATAGTGACCCTATATAACAGAGTAGAACTGTCTCATAGTGTTTCCTAGGCTGTAATCTTTATGGAAGCAGATTGCTAGATCTTTTTTCACAAAGAGCTACTGGTGGATTTGAACCACCAATCTTCAGGTCAGCAGCTGAGTATTCTACCATTTTGCCACCATGGCAATCTACAGGTAAGTGCTCAGACATGTTCATAAATTTTCAAGCCTTCAGCAACCATCATACTTTGATAAAGTAGAAAAAAATACATACTTGTAGGTATAAAGTAGCTTGAAATAAGAAAGAAGGAGAAATTAGGGGGGTATGGGCGATCCCTCTTTCTACTCCTGAATTCATTTCCTTGCTTACTGAATACTAGCTATATTGCATTCCTGAATCCTGTAATTTGCAGATATGGTTAAAGCAATGTATTTAAGTGGACAAAATCACATTCAACAAAGAAGTTTGGTTCTTCTTTGAAGCCTCATTTCTTTTCATTTAGGATAATTCAAAATGTTTCTAGTAGTCACGTTTTTTTTTTAATTTAATTTAATTTCATGTGTCTTTGAAACAATTTACAGTTAGAGTAAACTAAGGAGCCAGTTTGGCAGTTAAGAGCATGGGCTGGCATCTAAAAGACCTGAGTCCAATTTCTAGCTTTACAATTTACAAAACCTCTTTAAGCTTTGGTGTCCTCATATGTAAAATACAGATAATGGCATCTACCACATCAAGATGATTCTGGATATTAGCTTCTTCCAGGCTCAGTGTCAGATGAGGGCTTATCCAGTGGAAATTACACATGCATGACAGACAGAACAATGCTCCTCACTCCCCAGTGCAGAATTTACAGAGAAAACAAAGAAATCACTTGTCAATGACTCTTAAAACTCCTCATCCACTGCTGTGTAAACTCACAAAAAACACAATAAAATATTATTAAACAAAGAAACAAAAAGTAGGCAGAGAAAATTTTGTGAGGAGATTGTTGGAGAAATATCTTTGGAGAGGGTTGCGGCAATGCTTTGAGTTCCCACTTCACTTCTTGGAGAGAGAGTGTAGGTGTTAATTTCTAACCCTAAATATAGTGGTGGGGGGAGGGGAGATACATTTCAATGAAATCCCTTGGAGAACAATGAACTACTTCCTGCAGTTGGGAAATATAGAGGACTGGGCCAGACATACCTCGGTTAAAGTTGACTGTGCACTTTCCAGCCATGAAGTCCACAGAGAGAGAAGTTGGCTGACAGTTTGCTTTGATGGCAGAGTCAGGAGAGGGCTACTTGGTTTGTATTGATTGTAGAAGTTGTTGGTGTTAGGGATGCTGGAGTGTTTCTGATGAACCAGATGGTGGGCCCTGCAGGAAAGAACTGAGTTCTAAATAAAAGGATTGCTTGAAAAGTGAGAAGACTTCAAAGAAGGAAATTAGAGGTACAGTAGGAAGCCTAGCAGGAAACCTCCAAAGAGCACAGAAAAGCACCATTATGAGTCAGCTTTAATTGTTTTCCAGACCAAATCACCCAGTCAGACCTCAAAGCCATCTAGCCAAGTAAGGTGCTCCTACCTTCCTACTTCAAAACCCCATGGGACCCCAGCAGAGCAAGAACAAGCAATAATCCATTGGGAGAGTAGGGGAGGAGTTGAGCAGGCTGGATGGAAAAAAAAAAAAAAAAAAAAGCAGTTTCTCTCTTGGTTTACAAAACCCATCAAAAGTTCTCATCAGTCCTGTGCTGTTCAATACAGCAGTCTCTTTTGTGGCTACTAAGCACTTGAGATGTGACAAGTATGAATTGAGATATATTAAAAATGTAAAAATACACACTGGATTTCAGAGACAGTATGGAAAAAGAATGTGAAGTATCTCATTAATAATTTTTATATGGATAATATGCTGAAATAATATGTTGGATATATTTTACCTTTTTTTTAAAAAAAGTGACTACTAGAAAATTAAAATCATATATGTGGCCCTCATTTGTGGCTTACATTATATTTCTATTGGACTTTCTGGTTAAAACCTCACTGTGTTTTCCTCTTAGTTTTAATATAACTCTGAGGTTCTCAAAGACATTTCATCACAAGTTTGAGGTGTTACTCAAAATATGGCATTGTGAGCAAGACACATTTAGCCATGTGCTAAACATGGGCTCATCAGATGACTCAGAGTGAAATGTCATTTTACAAACACCAGTAACACCTTTGTTTTCTCTAACTATCTGTCTATCTGTTGCCAAATGCTGACCAAGTCTGATCTTATATAGCTCACAAGAGATTATGAAGGCACAAGGCGGATAGAATGAAATAAAAATAGCATGCCCCAACATATCAATGAGAAATGAAATGAACCTTTAACATACTGTAGCACACTTCCAAATACTTTAACTTATTCAAATAATTGATTTAAAAAAAAATCACCAAAACCAAATGTGAACTCTCTGGCTAGCAAACAGATTTTATTAATGTCATAGATGAAGGCCCTTAGGAGTCACTGGGTGGTGCAAACAGTTACATGCTCAATCACTAGCTAAAAAGTTAGCATTTGGAACCTCCCCAGAGGTGCCTCAAAAGACAGACCTGGTGATCTGCTTCCAGAAAGATCACAGCCTGAAATCCTCCTGGAGCAGTTCTACTCTGCACGTATTGGTATGAATCAGAATCCACTCGACAGTAACTAACAACAACCTGAAAGCCCCGAAGTTCATTGCCAACTAAAATATTTTATAATGAAGTCAAGTCTTCCTCTATCTTTGCAGGTAGTTCCTAGTAAGTGCCCATGACTTCAGGACCCGTTAGTCATGAGGAAGACTTCCCAGAATGTGTCCATCTCACAATTGAACACTGAATAAAAGAGCAAGATCTCAGTAAATAATCAGTTTAACAAAGCTCCACTTAACAAGATACCACAGAGTCAGGGTAGCATTGCTTCAGAGTGATGTTCTTACAACATGACCTTAAATTACTTTTATACCTAGATGGTTATGCATTTCCATGACCTAAAGGCATGTTTTAAGTTTTAATATTGACAATGAATGATCAACATGAGTAGACATACATGCAAACAGCACCAAAAAAAATCTTTGTTTCTAGCAATGAAAAGAAAATAATCACATAAATCATTCTGGATTGACTATATTAACAGGGCAGAAAAAAAAAATTTGATCAAAAGAATTGGAGACAAGCTACAGTTTAAAATTTACCCTTATATTACAAATGTCCACCAACAGGTGAACAGACAAACAAATTGTGGTATACACATACAGTGAAATATTATTCAGCCATAAAAAGTATGAAGTATTGATTCATGCTACAACATCGATAAACCTTGAAAATATTATGTTAAGAAAAAGAAGACAACCATAAAAGGTCACATATTATATGATTCCATTTGTAGAAAATATCTAGAATAGATAAATCCATAGAAACAAAAAGCAGATTGGTGGTTGCCAAAGGATAGGGGAAAGAAGGATGGGAAGAAACTGCTTAATAGGTACGATTTTATTTTAGAGTGACAGAAATATTTTGGAACTAGGTAGAGGTGGTGGTTGCCACTGAATTGCTCACTTTAAAAGTGTTAATTTTATATTATGTGAATTTCACCTCAATTTAAAAAATACACACACACACATATAAAATTTACCCCAGCTGTTGATTTTATCTGTCTTCCAACATAACTGACTAGTAGCAAATTTCTCAAGTAGACTGCAAGATCCTTGAACTCAAAAGCCTATTACAGGACTCAACCTTGGGAATAAGCTTTCACTATTTGTGACTAGCTCCTAGAATAGTGCCTAGAACATAGTAGGTGCTCCATATGTATTCTTCAAAAGAATGAACAAGAGCTATAAATTTTCTTTGAAAACTGCAAAAATGGCACACAGCTGCTTTGGCTCAATTTATAGTGCATCATCCCTTGGGGTGCAAACCAGAAACATATACTGTAGATACCAGTGATGTGATGCTACTTAATACTTTGGTTATGTTCCTAATTTGAGGTCCAGCATCAGATCAGCCAGTGCATCAAAATCCTTGAGGATATTCAGTCTTGCCTTAGTATACTTCTCCTTCCACCAAGGTCCCAATGTCAAGGAGTTGCTCTATTACCAGCTACCTTGATTCCATTTTAGTGTTACCTTGTACTCTAGCTTCTTCCCATTACCACTTCCTTATTCTTTTATTCTTAGAATCCTTATACCTAAGTTGTTGTCCTCCACTTGCAAGAATTCTGTAATGAACTTTCTTGGGACAGTGAATTATCTCCAATTGAGCTCTGGCTTGCATAGACTTCTCCTGCTGTCTTTTATAGTTGTTTGAAAATTTCTCCTTTCATCCTTCATCTCAATTTAGTTTCTATAACCAGGCCTGCACGGATGTTTGATATATAGACTATTAAACACTTTTCCTTTATTGAAACAATTAAATATAAAAAATCTACATTCAGAATGAGTTCTCCAATCCCACTCAGATAGCTATTTCCCAAATCTAAATACATGATAGGGATAGGACTTTTCATCACTCAAACTATAGAGATTAATTACTCTATTACTATAAAGTGCTAACTTCTTTCATTTACAAGAAAAATGTCAAATGAAGCCTTCAACTTTAAACATCATTAGAAAAAAAAGGTATATGTGGGGACGATGACCACTATCATGAAAGGATAGCTGGGAGTGGAGCACATCTTTGGACCTGAGGTCCTTATGCTGAGAACCTCCTAGACTCAGGGGAAGATTGATGCCAAGACACTTGTAGATCTCCAAGAAATGCTGAGCCCACAGATATTGAAAGGAGAAAAGGACCTTCAGAGCCACAAGAGAGAGAAAGCCTTCCCCTAGAGCCAGTGCTCTGAATTCAGAGTTTTAACCTCCTGAACTATGAGGAAGTAAATTTGTTTGTTAAAGCAAAAAAAAAAAAGAAAAGAAAAAGTATATGATTTAAGAATATTACAACAATCACCACTATCCATTTTCAAATGCTGAATGTAATTAATGTCACTGAACTGTACACTTAAAAATGGTTAAAATGGCAAATGTTTTGTGATACAAATTTTACCATAATTTTTTTTTAAAAAAAGTATTACAAAGTTTAGAATCCATGAAAACAATTTTGTATGATAAATCAGAAAAACAGCTATGTAAAATGTAATTAAGTTCATAATACAGCTATTTGGAGCATGTTGTTGTTAGTTGCTGTTGAGTCTGTTCTAACTCATGGTTACCCCATATGTACAGAGTAAAACTGTTCCATAGGGTTTTTAAGGCTGTGACATTTCCAGAAGTAGATCTTCAGGACTGTCTACTGCGGTGCCTTCTGGCGGATTCAAACTGCCAGCTTTTCAGCTAGTAGTCAAGTGCTTAACCATTTGTGTCACCTAGGGACTCCATTAGTTAAAGCACAAGCTATGTCAAATTTGTATTTACCTAAGTTTGTATATAGTGAAGAATATTTATATAATATGGTACCAGGAAATGGTTACTTGGGGATAGCAGGGTGATGTGGTGGCCCCACCCTTTTCAGGGGTTCTGTTGGAATTTCTCTTCCTTTGGCCATTGTGTTAGAGTTGAACTGCCCAGATACCCTTGCAAGAAAGGACTTGTTCAGCTGCTGGGAGTGTGGTCAGGTGATAACCTCCTCCTGTCAGTTCCTTCTGGGCTTAACTCTCTCCTTACTAGAAGTCAAGGAGCTCTGGTGATGCAGTGGGTAAGTTATTTGCCTGCTAACCAAAATGTCAGTAGTTTGAACCTACCAGCTTCTCCGTGGGAGAGAAAGATGAGACAGTCTGCTTCTATAAAGATTTACAGCCCTCGAAACCTGATGGAGGTGGCTATAAGTTGGAATTGACTCGATGGCAGTAGGTTTGGTTTAGTTTTTATTGGAAGTCAGGCTCTTCCTGGGGCAGCCTGTACCAGTGATTCAGCAAGGCATGAATAGAAAGGTCTAGCTATTTTAACCTTTCACAAGTCAACTCTGATGGGCAATACTTGCTCTGGAGCTCCCATTTGGTTTCCTTAAGGTTTTTTTCATCCTGCATCAGTTTGATTTCTCCCTTTGCCCAATCCTTCCTTTCATTTTCCTTCACAAATGTTAAACCCTAATAAATATCTTGCACCACAATTTAGTCTCAGTGTCTGTTCCTGGAGTACTCAATCTCTGACATCCTACTGCAACGTGAGACAGTGTCTCATCCCTATCCCATTCCACACATCATCAACCTGCAGGTCTGGCCTTAAGGGTAGAGTTTGCAGTGAGGATGAAATACAGATAGGACAGGTACATATTGTAAGTGCCTGCCTCATTATTTTTCCCTACCCCCCAGTATACAAACTTGGATAGGATGTGTTATCTAATGAGCTGGTGGTATGTCCCTGTGCTCAGGATCATCCTGGTTTGGGGATAGAGGAGGTAATCTGGAAGCTCTTCTAGACGTTTTGCTCTGGGAAGCTGGCCACAATACTTGTCCTTGCTGTTCTCTCCAAGTGTTCAAAATTAGAGCTTCTATGATGTTGAAATTACCCTCTCTGGCCCCTGATCCTCTGCCAGGACAGTTTCCTGTGTGTCTCTGAAGGAGTAGCCAAGCTTTCAGGTCAAGCCTATAAACTCCATTCCTAACAGCTCCTCTCCAACTCAACTCTTCCCAATGTGCTTGAACATGCAGACCTGAGAGCCTCCAGATAGCTAGACCCCAGCAGTTTGTTTGCTCTGTATCTTCTTTATCTTTCCTCACCTGTTTCCTGTGTAACCTGGACTTCAACATGTTTTTTGTAGCTTTCCTTAGGGCAAGAATGCATAACTAATGCATTTGAGAGTGATTCAAGGAAATCTTTAAAAGTCTGTCTTATGATACAGATTTGAGAATGGTGGTAAGAGGAGGTCCAGATGCTGGAAAATAATATTGCCCACTAATCCTTCCACTCTCCAGGGACTCAGATTTGTTGTTACTACAATTCTGGTCCTCTGGTTAATAGTTGCCTATTCATTACTGCATCAACGACCATAAATATTTATTTTAAAATACAGAAGTTAGCCATGAAAGAATTGGGAAATTAGCATTATTTCCTGTTCAACCAGATTACTTGCCCATGGATATTTATCTCTTATTGGAAAAGTGAAGAAACTCACCTGTCTTGCAGTAACAAAAATGGAGAGTCACTCAATTATACCCTCAGGGAAAAGAACAAGGCAGAAGACAACCTATAGCCTGGAGTTCCTGGGTAGCACAAATGGTTAAATGCTCTACTCACTGAGACAGGCCTGGTAATCTGTGGTCTGCTTCCAGAAAGGTCACAGCCTTGAAAACTCTATGGAGCATAGTTCTTACTCAGGTTGCCATGAGTTGGAATCGACTCAATAGCAACTAACAACAACATAAATGGAACCCAGCAGCTAGACACTCACCTACATACAGGTAAGAACATTTGGAAAGGTACAGGGACCTGTCCTGATCCTGAAGGAAGGGCTGGGAGGGGAATCACAAGGTTACTAGGAAAAGCCTCACTACATATGAAATACAAAACTTTTGTCTTTCCACACTGGCTAATTAAGATAATTCTGTTTGAAGTTATAGCTTCTGGCTCGACTCTAAAGGCCTGCTCTTGTTTCTTGAATTCATGCCCACGCCATGTAGGTTTCCTGCATAGCCTGTCTGCCTGTGTGACTGCACAGTGTTCTCAGGAGCTGTCAGGCATATGCAGCAGTAAAGAGATAACTAAATGTGCAGAATTTTTACAAAAATGGCAGCATTCCACAGATCTAGACAATATGCTTTTTCCAAAGGCCCTAAGTTTAAAGTTTAAATCAGGGACTTTTTGTGTTGACATGGCTTAGATGTCTGCTGTAGAGGAACTGAGGGTCGATTAGATCATGCCTCAGAGCCTCTGTGTGCCCTGTGACCTTTCTGTTTTACATGAACTTTTAGGATGACTTGTGGAATTAAATCATCAGGACTGGTCAGTCCATAGCTCTACTCAAAGCAAATATTTCTTAGGAATTAAGAAGAGAAGCTATTATAGCTGAAGGGACTGATTGTTACGTCCTGTACACAAAACTTCTCCAGACTGAGATGATCACTTCTGAGCTTAGAGTTCAGATTTAGGGACCTCAACCAGTACCAATGAACATCTGAGCAGATTCAAAGATGTTCCCTAAAATGAGTAGTTCTATGGAGACCACCATCAGGCTTCTTGCCTTTAACAGCAAAAATCAATCTTGCCCTTTACCTACCTGGTCTCTAAATAACCTATGGCTTTGATCATGTTGTCAGAAGGGACCAGTCCCTAGAGAATATATGCTTGGTAAAATAGAGGGTCAAAGAAAAAGGGGAAAATCCCCAATGAGATGGAGTGACACAGTTGCTGCAACAATGTGCTCAAGCAGAGCAAGGATTGTGAGGATGACATGGGACCAAGGAGTGTGTCATTCTCTTGTACACAGGGTCACTATGAGTCAGAGCTGACTTGTTGGCACCTAACAACAACAACAATACCTTTGGAACAGTTCTACCCTTTCACATGGAATCTCTATGAATCGAAAATTGACTCAACAGTCCCTAACAGCAACAATCTTTCCAGGTACCCACAGAGATTCCACACTTTCTTTGTTTTATTAAAATAAACATTTGCTATTTTATAAGAAGAAAAATAGTTATTTACAAAATAAAATGTATTCTCTGTTTATGTTTACTGCTACACTTCTCCAATTGCTATTCACAACACCATTCTGACCATTAGATAACAAAATTGCCAATCAATATTTATGGACACTAACAAGTTGCGCTGCATGGTCTTTCTCATCTAGTGTTCTTTTCACAATATGGTCCCTGCCTTTAAGAGCTTTAATATGGTGCAGTATGGATCACATGTGTCATGATTAGAAGAGTGGCAAAGTGATAGGAAAGAGTTTGGTTCAGCTAAAAAAAAAAAAAACACTGAACCAGAAGACAGATGAAATTCAGTTTGTGAACTTCAATATCTATGCCATCTTGGGTAGGATAATTATATTTTAATGAGACACGATGGCTCATCTGTAAAATGAGGTCTTAAACTACATAAATATTTAAAAGTCCATTTGGGTGTTGCCATTCTGTTTATATTAAGGAGTCTGGTACACTTGGCTGCTAACCAAAAAGTCGGTGGTTTGAACCTATAAATCACTCTATGGGAGAAGGATGTGGCAGTATGCTTCCATAAAGATTTACAGCCTTGGAAACTCTATGGACCAATTCGATTCTGTCCAATTGAGTCCCTATGAGTCAAAATCGACTCAATGGCAACTGGCTTGGTTTTCAGTTTTGGAATCATTTGTCCTTTTATGTCTGACATTTCACTTAGCATAATGTTCTATACCACGAGCCACTCCTTGGAAGGAAGGTTGGGCAATTTACTTCCATAGTGATACTGCCTCGGAAACCCAAGGAGGGGTCGCTATGAGTTGGTCCTACTCAAGGCACATAACAACAACACAATGTTCTATAGGTTCATTCACGCCATAGAACGCATCAGAATTTCATTTCTCTTTATGGTTGAATAATATTCCATTGTATGCATGTATCACATTGTTTATTCATTTATCTATTGATGGACATTTGAGATGTTTCTAGCCTTTGGATATTGTGAATAATGCTGCAATGAACATCAGTGTCAAAGTATCTGTTTTGTACCCCTGCTTTCATGTCTTTTGATTATAAACCGAGTGTGGTAGTTAAGTTTGTGTGTCAACTTGGCTGGGCCTGGATGAGTGGCTGGGCAGCTGCAAGTAGTATTCCCCATGATGAGACTGGTGATCAACTCCATGGTGGAATCGACTGTGAGCAGCTGAGTAGCTGCCTTAGGGATATGGTCTGCTTTCTGTATATAAAGAGAGCCTTGGGGAATGGTTTCTGGCTTATGGCACGCTTGAACCCTGCATGTAGCTGTGTCATTGTTCAGAAGCCTACCATGCTCTGCTGACCTTGGGACTTTCAGTGGACTTGAATTAATGGCCTGCCGTGTGGTTTGGTAACATCGAGATTGTGCCTTTTTACTTGTCAATCTTGGGCTTGTCAGTCTCAGCAGCCAACAGCTGTCAGAGTGAAGAAAAGCCTCTAGCTCCAGTGGGCCAGGAACAGGAGGCAGAGCTGAACCCCAAGGCTGAGGGACTTTCACCCAGCCCCTAGAGCCTGGCACTTTGAACTTGGACTTAAACCCTTCAAACCTAAGAGAATAAACTCCTGTTTGTTCAAGGCATTCCATTTGTGGTATATTCTTGTCAGAGTGGCACTAGGTAACCAGAACACCTAGGAATGGATTGTCAGGTCATGTGGTAATTCTATGTTTACCTTTATGAGGAACCATCAAACTGTTTCCCACCGTGGCTGCACCATTTTACATTCCCCATAGTAATGAATGAATGTTACAATTTCCCCATGTTCTCAACAACATTTCTTAGTTTTCTTTTTTTTGTATCACTATCTTTTGTTGTTCTTATGTGCTGTCAAGTCAGTCCCAACTCATAGCGACCCCTCCTTGAGTTTCTGAGGCAGTATCACTACAGAAGTATATTGCCCAATCTTCCTTCTGAGGAGTGGCTGGTGGGTTTCAACCACCAGCTTTCTGGTTAGCAGTCAACTGCCTTAGGCACTACATTACCAGAGCTCCTATCTTAGTGGGTATGAAATGTATCTCACTGGGTTTTGATTTGCATTTCCATGACTAATGATGTTAAGCGTCTTTGCATATGCTTATTGGCCATTTTACATCTTCTTTGGAGATAACATTTTTTCAAGTTCTTTGTCCATTGTTAAATTTGATTACCTTTTTCTTATTAAGCTCTAGGAGTTCTTTGGAACTTTGGTGGCATAGTGCCTAAGGCATCTGACTGCTAACAAGAAGGTTGGTGGTTCAAACCCACCAGCCACTAAACGGAAGGAAGACTGGGCAATCTACTTCTGTAAAGATTTACTGCTTCAGAAACCCAAAAGGGGTCACTATGAGTCAAATTCGACTCCATAGCAATGAGTTTGGTTTTGGTTTGAGGAGTTCTTTATATATCCTGGATATTAGACACTTATCTGATATATAGGTCCAAATAATTTCTCCAATTCTATAGATGATCTCTTCACTTTTTCCTTTGATGTACAAAAGTTTTAAATTCTGATTAAGTCTAATTTATCTATTTTCCTTTTGTTGCTCATGCTTTTTGTGTTACATCTAAGAATTCATTCCCAAAAAGAAGGTCCTGAAACTTTATCCCGAGTTTGAGTCTAAGCATTTTATGGTTTAATTCTTATATTAAGTCATTGAGTTAATTTTTACATATAATCTGAGGTAGGAATCCAATTTCATTTTTTTTTTTTTTTGCATGTGGAGATACAGTTGTCTCAACATCACTATTGAACACATTATTCTGTTCTTATTTAATGGATTTGGCACCTCTGTCAAAAATCATATGGCCACAGATGTATGAGTTTAGTTTTGAAATCTAAATTGCATTCCATTGGTCTAGACATCTATCCTTATACCTGTACCACACTATTTTCATTACTGTAGCTTTATAAGAAGCTCTGGTGGCATAGCGCCTAAGTCATTTGACTGCTAACCAGAAGGCTGGCAGTTCAAACCCAGCCACTCCTTGGAAGGAAGATTGGGCAACCTACTTCTGCAGAGATATTGCCTCAGAAACCCAAGGAGGGGTTGTTATGAGTTGGAACCAACTTGATGGCAGTGAGTGTAGCTTTATAGTATGTTTGAAATAGGGAAGTGTGAGTCCTCCCACTTTTTCTTTTTCAAGATTGTTTTAGCTATTTGGGGCCCCTTGAAATTTATAAATTTAAGAATTGGCTTTTCTATTTCTGTAAACAATTTTACAGAAAATTTTGGAATTTTGTTGGAATGTATTAGATTCAATATGGGGATTGTGATGAATTTATAGATCGCTTTGGGTAGTATTGACATCTTAACAATATCAGGTCTTCTAAGCCATGAACACAGGATGGCTTCCCATTTATTTAGGTGTTCTCTAATTTCTCCAAGCAATGTTTTATAATTGTTAGCGTATATATCTTTCACCTCCCTAGTTTAAATTTGTTTCTAAGTATTTTATTCTTTTAGATACTACTGTAAATGGAATTGTTTTCTCGATTTCCTTTTCAGACTGTTCATTGCTGGTATTGGAGCACACCTGATTTTTGTATGTTGATCTTACAACAAGCAACTTTGCTGAATCCCTTGAGTTAGCTTCTTGTGGATTCTTTGAGATTTTCTATATATAAGATCATGTTATCTGTGAATAGAGATAGTTTTACTTCTTCCTTTCTAATTTGGATGCCTTTTATTTCTATTTCTTGCTACATTTATTCAGCTAGAACTTCCAGTACAATGTTGAATAGCAATGGTGAAAGCAGACATCCTGGTTTTTGTTCCTGATCTTAGTGAGGGTAAACTTTCAGTTTCACTATTGAGTATGATGTTAGTTTATTCCTTAAATAAAAAGATTCAGATCTATTTGGGAAATCATGTTGAGTCAGTTTTCAACAGACCTTGTACATCATTCCCCAAATAGATCTGAATCTTTTTATTTAAGGAATGTATGGTTTCCATAGTGATACTGCCTTGAAAACCCAGGGAAGGGTTGCTGTGAGTTGGGTCCGACTCAATGGCACATAACAATGACAACAACATGGTTTCCTATAATTTTCTAGTTAGTTCCCTATTTAAGGACATTTAGCTTTTGTTGTTGGTAGTGGTAGGGTTTGAGGTGTTTTTTGGCTACTGTAAGAGGCTGAAATGACTATGTACATATTTGTGAACATATACAAATATATGTACAGGAAATTGCTCAATCAAAGACATTACTAAATGTTGTCAAAGAGGTTGCATCATTTTACAGCTTCACCAAAAATAAGTGAGCATGTCTGTTTCCTTACACCCAAATCAAATATTTAACTACAAAAATAAGCTATAAGGCAGTAGGAAGCTCTGCTGGTGTAGTGCCTAAGGCACTTGACTGCTAACCAGAAGGTTGGTGGTTCAAACCCACCAGCCACTCCTTGGAAGGAAGGTTGGGCAATCTACTTCTGTAGTGATATCACCTCGGAAACCCAAGGAAGGGTTGCTATGAGTCGGAGATGACTCAACGGCACATAACAACAACAACATAAAGCTATAAGAAGAAAATGTAAGATAATTTGTTCTATAATCTTTGGATTGAGAAAGCTTTTCTGAGCATGACACAAAGCCTTAACTTAATTTTTAAAAACTGACAGATAAGACTATATAAAAATTTAAAACTCTGGGAATTCAAACAGACAAAAATGTTCATTAGGCACTATTCACAATAGCCAAAAGGTGAAAACAGTCTAAAAGTCCGTCAACATATAAATGGACAAACAAGATGTATTACATACACACAATGGAATATGACTCAGCCATAAAGAGAAGTGAAGTCCTGATACATGTTACAACTTAGATGGACCTTGAAAACATTATGCTGAATGAAACAAGTCAGTTACAAAAGAACAAATAAAGTATGATCCCACTTATATAAAATATTTATAACAGGAAAGTGTATAGAGACTAAAGTTTCTTAATGGCTATCAATGGGCAGGTAGGAAGGAGAAGGAGAGAAGAATTCAATACTTAGGGGACATAGAGCTTCTGATAAGGATGACAGTATAATTTGGGAACAGATATGGGTGATGGTTGAACAACATGATAAAAATAATTAAAACTAAACTGTACATGTGAAAATTGTTGAAATGGCAAATGTTTTGTTACCTATATATTTACCACAATAAAAAGTTAATTGCAAAGGATGTAAACTCTGGATAGAGAACGATTACATTAACAATGTTGAAAACCAAAGGACTAAATGGGAAAAATATTTGCAACATATATGACAGACAACATGTTATTATTCATAATGTTAAAAAGCTCCTACATACCTAAAACAAAAGTTAAATGACTTCCTGGGGAAAAAAAAAAAAGGATCTGAATACTTAATAAAAAAAAAAATAGAAAAAGCAAAAAGAAAAAAAAATGGAAAGATGCTCAACCTCACTAATAATTTCTAATGGATTCACAAGTATGACAAAACTTAAAACAATGAGGCTTTTTTATTTTTTGCTTTTCTTTTGTTTTTTGCTTTACAGATGAACTAAAATATTTTTACACAGAACTGGTACTGGATATCTGCACACACTGCTAGTAAAAGTGCAATTGATACAGCAAAATCAATTACCCTGATTTTGGAGTGCAATTTCACAGTATTTCCCTAAATTCACAACGTGTATAACCTTCAACTCAGTAATTCTTACTAATAGCAGTAGCTAATGCTTTACCAGCACTTACATCAGGCATTACATTAAATGTTTTAGATCTCGTTTTATGCTGGCAACAATCTAGGGATTATATGCTATAATTGTTAAAACTTTGTCACTTAAAACAATAAGCATTTACTATCTCACAGTTTCTGTTGGTTAAGAATGCAGAAGAAACTTAGGTGTTGGCTTAGGGTCTCTCATGAACTTGCAGTCTTGTCAGCTGGGCTTCAGTCATCTGAAGGCTTGATTGGCCTGAAGGATCTACTTACAAGATGGCTCACTAACAGAGCTGTTGGCAAAAGGGGCTTCATTTCCTCCCCAAGTATACCTCTCCATAGACTGCTTGAGTGTCCTAATAATATCACAAGGACCTTAACTGACTGAGGGCCACATCTATTGTACTTTGAAATCCACTGTAGCATTTGTGCCAAGGCCATATGTACCACAGGGTACTTCCTGTCAATAATTGAGTATGTTGGGGATATTGTGGCAAACCTGTCTCTAGAGGACATGTGGTTGTGATGGCAAACTGTGGGTTGATGACTTCCCAATGGACTTGCTGAACCTTCCTTAGACTACACAGCAGTCTAGGAAGCTTCCGTTCAACCTTATCTTTATTTTCTTATTCAGGATCAGATGTGTATTATGGTCTGGTGGCTCTTCTACTCTTTCCCAGCTCCCTCCCTGTTTCTTTATACACAGGCATTTCTTCTAAAAAAAAATCCTTAAGTGTTTAATTCTGTCTTGGTGTCTGCTTCTCAGGGGACCTAGACAAGGTTTTTGGTCTACTATTCTATTAAGTTCTCTGACTTTTTCTTATTGATTAATGGAAGTTTTTCATATATTCTGAATATGAGTCTTTTGTTGGATATGCTGTTAGGTGCTTTGTATCAGTTCCAATTCATAGTGACCCTGTGTACAACAGAATGAAGCACTGCCCGGTCTGGTGCCAGCCTCACAATCCTTGCGATATCTGAGCCCATTGTGGCAGCTACTGTGTCGATCCATCTTGTGGAGGGCCTTCCCTTTTTCCACTGACATTCCACTTTACCAAGCATTGTATCCTTCTCTGGGAAATGGCCCCTTCTGACAACATGATCAAAGTAGGTGAGGCAAAGTCTGGCCATTCTCGCTTCCAAGGAGCATTCCAGCTGCACTTCTTCGAGGACAGATTTGTTTGTTCTTCTGACAGTCCATGGTACTTTCAGTATTCCTCACCAACACCGAAACTCAAAAGCATCAACTCTTCTTTGGTCTTCCTATTTATTGTCCAACTTTCACATTCAGATGAGGCAATAGAAAACATCATGGCTTGGTTAGGTATACCTTAGTCTTCAAAGAGACATCTTTGCTCGTCAGCACTTTAAAGAGGTCTTTTGTAGCAGATTTGTGAAGTGCAATACGTCATCTGATGCCTTGACTGCTGCTTCCATTGGTGTTGATTGTGGAACCAAGTAAAATGAAATCTTTGACAACTTCAATCTTCTCTCCATTTATTGTGATGCTGCTTATTGGTCCAGTTGTGAGGATTTTTTTTTTCTTCATATTGAGGTGAATCCATCCTGCAGACTCTAGTCTTTAATCTTCTTCAGGAAGTGCTCCAAGTTATCCTCAAGCAAGGTTGTATCCTCTGCATATATCAAGTTGTTAATGAGCCTTCCTCCAATCCTGATGCCATGTTCTTCTTCATATAGTCTCTCTTCTTGGATTATTTGTTCAGCATACAGGCTGAATAAGGATATAACTTTGATGACTCCCTTCCTGATTTTAAACCATCCAGTATCCCCTTGTTCTGTTCAAATGACAACCTCCTCAGTCTATGTACAGGTTCCTGATGGGCACAATTAAGTGTCCTGGAATTCCCATTCTTCTCAATGTTATCCATAATTTGTTATTATTCACACAGCTGAATGCCTTTGCATAGTCAATAAAACACAAGCAAATATCTTTCTGGTATTCTTTGCTTGCAGCCAAGATACATCTGACTTCAGCAATGATATCCCTCCTTCCACATCCTCTTCTGAATCCAGCTTGCATTTCTGGAAGTTCCCTGTCAATATATTCCTGCAACTAGTTTTGAATTATCTTCAGCAAAATTTTACTTGCGTGCAATATTAATGATATTGTTCAATAATTTCCACAATTTGTGGGATCACCTTTCTTTGGAATGGGTACAAATAATGGATGTCTTCCAGTCAATTGGCCAGGTAGCTGTCTTCCAAAGTTCTTGGCATAGATGAGTAAGTACCTCCAGCACAGCATCCATTCGTTGAAGCATCTCAATGAGTATTCCATCAATTCCTTGGATTGCTGAATATATGTATTACAAATACCTTCTTCCATTCTCAGCCTTCCTTTTCACTGTTTTAAGGTTATCTTTTCTTTCTTTTTTATTGTTGAAAAATGAGTAATAGTTAAGTGCTCAGCTGGAAGATTAGCAGTTTGAACTCACCCAGTGGCTTTGTGGGAGAAAGACCTGGCAATATGCTCATGTGAAGAGTACAGTCTACAAAACACTACACAGCAGTTCTACCCTGTTGGGTGACTATGAGTCAGCAAATCGACAGCACCCAACAACAAGAACGAAATATCACCAGCTCAACCATTTCCACATGTACAATTCAGTGACACTGATTATATTTTCAAATTGTACAACCATTCGTACCCTTCTTTTCTGAATTTATCCTCCTCTAGTAACACAAACTCACTGCCCTCCAAGCTTCCTCCAAGCTTTCAAGTTGCAGTTGTCAATTAGATTGTATACAGATAGTTCTTTAAAAGAGCACAATGCTCAAGTCAGACATTCTTTACTAATCAAACTAAACTATTGTTTGGTTTAAGGACCTCTGATGGTGCAGTGGTTAAGCACCTGGATACTAACTAAAAGGTCAATGATTCAAACCCACCAATTGCCCCACAGAACAAAGATGTAGCAGTCTGCTTCTATAAAGATTCATAGCATTGGAAACCATATAAGGCTGTTCTTCTCTGTCCCGTAGAGCCCCTATGAGTCAGAATAAACTTGAAGGCTGTGGGATGTTTTGTTTGTTTTGGAATATTTATAGAATTTGCTGCAAAAAAACCTCTTTAAAGTGTTAAAAAGCAAAGATGTCACTTTGATGACTAAGGTGCACCTAAGCCAGGGTCTTTTCAATCACCTCATATGCTTGTGAAAGCTGGACAATGAAAAAAGAGGATCAAAGAAGAATTGACTCACTTTAATACTGAGTATATCATTCTGCCAGAAGAATGAACAAATAAGTCTTGGAGAAAGTACAGACAGAGTGATCCTTAGAAGTGAGAATGGTGATATTTTGTCTTGCTTACTTTGGACATATCATGTGAAAAGACAATCACTGGAAAAGGACATCATGTTTTGTTTGGCAAAGCAGAGGGTCAGCAAAAACAAGGGACACCCTCCATGGGGTGGATTGACACAATAATTAAAATAATGGGCTCAAATATACCAATGATTGTGAGGATGGTGTGGGATCAGCAATATTTCATTCTGTTATACATAACAGGACAGCAACTAACAATACATCAATGAAAATGTTAATATTTTCATTGAAGATGAAAAGTGCTACATTTCAATGCAGGGTTACAAGACTGCCAGAGGTACATATTTATGATCAAAGGGAAAATGTTATATAAAGTGTCAGGCAGCTTTTTATTAAAAAAAAAAAAAAAAACCTAAAATTAAAATTAATTTAAATATTTATTTTCATTATACTTTTATGAAATGTAGCAACTACTTGTCTTTTAGCTATGACATTTACTTGTATAAACATAGTTTATGTCTAAAGATCATATTGGGTTATATCAGCTAAAGTCCTTGAGAACTAATGTTAAATCATGACTAACACTTTTCCAAAGATATCACTTTGAAGACCAAGGTGCACATAACCCAAGCCATGGCATTTTCAATTGCTTCATATGCATGTGAAAGCTGGACAGTGAATAAGGAAGACCAAAGAAGAGTTGATGCTTTTGAATTGTGGCATTGGCAAAGAATACTGAAAATACCATAGATTGTCAGAAGAATGAACAAATTTGTTCTGGATGAAGTGCACCAGGAATGCTCCTTCGAAGTGAGAATAGCCAGACTTCATCTCTTGTACTTTGGTCATGTTATAATGAGGGACCATTCCCTGGAGAAGAATATCATGTAAAGTGTAGGGTCAATGAAAAAGGGGAAACCCTCAACAAAGATGGATTGCAACAACGGCTGCAACAATGAGCTCAAGTACAACAAGCAGTGTTCCATTCTGTTGTACATAGGGTTGCTATGAGTCAGAGCCAACTGGACAACAACAACATGTCTTGGTCTATTTTGCAATCTACATTTTTGTTTGTTTTTTTAAGTAAAATCTTCTGTCTTCTTTGAATGTAAAGCTCCATAAGTTGAATTTTCTGAGCTTATGATTTTCTTGTAAACTGATTTGTGAAATAAGAATTTTTTAAAAATAATAATAATCAAGGTAGAACTCTTTAAAATATTTACTCTAATTAATAAAAGGCAATAAAATGCTTTTAAAAATAAGTGTACACGGGGCAGAGGATCCAAGATGGTACAGCAGGCAGACATACTAACCAGACCCACTACAACAAAGACTTGAGAAACCAAGTGAAACAGATATGGGTGATATAATCCTTGAACCTAGAGCTTCAAAGCAAAGGAAAAAAGGCAGATCAAATGCCAATTAGAGGAAGAGACTGAAAAATAGTGAATAAGAAGACATACAGAGCAGTAAACTACCAACTGGCATGGCATGGCCATTTTGAATTATAGCAAGCAGTGTTTCAATTGGGAAGGAACCAGATAATTGGCTCTGCTTGCCAAAGACTGCACTGGCACTCACACAGTTGATCAACAACCAGAGAGGTGTAACTTCCCCTCTTACCCTGCACAAACTCTCAGTGACAGAGGTGTGGCCCTCTAATACCACCCACCTGGTAGTCAGTCAAACTTCTCCTCCAGCAGTGTCAATTTTTTTTCTTTACCTTTCTTCTTAGTTCTTTCCTCCTCCCCAACCCTTTTTCTTTTTCTTTTTTTCCTTCTCTTTCCCCTTTCTGGTTTTTTTTTTTTTTGATCCTATGGAGTGTATGCCCACTTCCTGCTAACTCCATGTTCAGTAAAGCCTGCCCCTGCCCCTCCACATTCACCAATGCATGCCCCAGTGGAGTAAGCACTGTATCCCTGCCACTGCTGTGTTTGGCAGCTAGGCTTGTGCTAGTACTAGGTTGCTTTTTTTAATCTTTTTTTCATTCTTCTTAGGTCTTCTGTATTCCCACTGCCTTCTTCTTTTCTTTTTTCCCCCAAAAAGTTGGGAGCTAATGACTTTATTCAGCCATACCTGCTAGATGTGTCACTCCACCCAACGGATGAGTGCCATCACCCACTTGATCACCACTGCATTGATAACAAATGGCAGCCAACACCTGCCCAAGCTGCCCTCAGCTGCTCTTAGACCAGTGATCATAGACCCACATCCACATTCTCACCCACTACCAGATCCACCTGGAAATAGGTGGTGAGCAATACAGTGCTGTCAAAATAGTGACCAGAGTAGCATGCCTACCCTGTTGCCTGGATATATTAAAAAAAATAATAATAATAACAAGGTAAGACAAACCAATATACAATTAACAAATTAAAGCAATAACACCACAATGTCTCAGACCACAAACAGCTTCAAATTACACACAAAAAACCAGAAGATAGGTCAAACAAGTGACCAAAATACAGTACCAGAAAATCTTCCAGAAGAAGAAATGGTATTTTAACCACCTGATAAGTAATTCAAAGGAATTATTATACTTAGGTCCCTAAAACAGATTAAGAAAGATGTCAAGGGAACCAAATACATAATCAAGGAAAACACAGACAAAACTCTAGAAGAATTTAGGACAACAACAAAAGAACAAATTGACAAAATAAATGGAAAATTAGAAACCACACCAAAACACAAGATAGAAATCCAGAAGATTAATATTAAAATTTCAGAAATATAGAACATATTGAAAGGTCAATAGAATTAAATCAACTAGTGAAACTGAAGACAAATCTCTTAATACTGATCTGTTAGAAGAACAACCAGAAAAAGAATGAGCAAAAATGGAAAAAGCCTATTAATTATGAGAAATACCACCAAGAGTACAGAATAACACCTGCTTAGACTACTGGGAAACAGAAGAAATAAAAAATGAAATAAAAAAAAATTTCTTAAATCAAATGAGAATGAAAACACAACTGTCTCCTAAAATATGATGGTGAAATTAGGACATTTCCAGATAAGAATAAGTTACGAAAATGTGTAAAAATAAACAGAACAACATTACAAGAAATGCTAAATGGAGTCCTCTGGACAGAGAACCAACAATGGCAGACACCAACTTGAGATTAAGATAGATAACAACATCACCCAGAAATCAACACAGATGTAGATGTAATGAACCTAAAGACTGAAAATAGAGAACTAGAGACATCAATATGTAAATGAGGACAAATACAAAGTAAAAAGAGGGAATAAATGATGTAGTTACAGAATTTCCAAATGGAGAGCAAGTCAAGATGATGTTAAGATGGAACGGACTGTTTTAAACTTGGATGATAATAAATAATAAATTACAGGGTAACCTCAAAGAAAATGAATAAACTTCTTACCAAAAAAAAAGATAATCATAAAGACTAAGTAAACACTACCCAGAGGGACCGAGTAGTTGAACCTGTGGTCTTGGGACCATAGTCACAGGGGACATGCTGCCATCTAGATGCAACGATAGGTCTCTCCTTGTCCAGAGCAAAGAAGAATGAAGAAAAACAAAATTCATGGAAACAATTAGTCCTCATGACTGGTACACCACCCAATCTGCAGCCTATACAACTATGAGACCAGAAGAACTAGATGGTGCCCAGCTACTACTGTCATCCACTTGAAAGGGGATCAATGTAGGAAATCCTTGATAGAGAGGGAGAACAATGTGGAACAAAACTCAAAATCATTTGGAGGGGAAAAAAAAAGGTGGGGACCAGGTTTGCTGGTCAAATAGAGCCTGGTGGAACCACTGAGACTATGGCCCCTAGCTGCCCTTCAGGTCTGAAATTGAACCCACACCTGTGGTTTCCAGCCAAACAAAATACAGGTATGTGAGTTAAACATTTACCTCAAGTAGATACACGCCTTGGAGAGAACAATCATGGGAGAAAGAAGGGCTGCTTATGCACAGGGAGACAGCTCATAGGGCAGGAGAGTATGGAGGGATGGACACTGGGAAGAGGTAACTATGGGGAGGAAGTGGGAGGGGAGCTGTTGCATTGTGGTAAACTGTGGTCAATGACATGAGACAAAGTATATGTGAACTACTGTATGGAAAATGAATTTGCTCTGTAAATCTTCACCCAAATCACAATAAAAAATAAAATAAATAAATAAAAAGACTAAGTAAACACCATAACCACTGCAATGAAGGAAATGAAAAGAAAATCCATGAACAAATGAATTAAGCACAGAAAAATATATGGTACAAAGAAACCATCAGCACCACATACACACAAAATCACAGCAAAATGACAGAAGTTAATTTATGCTATAGAAAATTACACTGAACATAAGTGGAATAAATGCACTAGTCAAGAGACAGAGAGTAACTGAATGGATAAGAAAACATGACCCATCAATATGCTATCTACAAGAGACCAACCTTAGACATAAAGACAAAAACAAGCTAAAAGTCAAAGGGTAAAAAATACAAATCAAGCAAATGTTAATCCAAAAAGCAGGAGTGGCAATATTAATTTCTGATAAAATAGAGTTAAAGGCAAAAACAGCAAAAGAGATAAGAAAGGACATTCTATCATGATTAAATAATAAATTCAACAAGAGGACATAAACATAATAAATACCTATGCATCTAATGAAAAAATTCCAAATTACATAAATCAACCTTTAACAGAATTGAAAAGAGAAATAGACAACTACATAATAATATGAGGAGAATTTAATATACCACTTTCAATGAAGGACAAACAACTAAAAAGGAACAAAGATACATAAGATCTAAATAACATAATCAACTAACTAGACCTCATAAATGTACACAGAACATGCCAACAAACAACAGCAGAATGTACATTGTTTTACAGCACACATGGAACATTCTCTATAGAATATATCATATGTTAGGCCACAAAGCAACCTTCAATAAATTCTAAGAGATTGAAATACCACAAAACATCTTCTCAGATTATGATGCTATAAAATTAGAAATCAACAACAGGAAGATCAAGGAAAAAAATCAAATATGTGAAAACAGAATAACACCTGCTTAAACTATGGGGAAATAGAAGAAATAAACAATGAAATAAAAAAATTCCTTGAATCAAATGAGAATGAAAACACAACATACCAAAATCTTTGGGATATAGCAAAAACAGTGCTCAGAGGGCAATTTATAGAACAAACATACTCATCAGAATAGAAGAAAGAGCCAAAATCAACATCTTAAGTAACATCTCCAATAATTTGAAAAAGAACATCAATAAAAGCCTATAGTCACCAGAAAAAAAAAAAAAAAAAAAGAAAGAAAGAATAAAGATTCAAGCAGAGATAATGAAACAGAAAAACAATAGAAATAATCAAGACTAGAAGTTGGTTCTTTGAAGACATTAATAAAATCAACAAACCAATGGCAAATTTAACAAAGGAAAAGATGCAATTAACAGGAAGAAGAAATGAAATAGGCAATGTCATAACAGAACCATCCAAAATGAAAAGGATAGTAACAGAATACTAGGAAGGACTGTACTCCAGTAAATTTGAAAACCCAGAAGAAATGGACAAATTTCTAGAAACACACTACCCACCCAAACTAATACAATAAGAAGTAGAAAATTTAATAGATCCATCACAAAAGAAGAAACGGAACAGGTCATAAGAACACTCTCAAGAACAAAAAAAAAAGTCCTGGCCCAGATGGATTCACTGGCAAATTGGTGAATTCTACCAGTCATTCACAGAAGAAAACCAAACCCACTGCCACTGAGTTGATTCCGACTCATAGCAACCCCCTTTGGGTTTCCGAGGCAGTAAATCTTTACAGAAGTAGATTGCCAAGTCTTCCTTCCACTGAGTGGCTGGTGGCTTTGAACCACCAACCTTCTGAGCAGTCAAATGCCTTAGGCACTATGCCACCAGAGCTCCTTTCAGAGAAGAGCTACTACTAATTCTACTCAAATTATTACAGAACATGGAAAAGGATAGAATATCCTTGAACTCATTTGATGAAGCAAGCATAACCCTGATACCTAAACAACACAACGGTACCACTACAAAAGAAAACTACAGATCTATATCCTTCATGAGCATAAATGCAAAAATTCTCAACAAAATACAAGCCAATAGAATCCAACAATATATATATAAAAAAATACACCATGGCCAAGACATGCAAGGCTGGTTTAACATTAGAAAAACAGTCAACATAATGTACCACATAAATAAAACAAAGGAAATGAACCATATGATCATATCAATCGACAGAGAAAAGGCATTTGACAAAATCCAACACCCATTCTTGATTTTGAAAAAAAAAAACACATTCAGCAAAATAGGGATAGAAGGGAAATTGCTCAGTATAATTAAGGGTATAAACACAAAACCAACAGCCAACATTATTTTCAAAGGAGACTAAAAACATTTCCCTTACAATCAGGAACCAGAAAAGGATGCCCTTTATGACCACTCCTATTCAGTATTGTATTGGAAGTCCTAGCAGCATAGTGGCTAAAGCACTTGACTGCTAACCAGAAGGCTGGCGGTTCAAACCCACCAGACACTCCTCAGAAGGAAGGTTGGGCAATCCTACTTCTGTAGTGATACTGCCTCGGAAACCCAAGGAGGGGTCGCTATGAGTCGGGGCCGACTCGACGGCACACAACAACAACAACAACAACAAGGCAATAAGTCAAGAAAGGGAAATAAAAGGCAACCAAATTGGTAAAGAAGAAGTAAAACTGTATTTGCAGATGATATAATCCTATACATAGAAAATCCCATATACTCAACAAGAAAACTACTGAAACTAATAGAAGTATTCAGCAAAGTGGCATTGATCACAGTGTACAAGATCAACATACAAAAATCAGTCAAATTCTTTTACACTAACAAAGAGAACTCTGAAAAGGAAATCAGGAAAAACATGTCATTTTCAATATCCAAACAAAAGATGAAGAACTTAGAAATAAATTTAACCAGAGACACAAAAGATCTATACAAAGAAAACTACAAAACACTACTATAAGAAACCAAAAGATATGTATGTAAACAGAAAAAAATACGATGGTCATGGATAGGAAGACTTCACATTGTGAAAATGTCAATACTACCCAAAGTGATTTACAGATATTATGCAATCCCAATCAAGATTCCATCATCAGTGCTTGCAATCATTAGCTGTTATTGTTGTTGTTGTTATTGTTAGGTGGTGATTCCATCATCAATGCTTGCAATCATTATCTGTTATTGTTGCTGTTGTTATTGTTAGGTGGTGTCAAGTCAATTGTGACTCATAGTGACCCTATGTACAACAGAATGAATCATTCCTGGTCCTGTACTATCCTCACAATCATTGCTATTTGTTGCAGTATTAGTGGAAATACTAATCACCATCTTTATATGGAAAGGAAAGAGACCCTAGATAAGCAAAGTACTACTAAAGAAGAACAAAGAAAGAAGACTCATACTTCCCAGTCTCAAAACCTACTACACAGTCATGGTAGTTAAAACAGTCTGATATTGTTATGACAGATATATACCAAGACATCAAATTGAGAACCCAGAAGTAAATCCATTCACCAATGAACAGCTGATCTTTGACAAAAGGCCAAAATCCATTAGCAGGGAAGAGATAGTCTCTTTAAAAAATGGTGTTGGCAAAAGTGGATATTCATTTGAGAAAAAAAAAAGAAAGAAAAGAAACAGGATCCATATCTCTCACCATATGCAAATACTAACTCAAGATGGATCAAAGACCTAATGTAAAACCTAAAACTATAAAGATTATCAAAGAAAAAATAGGGACAAATTTGTTGTTTTTTGTTGTTGTTATGTGCCGTCGAGTTGGATCCAGCTCATAGCGACCCCTCCTTGGGTTTCCGAGGCAGTATCACTACGGAAGTAGATTGCCCCATCTTCCTTCCGAGGAGTGGCTGGTGGGTTTGAACCGCCAGCCTTCTGGTTAGCAGTCAAGTGCCTTAGGCACTATGCTACCAGAGCTCCCAGGGACAAATTTAGGGGCCCTGATACATGGCATAAATACCTTATTAAACACAACTAAAAACATACAAATAGAAGAAGACAAACTAGTCAGCTGGGGCCTTCTAAAAATTAAACATCTAAATGCATTAAAAACTTCATCAAAAGAGTAAAATGAGAACCTACAGACCGGGAAAAAATTTTGGCAATGACGCATCAAACAAAGGACTAATCTTTAAAATATATAGAAAACTCCAAGACTGTAACATCAAAAAGAGAAACAATCCAATTCAAAAATGGATAGAGGATGTGAACAGACACTTCACCAAAGAAGACATTCAGGCAGCAAACAAACATATGAAGAAATGCTTGCAATCATTAGCCATTATTGTTGTTGTTGTTATTGTTAGGTGGTGTGAAGTCAATTTTGACTCATAGTGACCCTATGTACAACAGAATGAATCATTCCTGGTCCTGTACCATCCTCACAATCATTGCTATTTGTTGCAGTGGTTGTCAATCCATCTTATTAAGGGTCTTCTTCTTTTTCACTGACCCTCTACTTTACCAAGCATGATGTCCTTCTCCAGGGACTGGTCCCTCCTGATAACATGACCAAAGTATAAAAGATGAAGTCTGGCCATCCTTGCTTCTAAGGAACACTGGCTGTATTTCTTCCAATAAAGATGTGTTCATTCTTCCGGCCATTACCCATGAGAGAGATGCATATTAAAGCAAAAATGAGAAATCATCTTACCCCAGCATTCAAAGCAAAGTTCAAAACAACAAATGCTGGTGAGTGAGTGGAGAGACTGGAGCCCTCATACACTGCTGGCTGGACTGTAAAATGGTACAACCACTGTGGAAAACAATATGGCACTTCCTTAAAAATTTGGAAATACAATTACCATATGACTCAGCAATCCAACTATTAGGTACATATCCTAGAGAATTAAGTGCCATGATACAAAGAGATATATGCACACCCATATTCACTGAAGCATTATTCACAAAACTTAGGTTGTCAGGACAGAAACAATCTAAGTGTCCATCAGCAGATGAATGGATAAACAAACTATGGTATATACACACAATGGAATGCAATGTTACAGAACAATGAGAAATGTGCAGAACATTTCATAACATAGATGAACCTACAGGATATTGTGCAGAGTGAAATTAATCACAAAAGGATAAATGTTGCATGAGACCACTGTTGTAAGAAGTCATGAAAAGGTATATACACAAAAAGAAACTTTTTTTTTTTTTTAAGTTACCAATGGTGTGAGGGGAAAGGAGGATAAATCACAAACTAGAGGGTAGACTCGTATTAACTTGGGTGAAGGGAAAGGTAATATACAATAAGGGCAAGGTCAACACAAAATGATCAAGGCAAAGGAAGACACTGGGAGGAGTACAAGAGTCAAAAGTAACAAAGGTAAATACTATTGCATACACAGTCCTTCAATAGCAGTAACAACAATAATCTATGAGTGGATACATAGATAGACAAAAAACCTGAATAGGGGTGGTGCCAAAGAGGCAAAGAGGTGGCATCATCTGATCTCCTCTAACTCCACAAGAGGAAGACAGAATCACCTTCAGCAGCACAGCCCAAGGCCTGTTCTTATGAGGCAAGACAGCCGCCACCCTCCAGCCCTCTTACTAACCTTGTCACCAACCATTCCTCCCTCAGCACCCACCACCTTTCTGCTGGGTTCAATAATTTGCTGCAGTGACTCCACAGCACTCACAGATTATGGGGTTTATTAGGGAAGCAACAGGCTACAATTCAAGTTCAGGAATGCACTCAGTCTCTTTTAGCCAGCCATCTCTCTCAGCAGGCCATCTCTCTTAGCTGGCTGTCTCTTTCAGAGAAGATTGCTTCATGCTGCTGCAACAGAAATACACCAGGTGGATGGCTTTAACAAGCAGCTACTCAGTTGCTCATGGCAAAGTGGGAGTTACAAAGACTATGGCTAGAAAAGCCATACCATGTAATTTATTACATTGCAGGTGGCAAGGTGAATAAGACTACACCCACAAATAGGTTTGACAGAGAATATTTCTACATATGTATTTATGTGTGCTGCAAATATATCCATGATTATAGTAGAGCACACAGAGGGCAAAGTTATAAACATTTCTTAGTCATATCCAAACATTTTAAGGGAAAGAGTTGCTGAGCCTGGGGGCTCCGGACCATAGTCTCAAGGGATATCAAGGTCAATTGGTATAACATAGTCCACAAAGACAATGTTCTACCTACTTTGGTGAGTAGCAATTGGGGTCTTAAAAGCTTGTGAGTGGTCATCTAAAGTGCAATTTTTGGTCTCTCCCTGTTCTGAACAAAATAGAGTGACAAAATCAAAGACACAAGGAAAAACTAGTCTAAAGGACTAATGGACCATGGAAACTCTAGCTTCCATGACTTGAAGATCAGAAGGACTAGATGATGCCTAGCTATCACTGCTGACCACTCTGAAAAAGATCAAAATGGAGGTCCTGGATAGAGTGGGAGAAAAATGTGGAACAAAACTCAAAATAATTTTAAAAAAAGACTAGGCTTACTGGTGTAATAAAAATGGACTGAACTCCTACACTATGGTCCTTAGACACCCTTCACACCTGGAACTGAACTCACTCCATGGCTCAGTGTTCAATCAGACAATAGAAAGGCCTACAGTGTGAACAGTAATACCAGGGAGTGTGCACTCCTTAGAACAATCAATCATATGAGATTATAAGGGCAGCATTTGCCCAGGAATAAAGCTCAGAAGGCAGAAAGGGATAAGAAAGAAGGATGAATGGAAATGATAAACACAGGGAGGAAGTGTGAAGAGTGCTGTTGCATTGTGGAGATTGCAATCAGTGTCACGAAACAAAATACGTATGAATTATTGAATGTAAAACAAATTTGCTCTGTAAACCTTCACCAAATGACACAAAAAGTAAAAATAAACTTTTAAAAGTGTACACTGTTAAAATATTTAATTTTTTTCTTATGTTGTCTCATTATTTCATTCAAGAAGCATTTATTGAGTACTTACTGTGTACTAGGCATTGTATTAGGTACTGAAAGGGGTTTTGTTTCATTTCTGTGGACAACGTGTCCCTTTATCAGCTATTCCCATTCTCTGTTTCCTTATCTTTCAACTTGTGCTGAATATTTGACTTCATTTTGCTTGGACTGTTCCTTATATCAAAAGCAGTGGTCCCCTTGGAGTGGTTGTCTGAAGTTCCATTATAAAGAGCAAATAATACTTAAGTATGTTAGATATTTGTGTTTGAAATACAGGCTTTTCCATTGTTACAAATGAATCGATAGGTTTTTTAATGTTTAATATTATATCATTTCAAATTTAAATTTCACAGCTTATTTTTTCTCCCCAAATAAACAACTTTTACTTGTATAGTACATTAAGACCACATTGTGGTAACATTTATTAATAATTTTATCACAGCCACAATAATAGCATTGGAAATCAATTTCTCTTGGTGAGAAAACCAAGATAAAGATATTCCACTGGAGAAGAGTGTTAGATAAGTGTTCAGGGAAACCATTTGTGAGTGACTTTTTGAAGCACCATATTTAATCCTAATGCCCTAAAACGATTTATTCTCCTTCTGGAGTTTATAATTCTCATATATATTTTACTCACCTGGATTCACTTTAAGAATTGACTTAACGGTTACTTCTAGTGGAACAGAAAGCTCTGATTTCACAGGTTGAGGGTTAGGTAAATCCTGACACCCACAGACATTATTTGTAAAATGTGCAATTCCAAATTTCCATGCAAATCCCAAAGAAGAAATACTTATACTCCTAAATTCTTTTTACGATAAAGGGCTATAGCGTCTTCACAAGTAAAAGAACTGTTTCAGTATTAATATGGACGTGCTATGGAAAGTCCCTGAGTGCCACAATGGTTAATACACTAAGCTGCTAACCAAAATGTTGGAGGTTCCCATCAATTCAGAGGCACCTCAGAAGACAGGCTTCATGATCTCCTTCTGAAAAATCAGCCATGGAAACCCTGTGAAGCACAGTTCTACTCTGACACACATGGAATGAATCAACTTCATGGTAACTGATTCTAGAAAGTACTGGAAAAATTTAAAAAAAAAAAAAAAAAAGCCTTTCACATAATTCATGATAAATTTAAGTTTTGTGGAATCACCATCAACATAGCTTTTTTCTCTGAGTTCCCTCAAGATTTTCTCTTTATCTTTTATTTAAAGGAGTTAATGATGCGTCTAGGTGGTTTGCTTTGGTTTTATCATGACATGTATTCTTCTTGGGGTTTTCTGAGCCTTATAGATTTATAGCCTGATGTCTTCAACTAATTTGAAACAAAAAATTCAGCCATCATCTCTTCATGCATTTCTTCTGCCCCTTTGTCTTTCTTTTCTTCTTCTGGAACACCAATGTTGAACCACTGATAAAGTCTCATTCATAACTCTTAGATTTTCTGTTTTGTTTTCAGTCTTTTTTCTCTCCTTGTTTTTCAGTTTGGGTAACTTCTGTTGAACCTATCTTCAAGTTCCCTGATTCTTTTCTTAGCTCTGTCAAGTCTACTGATAACTCACTTAAAGAAATTCTTCATCGCTGTGCATTTATTTCTAACATTTTCATTTACTGGGAAAATGGGAAAGCAGTCTATTGCTCAGTCTTCTGACCTCCAGCTGGACAGCCTAATCAGAAATCTTATACCCTCATAACAGAGTTTGGGAACTGAGCCTCTTTCTCTCTTTCCCAGTTTCTTCTTATTGGAAAAATGCCCTCCAAGTTCTGGACACATAGTAAATTTTCTCTGTGCTCTGCACATGTGTGCATTATATGGTACTTGGCCAACTCCACTTCTATATCTGTTCTTGAATGGGAGGAAACAATGTCCTTCACCTGAGACATGAGAGTAGTGTGCGCAGAACACGAGCCCTGTGTTGGCTATGGATGGCAACCCAGTGGCAATTGCTTTGTCTCTTTTTCATGTAAATATAAGCATTGCTCCATGAATACCTGTATGTGTAAGCCCAGACCCTGGTTTGAAACCTTTTGTCTCATTATTATAGTCTCTATTTCTTTGTTAAAATTCCCTATTTACTCATGCATGTTGTTCAGCCTTTCCACTATATCCTTTAGCAGTTATTTTAAAGCCTCTATCTGATCTTTCCAACATCTAGGTCACCTCCGAGTCTGGTTATTTTGAGTGTTCTATCTATTGAGAATGAATTGTTTTCTCTTGCTTTTGTCTGTGACTGATAAGCATTGAATGACTACTATATGTCATATATAGGACAGTAAAGAATGTGATAAATAAAACTTATGCCTGGATGTGGGTATTATTTCTTCTTCTGTCAAGCTGTTAGTTTGAAGGAGTAAGTCAAACGAGTCAGAAGTTAAGATATAATGGGTTTTGGGGTTGCTATAATTAACTTCAAGGAGCTCTGGTGGTACAGTGCTTAAGGCATTTGGCTGCTAATCAGAAGGTTAGCAGTTCAAACCCACCAGAGGCTCCAAAAAAGGAATATGGAACTGCCTATTTCCATAAAGATTTACCACCTTGGAAACCCAATAAGGGTAACAATGAGTCAGAATCAACTCGATGGCAATGGGTTTTTTGGTTTGGTTATGAAAAACTTCAATGTACCACCAGCTTCAAATTCCTCTAGCTTTACTCCATTTTTGAGGTTGGGGCCAGGATGCTGGACGATTTTTCTGAAGAATAGTATTTCATTTTCAGCTTTAAGTCATCCCTGCATACCAGTGTCAAAAAAAGGGGAGGGGACTCTGTCATGCTTTCTTTTCTCCAGCAGTAGATTGCTTTTGCTTGTTACTTGGTGTAGGTGCATGGTGGAAACAGAGGGATGTTCTTTGTTGTTTTGGTACAGTCACATTCTTAGTACGTCTACATCTTGGGCCAGGAGCTTCTCAGCATTCTTGTCTCTTCCTTGTGGCATTATACTTTATCTAATATCTTAGGATGGTTTGGGGAGTTTCTTGACCCTTCTCCAGTGGTGGCAGATCTATTATGGCATGCTTTAGGATCTTAGGCCCAAGATGGTTTCCTGCCCTTCTCTGAGGAATAGAGGGTTTTTTTCTTCAACCTTTCGCCTAGCCATCATGAGTCTTTAGGCTTTTGTTCCATGTGAGAGAAGGGCTCTTAACTTTCTCCTTTGTACCTGGTAGATACTAGTGAAAACACTTTCCCAAGATGTCTATGTGAATTGTCCCTGTACCTGGGACCACCAAATATTCCAGATTATACCTGACCTCAAACAACTAATTGAAATTTTAGCTGATTTCTTCTTACCTGATTGTTACAGTGGCTGCTCCTTCATCATGTGTCCAGAGGTGGCCCAGTCAATGAGAACTTTCTTTTTTCAGAGAGCTTGTCCCTCCTTGGAATTCAGGCTTCTTCGCTGCCTTGCTTTCTGTTGAGGTAAGAAAAGTTACAATTTTGTTGTTTATCTGACTTATTCATTGTATGGGTGGGAATGACAGTCTTTCCAGCTTTCTATATTTTAGGTGGAAGAGGCAATCATAGATCTACTCTCTATTCTTCTCTACTTTCTTTGTGTCCTTGGATGCTGACTTGAACCAACGGGCTCTTTTGCTCTTTTTCTCCTAGTTGACTTTGGCCACTGAGAAGCATAATTAGGAGAGAAAAGGAAGACAGTGACAAGCTGTGGGTTTGGGTCAGTCTCTTCTTCTGTAAGGCTCTTTCTGTTTCTGTGGGTTCTAATAAACATGTGTCCACTTGCCACAACCAGTTTATGGGTGGCAATGGTGTCTTAATGTTTCTAACCTTGGATTATTGCATTATCCATTGTGATTTCCCTAACCTGGCTTACATTTTTTATTAAATTTTTCTCAAAATACCCAATTTTAAGTGTGCCATCTGTTTTCTGCAGTGACTCTGTATTCCGATACAAATAACTGGAATATATTTTCCAAAATACAAATACCTTTCTCTCAGACTATAAAAATGTTTCCTGTCATTGTAAACAAACTTTCAAGCAATTACAGAAATATAAGAAAATATAAACTACCTTAAATCCCATTACCCAGAAGTAAATAGTCTTTAACATTTTGGTGTTGCAGTACAGTGAATTACTTAATATGGCCCTTGTAGCCATAGTCTTTGTAACTTTCACAAAATGACTAGGTGAGACTATGCAGATGAGGTGCTTGTGGCCTACCAAGGGGATTAGATAGCTTGCTAATACTGTAAATAAGGTACATGACACCCATGTAGGGTAACAAACCAAACTCACTGCCATCGAGTCAGATTCAACTCATAGTGACCCCTCCTTGGGTTTCTGAGGTGATATCACTATGGAAGTAGATTGCCCAACCTTCCTTCCAAGGAGTGGCTAGTGGGTTTGAACAACCAGCATTCTGGTTAGCAGTCAAATGCCTTAGGCACTACACCACATAAATAAGGTACATGAAACCCTAACAAGGGGATTGATTAGTTTTGCTAACCCACTTGGCTTAAAATGAGCCATCCCAAAGGCACACATGGGAACATGATTACCACCAAGAAGAAGAGAGAGGAGCAGAGCATGTCATTTGGACTAGGGAACCCTGCACTGGGAACCTGCTGGACCCAGAAGCAGAGAGATGCAATACTGGAGATGGCAAGAGACAGTGAGAAGCAGTGACAGAGAAACAGCAGCAGCAGAGGCAGCAGAACCAGGAGACCAGCACACAAGACAGCTCAGTAGACTTCTTGGCCCCTGGAGTGAGAAAGCTGAGTGCCTTCGGGCAGGAGGTTTGCTGGCACATTGGGGTGTCTTGGGCACTTACCAGGGCTCTTAACTTTGTCCTATGTACCTGGTAGATAACAGCTAATAGAGCTTTGACAGAGCAGAGCAGAGGCCAGGCTGAGGGGCCAGGAGCCAGAGAGAGAATTGCCTATGGGCATGGCTGAGAAAAGGCTGTCCTAATTAAAGAACTGTTTCCTGGTCCATTCTGATCCTGAACTGTAACCTGTTACTTCCCTAATAAACTCCATAACCGTAAGTATGGGTAAGTATAGCCTATGAGTTTTGTGTGGCCATCACAATGAATTGAAAAACCCAGCAGAGAAGTAGAAAGTGCCGTGGGAGAGACAGTTGGTGTCAGGATTGTAGAGTGGAAGCATGTCTGACCTCTGCCTCACAGGAATCAGCCTTGAGTTGTTGATGTTAATCTACCTCCCCACTTGTGAAGTTAAGGTGGTCAAACTATGACATCTCTGCCACGTCATTTTTGCAGGTGTATATTCTATGCAAATTCATAGGAGCTCTGGTAGCATAGTCCCTAAGGCACTTGACTGCTAACCAGAAGACTGGCAGTTCAAACCCATCAGCCATTCCTAGGAAGGAAGGCTGGGCAATCTACTTCCATAGTGATATCACCTCAGAAACTCAAGGAGGGGTGGCTATGAGTCAGGTCTGACTTGACGGCACAAAGCAACAATTACATGCAAATTCATATATAGAGAGAGAGAAATTTTTATAGATTGAATCGTACTATACATATTCTTTTGAATAAACTTTTTTTTATTTAACAATATGGGTGGGTTTATACACGTCAATAAATACAGATCTACGTTATTGTGTTTAATGACTGTAGAGTACTCCATTGATTGGAGTACTATCTTATTAATTCCTTATTAATGAAAATTAACATAGTCCATGTCATATCACATTAGGTATTATACTGGATATATGATATTCAATTTGGGAATAATGTAAGTACTATTATGACAAACACCCTTACACATGTAATTCTGTACATTTTTCTATTAATCCCTTTTAGATTTCTAGAAATGGAATTGCTAGGTAAAAGTGTGATAGTCAATTGCTCTCCAAAGATAGGGTTGCCAGATAAAACTAAAGAATGCCTAGATAAATTTAATTTCAGATGAATAATGATTTTTTTTTTAGTATATCTGATGCAATACTTGGAACATAATTATACTTTAAAATGTACTTTGACGACAAGGGACTTATCTCTAGAATTTATAGAACACTCCAACACCTCAATAACAAAAGGACAACCAATCCAATTAAAAAATGGGCAGAAGACATGAATAGACACTTCACCAAGGAGGATATTCAAGCGGCCAACAAACATATGAAGAAATGCTCACGATCATTA
>NW_006921622.1:10638776-10644738 GCF_000298275.1 Orycteropus afer afer
AGACAAGGTATGTGTGAACTGCTGTATGAAAAGTGAATTTACTCTGTAAATCTTCACCCAAATCCTAATAAAAAAAAAAAAAAATGTACTTTGAAAATACTTACAAAGTATTTGTTGTTAATCTGAAATTGAAGTTTAACTGCTTTTTATATATTTGCCAAATCTGACAATTTTACTCTGGAAAAAAAGAAATTTTTTACACTATTTTTGCCCACCTTCACCTACTTTAGATATTTCAATTCTCTTAATCTTTACCAATTTCATATTAAAAAGAAAGCTGATTTGAATTTACATGTCTTTTATTACTAGAAATATTGAATATTGGGTGAATTTTATGTTATATGAATTATATACTTCAACAATGCTATTATTTAAAAATGATGGAATATCTTTTCACAGATTTCCTAATCATCCTCTATTTTGAATTTACTGTCAAAATTCTTTGCTTATTTTTCTATTATTCATTTAAAAATTTTTATTTATAGCCCTCTTTAAATAATATACTAAATCATCTCTACTAGATTAAATTGCAAGTATTTTCTTTCCACTATCTTGCTTTTTTATAGCATAGAAAAGGTTTTAAAATGTTTTAAGTATTGAAATCAGCCTTTCTATTTATGGTTTGTGGTTAATAAACACTCCAAGATTATAAAAATAGTCATCTTAATTTTCTTTTACAGCATTTTCATTTTAGTTTTTATATTTACATTTCTAGTGTAGTGCCTAAGGCACTTGACTGCTAACCAGAAAGCTGGCGGTTCACATCCACCAGCCACTCCTCAGAAGGAAGGTTGAGCAACCTACTTCCATAGTGATACAGCCTCGGAAACCCAAGGAGGGGTCACTATGAGTCGGGTCCAACTCAACGGCACATAACAACAACAACAGTGACAACTTAAGGAGCTCTGGTGGTGTAGTGCCTAAGGCATTTGACTGCTCACCAAGAGGTTGGTGGTTCAAACCCACCAGCCACTCTGCTAAAGGAAGACTGGGCAATCTACTTCCATAAATATTTACCGCCTTGGAAACCCGAAGAGGGTCACTGTGTGTCAGAATCTACTCAATGGCAGTGAGTTTGGTTTGGTTTGAGTGCCAACTTGTTCTGGAATTCCTGACATAAACTCCAGACTAGCATATTTAACCACCTCCTTAGCACCTCCACTTAGCTTTCTAACAGTCACCTCAGAATTTGCATGGCCAAATCTAAACTTTTTGTGTTCTCCTCCACAGATATGTTCCTCCTCCAGTTTTCCTGGTACCAGTAGATGACATTGCCATTTATCCAGTTGCTCAAGTCCAAGTTTTTATGTCATTGTGTAGTCCTCTCTTTCCCTCACCTCCCACACCTAATCCATCAGCAAGGTCTGTCAGCAGTACCTCCAAAACACATCCTAAATCCATCTATTGTCTCCACTGTCACTAATTGTCACCCTTGTGTAAGCCACCATGGTATCTTACCTGGACTTCTCCAAAATCTTTGCTTCCACTTTCTGTTATATACCTATAATCCATTCTCTGCAAAGCAGCCAGGAGGTTTTTCTAAATGTACCTCAAATTATATAATTCCTCACCTTAAAATTCTACCATCACTCGTGAAATAAAATCTACAGTCCTTACCATAAGTTTCAAGGCTCCACAATGCCTTGTGTCACCAATACCACCCCAACCAGTGCCACTCCGACCCTAATCCTTCTTCCTTTCCGCCTATGCCATTGTTTTTTTCAAATAGCTCCTTTAGGGCCTTTTGCTATTCCTTCTGCCTAGAGTTATCTTCTCAGATCTTCACACAGCTGGCTGCTTCCTTGCATTCAGATCTCAGTGAAAATATCACCTCAGTGTATAAAGAGTACCCATTCACTTTCTTCCTCTATGTTGTTTCATCATCACACTTATTGTTCCCTGATGTTTTCTTTATTTGTATATTTCTAGAATGTAAACCAAACAAAAAGACTTCATTAAAAGGCCAAGTTCTGCACTTTATGGATCAGTCAGATGGATACTCCTCACCAGTGTCTAATTCAGCCTATTGGAAAAATGCTCAGAAAGAGCCAACTGCTTAGCCCCTCGGAATTGTGACAGATGGGAAAGGTAGGGGTGGAGCAAATAAGACCAGTCTAAGAGGAAGGCCTGTATTTCCTTTGCATTTTTATTTTTTAAGCCTCAAAACTTAGAAGGAAAAAAAAATTCCAATAAATACATTCTCTCCTGAATTTCCTGCCTGCCCTTTGCCAGCTTTCAGCAAAAAAAGCCAAGTTCTCCTAACCTCTGTGAGTAAGGCCAATAGGCTGACAGCTGGATATCAATATTTACATTCTGTTATCACGTCTGTTGAGGAACCCCAGGCCTAAGTAGCTAAACTGAATTATTCTACTTTAATTTCCCTACTGCTAGGTTCTGAAAAACATACTTCCTGTTTTTGAAAGCAAGCATTTTGTTAAGACCAATGTAATTATTTTTTTCTCCCTAAAATACCGTAAGGCCTTGCCACTCCAAGAGTTAACCCTTCTCCAGCTCAACTGGCACTCAGTCTACTTGAAGTGCAAACAGATTGACATAACTTGTTATAAGCCAACATTAAAACAATCTGCCATCTGTAAGACACATCTCCAACACTTCAGTAAACAACAGGGGAACTAGACTTAAAATGAACACTGACACAAATCAGCTGGGAGGAACAGAAAAGAGAAGACATGTAGGTCAGTGAGGTCTTTCTGTGACATAGATTTTGTTAAAAAGAAACTGCTAAATGAAACTTTAGAAGAGTCAGCTGACCACCCAGTGTAGAGACAGTACATTCCACAAATCATGGGAAGGTTGTCAGATATGTACTTTCATTGAAAAAATTCTGCACAGCAGATCTTGCCTGTAGTATCAAATGCCAGAGAGTTTAAGTAAGTTTGACTTTCTCTAGAGTCATCTTTTTTTAAATCCCTTTATTTTTATGTTCTTGCTTTTCTTCACCCATTTTTATTCCATTTTGGTCTCCATAAAAATACGCATAGAAACAGTTTGGAACAATCCAGATTTACTTATAGCATTTATTTTTTCTGTGTTATACAAGGATTAGTTTACATGGAGTCAATCTTAGCATGTAGCCCTGCTGAAGGATTTCTTTCTCTTTCAAATAACACAAATTTTCATATGTTGGTTTTACAAAATGTGTATATGGAAGGAAACATCTTTGGTCTTGGAATTTAGTTTTTAGTATTTTAATTTAGTTTCTTCTTCACAAATAAAGGTATCACTTCAAACATTCTTTCCCCACATTCACTCTCCCTAAATTCTGAGTTTGAAGTCACCACAAAGGCCCACCAAGTTCTGAGTGAACTTTTGCAGAGGCTGGTGCCAAGTGAGTGACACTGTACTCTCACCTCCTGCAAGAACAGCCAACAAGTGCATGCCTTTGCTCATGTACCCATTATCCACACACTCCCTCACAAAAGGAAGTGGCAAAACACAGCTCTTAAGGTTTCACTTGTTAGCATAAAGGCATACCAGCAACTTGAACACCAGTGCAGAAATAAGGAAATATTCATCATTTCTAACTAAAGATTAGGGTTTTTCTTGACCAATAACCAAGGAGTTTGGAAAGAGTTTGACAGAAACTTTTGCTATATTTTGAGTTGCACTAGCAATTAATTGTTTCCTGCATTTCAAAACTGGTATGTAGTGGGCATTTTTTGGAGCTTATTTTATATTTCGTTTTTGTTTATTATGGCTCAGTATCAGAACCTCTGTGTTTGAGGAATTTCCTATCTTGTGAGAGTTGGAGTGGGAAGCAGTGCTGAAAAGTTCAGGTAATATGATCTCAATCTTCTTTGCAGTTGAGGGCAGCATGTGACCTATGCCTAACCAATTAAGCCACACCAGATATGAATCAAATGCCAGGGAAATAAGGCAGAGGGTCTTCCTAGTATTGACATTGGCATTGGCAGGGAGATTACTGAGGGTCACGGACGGGGAGCTGTGGAGAAACCCATTGGCCTCACTAGCCAGTTCCCTTAGCAGAGTTCAGTTATCATCCCTGCTGCTTCATATCATCCCTGGTTCTTTACCATTTCCCAGCAATTAAATGAGTTTTCCATGATCATTTCAACACATTCCCAAAATCATTCAGATCAGTTTCTGTTGCTTGTCAGGTGCCAGGGAAGTAAAGAGCACCGCTGTACAGGATAGTTGTCCAAATCTGGGGTTTTCCAAGGAGATGTTTTTGTTGGCAAAGACACTAATTGGACCTCAAAGGCCCCCATATCCCATGTCACTTCTTTATCCCCAGTACTGTGCTTCTTACTTCAAAGGCACTTCAAATTCTTAGCTCAGTACTTTTTCATGATGGAGCAAATGAGAAAAAAACATCATCAAAATTAAACAATACAAAGCTAAACAATAATGTGTACAGTTCTTCCCCTTACCCCCCAAAACAGTTAGATCAAATTTTCAGGGGTGTTTAAGATACTCAGACTGTGTATGATTCCATATCCCTCACCAATAAAGACTTAGTAATTTTTTTATTAGTAACGTGTATGTGCGTGTGTATAGCTCTCCCTGGTTTTTTTCAAAGGAAACTCTGCAAGCTGCAAGTTCTTTTCTCAATAATGTAATTTAAATTATATAAAAACTTCTTGAAATAGGGTTCCAAGCACTTTATATTTATAAACATTTAATATTCACAACAGCCCTCTGAGTAGTCCTATTTCACAGAGGTAGAGACTGAGAACACAGGAGTTACAGACAGCCAGTAAGTTGGAGTTTCCAGGGTGTGAGAAGGAGTTAACTATGGCTCACTACCTGCCTGTAGACTCATAAACTGATTCTCCACTGGATGAGTCTCATGCCTATTTCCTAAGTGTGAAGAATGCCTTCTGTAGCAAGGCAGGCACAGATGCTATCAGCATGAATTATATCCTTTGCTTCTCTGTAGAGGTGAACAAAGCATTTGCTTTGTTTGGTTTCCAAGATCAAACTTCTCTTTATTTTTAATGGGTTTTTACTCTACTTTTCAAAATAATAATCCTTGGAGTGGGAATTTATTGAGGAACAACTTCATCTCCTAGCAAACTCTCCTAAAAAGATTTTGGGGAGCTCCTAGGAATTTCTCATACCTAAGTTTGGTGAGCTATCTTGATACTTCTGTCTTTATCTTTTCCTTTCTCCTACTGCAATCTACCACTGGGCAGCGCCATATCTGCCAGTCCTATCTTTGTCAGACAGGTCTTGTCTGACCCTTCCAAATGACACCTCCACTACCAGCAGGAACTGCTGGTATGTGGCTCCCAGACAATACCTATTGGCGCCTTTTGTTTCAGTTTTCTGTATTTTCCACTTGGAATTCTATTTGTAATATTTTTAAATTATAACAATAAAAATTAGATAAGGAAGCAGATTTATATCACCTTGAGTAAATTAAAATAGGCTATTTATGTTTTTTATATCTTTGGAAATATTTAGAATTATTCTACCTCAGTCTAGTGAATGAATTCACTCTAGTTTAAAATTTCTTCTTTTCTCTTTGGATATTACTGAATATTTTAAAAATTCATGTACTTAAAACCTGGATTTTGTGTTTTTCTATCAGATGTAAAGGGTCATCCACATATAAGACTATTCATTCAGTTTCAGAAAAAACATCATCAAAATTAAACAATACAAAGCTAAACAATAATGCGTACAGTTATTCCCCTTACCCTCCAAAACAGTTAGATCAAATTTGCAGGGGTGTTTAAGATACTCAGACTGTGTATGATTCCATATCCCTCACCAAAAGACTTAGTAATTGTTTTATAAGTAACTTAGTAATTCTTTTATAAGTAAGCTGTATGCGTGTGTGTGTGTGTGTGTGTGTGTAGCTCTCACTGGTTTTAATTTAAGCCTCAAGTTGCAATATTGAGAGATTCTATGGGCAAAATATTGAATGATGCAGGAAACATCAAGAGAAGATGGCAGGAATACACAGAGTCACTGT
>NW_006921622.1:10648678-10649325 GCF_000298275.1 Orycteropus afer afer
GGCTGGCGCGGGATCAGGCAGTGTTTCGTTCTGCTGTGCATGGGGTCACTATGAGTTGGAAACGACTCGACAGCACTTAACAACAACAACAACAACAACAGTGGCACAATGGGAGCTCTGGTAGGTAGCATAGTGCCTAAGGCATTTGACTGCTAACCAGAAGACTAGTGGTTCAAACCCACTAGCCACTCCTCGGAAGGAAGGTTGGGAAATCTACTTCCATAGTGATACTGCCTCAGTAACCCAAGGAGGGGTCTCTATGAGTCAGGTCCAACTCGATGGCACATAACAACAACAGTGGCACAATAGCTGTGTGCTCAGCTGCTAACCAAAAGATATGCAGTTCAAATCTACCCAGCAGCTCTGTGGCAGAAAAGACTTGGCGATCTGCTTCCATAAAGATCATAGTCTAGAGAAAACTCTAAAGGACATTTCTACTCTGTCATATGGGGGTACTTTGAGTTAGAATTGAGTCAATGGCACACAAAAACAAAACAAAACAAAAAATAAAATTAGAATTAGAATTTAGAAGCTGAGTGATATTGTCACAAAACAACCTAAGATGGAAGGAATAAGACCAAACATAAGATTATAATAATCATAGATAGGTTGGAAAAAAAAAAAAAACCTCTAAACCATGATTAAAA
>NW_006921622.1:10649425-10658549 GCF_000298275.1 Orycteropus afer afer
ATGGCCAGACTTTGTCTCACCTACTTTGGTCATGTTGTCAGAAGGGACCATTCCCTGGAGAAGGATGTCATGCTTGGTAGGGTGGAGTGTCGACGAAAGAGAGGGAGGCCCTCAACGAGATGGATTGACACGGTGGCTGCGATGATGGACTCAGGTATAGCAGGGATTGTGGAGCTGGCGCGGGATCAGGCAGTGTTTCGTTCTGCTGTGCATGGGGTCTCTACGAGTCGGAAACAACTTGACAGCACCTAACAACAACAACAACATCCTGTTTCAGAAGAAATATAACCAGAATGTTCCTTAGAAGTGGATGGTAAAACTTTGACTCGTCTACTTTGGACCTGTCATCAAGAAAGATGAATTGCTGGAAAGGATATAACTGGTAACGTAAAATGCCAGTGGAAATGGGGGTAGCCCTAAATGAAACAGATTAACACAAGAGTCACAGCAATGGGCTCAGACACACCAACAATCATGCAGATGGCACAGGCCCGGGCATCCTTTCACTCTATTACACATTAGGTTGCCATGAGTAGGAGCCAACTTGATAGCAACTAACAACAAAAATAACAATTCATTCTTTGCCATGTTGTGGTGAATATTTTTTTTCTAATATGTTCAATTTTTAGCTTTTAAATTTTTTTATCTTAGCACTGGTGCCAATTTAATTATTTCTATGAATCATTGTTTAGTGTTTGTTTGATACAACTTTTTAATTATCTCCATGTTCATCTACCACCCAAATCTAGCCACTTCATCTCTCTCCTGGACTGTCAACAACCTCCCCTTGATCTCCTGCTTCCCCTTTTGCCCCTTAGAGTTCATTCTCCACACAGCACCAGAGGGAGACTGTTAGTATAAAAATGTGATCACAACCCTCCTCTGATCAAAACCATTAAAGGCTTCCTTCCCCTTGCCAAGCTTTCAACGCTCTGCATAAAGGACCCCAGATTCCTCTTTGACCTTTTTTTTTTTTAAAAAAAGAAAAACTTCTTTTCTGCTTTCTTTTGCTGCTTCTACCACACCACCCTCCTTGCTGTTGCTCCAGCATGCCAGACATACTCCAACCTCAGAATCTTTTCATTTTTCTGTTCTTTCTTGAAATTTCTTTTCCCTAGATCTTCTCAAGTCTCAACTTCTTTTAGGTCTCAGATTCCTTTAGGTCTCTGTTGTTCTTTTCATTTCTCTCTTCCTGACTTCTTTGTGCACATTTTAATCGTTTCCAAGATCAAGTGGGAGAAAATAGTTTTATTTCTCTGGCTCCCTCTATTATACATGGAAGCAATGGGTGTCTTAGACTTTTAGTTGCTATTATATATGGAAACATTTTAAAAGTTGACACATCCTAACTGTAAGGAAAATACTTGTTTTTTATCTACTGATCCAGGAAGTTTTGTGAATATTCATATTAGTTCTAATAGTTTATTTGTAGATTACCTTTAAATGACTATGTTTTCAATCATGTGATCTGAGAATAATACCAGTTTTATTTCTCCTTTTCAGATCCTTGTATCTTTTATTTCTTTTTTATCTTACTGAGTAGAACCTTCAGAACAATACTGAATAAAAGCAGTGATAGCTGGCATTCTTGTCTTATTCTTAACTTCAAAGAGCATGCTTTTAACATTTTCTGCTAAATGTAATATTTACTACAAGTTTTTACTAGGTACACTTTATCAGAATAAGGAAGCTCCATTTATTATATTTTCCTGAGAAATTGTTTAAATATCATAAATGAGTATTGAAGGATAATGAGGGTAGTCTTGCCCTACCAGATATTAACAATTATAAAGTTATAATATAGAGTGTAGGGCCAGGACCAGGATAGATTGACAGAAAAATGGCAGATTAATAGACAGTCTAAAAATAGATGCAGATGTATATAAGAACCCAGATGCTTAATTCTGGATCATTTCCTCACATTTTATTATGTTTTCCTCTTCTGTTAAATTTTCATCTTGACCATTTTTGTGACTATTCTTCTCATTTCAATATGGCTTCTTAAAGCCTTAGTTTTCTGGAATTTTCTTCTGTATTCTGCAACAGATTATTTTCAGAGATTTCTTTGAATCTTCCAAATGATATTCATTTTTCATTTTATTTCTTATTCTAGAAGAAATGTTTCAAAGCTCAGCTATGCTCTTTAGCAGTTATCATTCACTCACTGCCATCCATTCAGATCTGACTCATAGTGACCCCTTCTTGTGTTTCTGAGGCAGTATCACTAAGGAAGTAGGTTTCCCAATTTTCCTTCTGAGGAGCAGCTGGTGGGTTTCAACCATCAACCTTCTGGTTAGCAGTCAAATGTCTTAGGCACTACGTCACCAGAGCTCCTTAATGATATACAGCGTGTTATTTTTTTCTAAATTTCAATTGCCTCATCTATAAAAAAAAGATAAGAACACTTACAAGATTATCATAATATGGGAAAAAACGTGATAATGTATATAGCACTACATGCATTTTAGCTTTAATAAATATGTCCTGTTTTGTTTCTCTTTATTCCTCCTTAATCAAGGCAAGTGCTAGTTAAACTCAGACAGGATGTGCACATTGTCCTGTGTGCTGGCTGCATTCCCTCCAGGACTGCAGAAAGAGGGTAGCCTTGGGAATAGAGCATCCTGTCCCATGTTCAGATCCTAACAGGCTGTCATACAGCACACCTCTGATTTGTTGAATTGACACCTTTTATGTACCACATAGGGAGTCCCTCAGTGGTGCAAATTGAAAACCCCATGAATCATTTCTACTCTGCACACATTGGTCACCATGAGTGGGAATCAACTTAACAGTAACTAATAGCAACAAGTGCACTGCATGATCTTCTTGTCTTCTGAACCAAGTTGTACATAAAAAATTAAAATTCATTCACTGCTACAAGGTTATTTCAATCTCCACCCTATTCTATAGCACTTTATTTGTAGAAAATACATTCTTCAAATACAATATGCACAAAGGTATAAGCTCGTGCCTGAAGACTATCAGCGCAAATGATGATTATGATGATAATGATGGCTAATGTTTATTAAGCACTGCAAATCAACAAAGTCCTCATCCAACACATAGACACTTGAATCAGCAACTCTTCAAGCAAAAGGGCACTGCACCTAAGAGCAGTACTGCTAGTGGGAACATATTCACTTGTATATCAACTCTTATATTAACTCTTTCAGTCTTAATTGAGTCAGCTGGGAGGCTCAGAGCCTTGAACTTCAACCTGTTAACTTTGCTGTACAATGTTGGTAGATGAAAGAAAACACACAGATTATTTTACTTAACAACAATAACCACCAAATTAAAAAACAGCAGAAAGAGCTTTCAATGGCAGATGTAGAGAACTTAAAATACTTAGAATGCAGACAATAGGTTTTTAAAAATTAACTAATGGGTCTAAAATAATTTACATGTTATTACATATCCTTACCAAAGACAAGTTAAAATAAAACAAGAAAAAGTGTTAAAAGTGAGGGAAAGTTTGAAAAATTTACTGGACTTGTTGAGAGTAGAGGACTCTCTTTAGACTATTATACTGAGATACTCTTTGAACCTAAACCAGCCCCTGAGGTCACTTTTTAGCTAGATAACAGATTGGCTCACCAAATAAAAATATCACCTGTGAGTACAGTGCTCCTTTAAAAAATCGTTATGAGACCAAATTATCAACAATTTAAAACAAAAATGAGAAGGTCAGGGGGCAAGGAAACTACATTAATGGAAAAGGAATAACCAAAATGGAAATAATAAGAATGTTCATGCAATGTGAAGAATGTAACCAATGACACGGAGCAACTTGAGGGAAAATTGTTGAATGGGAACCTAAACTGCTGTGTAAACTTTCACTGAAAACACAATAAATTATCATTGTTTTAAAAAAAGTGAGACAAAATCCTGCTGAATATTAGACCAATCTATAGAGGAATATCTCTTTTTTCCCCCTACATATTTTTTAAAAAGGAAAAGTCAGGGTCAGGTAGATTCAGGAAGAAATTCAGCTCAGGAGTCTCGGGCAGGCACAAGCTCCAACCATGCTGGAATCTCAGCAGTAGGTTAGTCTGCAATGGGCAGAGATGGTCTGTGGAAATTAACCCAGGCAAAGGACTGGCCCCCAAGGGGCGGGCCCCAATGTATGTAGTAAGCGCAGAATGGATCAGAGCATATGTTAGTATCAACCAAAACCAAAAACCAAACTCAGTGCCATTGAATCAATTGCAACTCACAGCAACCCCCTTTGGGTTTCCAAGGTGGTAAATCTTTACAGGAGTAGATTGCCCAGTCTTCCTTCCACAGAGTGGCTGGTGGGTTTGAACCGCCAACCTTCTGGTTAGCAGTCAAGTGCCTTAGGCACTATGCCTCCAGAGCTCCTTATGCTAGTATCAAAGGTGGTCCGATTCAGGAGGCAAAAAATGACAATAGAACCATGGTTGTGTCACAACTGCTAGTGGTATATCTAGTTAAGAGCATAATCTCAGCCAGTTTTGAGGAGACATAATCTCCAGAGAACAGTGGATGGAAAGAGCAAAGCAAAATATTAGAAATTTGGTCAATGAAGTTGAAACTCAAGGACGGTTCATTCCTGTGCAAACAAGAAAAATGGAAGAGGGAAACCAAGAGAACGTAGCAGGATTAGAACGTTTGTGTGTGCCTAGGCGAAGCAAATGATTAAGCACTTGACTGCAACCCAAAAGGTTGGTGGTTCAAACTCACTTAGAGGTGACTCAGAAGAAAGGCCTGGCAATCTGTTTCAGAATGTTCATGGCTTTGAAAACCCTATGCAGTGCTGCTTTACTCTGTGACACAGGAGGGCTCCATGAGCTGAAATCGACATCAGTGACAACTGGTTTGGGTTTTTGTATATGTGTGTGCTCAGAGCTGCCATATATTGGTTTTCTTGTAGATGATTAATTCCACATCCCTGCAGCAGATGGATCATCCTACCCAATATGGCTGCTTTACTGAGATTAACTAAAGAATTCAGTTGCTGGCATTTCCTTAGCTTGAGGGTAAAGGACCTCATTTCCCATAGCTGAGTGAGACTGAACCAGTCTGGCTACAATTGGGGATGTATTTTTTCAGGTCTGAAAAATGTTGGAGCAGGACAGGAATCCTACTTTAACAAGCGAAGAGCTTGCAGATGATGTGCTGTCCACAGCCCTAAGGAAAAAGCATGCAGCCCACATGGTGATTTATCCAGGTCAGTGGAGTTGAATGAGGCACCACACAATTTATGTCAGGGCCAGTTCTGTTTAATATGATCATCAATGATCCATAAAAGGACACTCTGGCTTCACTGCTAATAGTTTGAGATCTGATTCTTTTAATTTCTTGGAGCCTTCCTCCCATGAAACAAGGACTTCATTTGCCTGTTGTTAATGGATATGTTATGAACAGAAAGAAGATACTATTTATTAGTCTTTATTTAAAAAAAAAAAAAAAGGGTAATGGAAGAAAGTGAAAGACTTCATAAAGTCTGTTCATTGGAATGTCACAGCACATCTAGAGATAATTCCTTTAACCCTGTTCTGTTTTCCCAGCATCAGAAACTTATCAGAACCCTTGGATGACTTCAGAGTCCATCTAAACAAAAACTCATGGTCTTTCCCCTTAAATACTCTGCCTTTTCCTATCTTATCTATCCTACCTTCCCATCAGTTGGACTTGACCACTCCTCCCTCTCTTTGTAAACTTTCATTAATGATCACTTCTTTTAAAATTTTCAGTCAAAACCCTGTTTCCTCATGAAGCTAGTCTTAAGTCCCATATACTACCACTCTTCACCATGTGTTTTAGTCCATTTAAATACAGACAGGAGTATGAGAAGTGAAGGGATGACTTCTTAAAGAAGGTGGAATTTTAATTTACCTAGTTGTGTTGTTGTTGTTGTTCTGTGCCATTGAGTTGAACCTGACTCATAGTGACCCCTCCTTGGGTTTCCAATGCTATATCACTATAGAAGTAGATTGCCCAACCTTCCTTCCAAAGAGTGGCTGGTGGCTTTTAACGGCCAGCCTTCTGGTTAGAGATCAAGTACCTTAGGCACTATGCTACCAGAGCTCCCAATTGACCTAGAGTAAGTAAAATTTTAATAAGTACATATTGGGAAAGGACATTCAGTCACCACCACCACCACCACCACCATCATCATCATCAGTGTCATCATCACCATCAACAGAGCTAATACTTATTGGGGAGCTCTGATAGCATAGTGCCTATGGCACTTGACTGCTAACCATAAGACTGGTGGTTCAAACCCACCAGCCACTCCTCGGAAGGAAAGTTGGGCAATCTACTTCCATAGTGATACCACCTCAGAAACCCAAGGAGGGGTCACTATGAGTTGAGGCTGACTCGACGGCACATAACAACAACAATACTTACTGAATGCTACATCAATATGTATTGAATACTATGAGCCAAGCACTGTTCTAAACACATTATATGCATTAAATCATTTAATTCTCATGTCAACACTATGATATAAATATAAATATTATTATTAGCTACACTTCACTGATGCACTTCACAGAGAGAATACAAAACTTGTCCAAAGTTGCTCAAATACTAAGCAGTGAAACAGGGTCTGAAGCACAGAAGTTGTGCTTGTAAACACTATGATACACTGCACAAAGAATTGTCTGAGTAAACAATAGCAGGTAAGGGGAAACGTGCAGGGTTGGAAGAAAAACTTTAATATAACTAAACTCTAGTAAGAGTGTTTAGATTCTGGACAGATAGAATCAGGCAAATTATGAAATAAATTGAATTCTTTCACCAAGTTTGCTTTTATAAGAGGTATTTGTGAATATTAGAGAAATACCAAAGGTTTTTTTTAGTAGATGAATGATATAAAATCCAGCTTTTAATCAATATGTTTGCAGGCTGTGAGTAGGAGCTGAAAATCCGATAGCTGAAATCCACTAGAAATTGCTAGTTCTGTTCTTTCCTTTATGATGCATTTACCTAGTGAAGTACTTAGCATTCAGTTGAATTTGAATCAAATGCAGATTCTGAAACAGAATTGCCAATATAACCTATGGCACCCCCAACAAACATGAAGAAATAAGAACTCAGTTCTTCATGGACAATAACTTTACAGTAGTAGTGACTCTAGCTAACTTTATGAAATTATTATTACCAACTCTCATTCTTCATGACTTACATCTAGCCTCTTCTGATTATGGGCTGTGTTTATCAGCTGCATCTTTATTAAATTAAAAAAGATTCAAAATATGTTTTCTCTTCATAAAGCTTTCCCCTCCTCTTCAGGAAGCTGCAATTAGCAGCAAAAGCAAAACTGAAAGGGGCTTAGAAAGAACAATCAAAGATGTGTGAATAATACGTTTGAACCGAGTTTAATTAAATCCTTTTGCTGAAAGAAATGGAAGCGCTAACAGTTACTCACACTTTTCAGCTGCTCATATCAAGCTCTCAGTGGAATTCTCTGAAGAAAACTGCAAAAAGTGGGGACGCTGCTGTAGACAATCCTGCTAAAGTCCAATTCTGAAACAGATCATGCCACTTACTACACAGAGTTTCCTGTGCTTGTTTACGGTATAGCTTGTAAGTAAAACTTGATTGTTTGTGGTTAATTAGCCTAACCCATTGAATTCCCTAGTCGTTTAATAAGACACAGTTTGGTTTATGCTTTGGCAGCAACTCAAGAAGTATACCCTATGAATGATTTGGATTTCTCATTACTCCCTTTAAAATAAAGTGTATTTTTCCCACAAAACCTCCAGCTATCTTGAATGCGAATTTTATTTCAGAACTCTAAACTCTATTTTCTTGATGCAGGGAGTCACTGTATTTCTTACCTGGGGGTACATTATTCAGCTAATGCAGCACAGAGTTCATACCAAGAGCTTATTCTGGTTAGAAGCAGGTATTTCCCTGGGAATTACTGACCTTTTGCTACAGCCCTAAAAGTAGACAATATGTTGTTTTCTAAGCCAAAATTGCTTCTTGTGTGCATTATGGTGTAGAAATATGCAGTGTCAATGAGTCATTGTTTCTATTTCTTGAGGAGGATTTTACTGTTTTGGCAGGTATCCCTGTCTCCCAGTCGGGGTAAGGTGGGTTGGTGCTCCATTTGAGTGACATCTGCTTAACAGAAAGGCATATTTGATGTCCAAATACTTTATTGATATTATGAATGTCTTTAATAAGTAGCCACTGCTATGAAGCTCTCACTGGAGAAAAGAGTCTTGAATCATCTATCCAGATACTACTTTTATGAATGCTTTTTCCTTACTCCCCATGTTTCCTCCAATGTAGAGGAATTTCAATAATTGAACATCCTGGCTTCTCCCTGCCCTAATGGGAAGTCTGGAGAGAGAAACTGAATATGCACAGGCTAGGCTCTTCCACTTTCTCCTGGCAGCCAGGTAACCTAGAGGGAGCAAGCATTCTTCTCTGCTCCTCCCAAGACCTTTCAGAGGAAGCCTGCCCTGGTCCAGTGCTTCTTTGCACCATGTGGATCAGTCAGCATGTTTCAGGGTTTCAGTGTTGGGAAGTCCACTTGCTTACATTTAGAAGCTACATTTTCTGGTACCCATTTTATCAGTAATGAAGGTGATATCTGTGACCTCTACCTGCTGACTCAATGTTTTACTCTTCAGTTGATTCAGAATGTAGTTGATGAAAAGGAGTGTCATTTGTTGATCTCCATATAGCACCCAACTGAGGAAAGCTATATTTAATAAAGACAGACTTTCAAGCCATCTGTTCATTAAGGTTGTGTATAATTTACCCTAGTATCCATTTTTATCAGCATTATATACCTAGAGCATTACATACCCAGACCATCTCAGAATTTCCTTCACGTTGAAATTAATGTCAGATTTTACGAGAAGTCAATATGAAAAGGGCTATGTAAATAACTTTTATGTATCTGCTGCCTGTTGATGAAAAACACAGTCCACTTTGTGTCTATTGTTCAATATGCCCATAATTATTCCATGTGTTAAGTTTATATTAAGAAGCTCTAGTGGCATGGGGCGAGTGCCAATCAGGATGTGTTAATTATCACTGGAGACTGGAATGCAAAAGTTGAAAACAAAGAAGAATCACCGGTAGTTGGAAAATTTGGCCTTGGTGACAGAAATAATGCTGGAACTCGTATGGTAGA
>NW_006921622.1:10662749-10667360 GCF_000298275.1 Orycteropus afer afer
AAAAAAAAAAAAAAAAAACATTATTACTGAAAACAAGCAGTAATTTCATCAGCAAAAAATGGAAATACTCATATGGGCAAACCAAGATGACAGACTAGCAAATACACTAACCAGAATCTCTACAACAAAGACCCAAGAAACTAAGTGAAATGGATACAGATGCCAATACTGGAACACAGAGTTCCAAAAGAAAGGATAAAGCAGCAGCTCAAATACCAATTAGAGGAAGAGAATGACAAAAATAGCAAACAACGAACCATGTGGAGTAGTTAATTGCAAGCTGGTCTGGCACAGCATGGTCACTTTATTGCCATCAGCATTCTGATTATGACAGGAACCAGATAACCATCTAGCCTCACCCAGAATTGTACTGGCATCCATATTAGTGAACAGTGACCAGAGAGGAGCAATCTCCCACTTTGCCCTGTACAACCTCCCAGTGACCAGAGGAATAGCTCCCCAACTCCCACCCACTCAGTAGATGATCAACCCTCCTCCTTTTTCCTCTTTCTTCTTAGTTCTCTCTTCCCTCCTCCCTATTTTCTTGTTTCTTTATTTTCTTCCTCTTCCTCCCATTTTATTTTTTGATCCTGAAGAATAGGTGCCATCCCATGCCACCTCCACAGTCCGCAGTGACTGCCTCTGCCCATTCAGCAGATGACGGTGCAGGATCCCACAGAGCAGCACCCCACCCCCTACCCCATTCATGGTAAAGAGTGCCAGCCCCTACTCCTCCATAGTCAATGGTACGCACTCCCACAAGGTGAACATCACACATCCCTTACAGCTGTGTTTGGCAGTTAGTACTTGTTCCAGTACTATGCTGCTGTTTTCCCTTTTTTCTGTTTCTTCTATTCTTTCTTCTCTCTTCCCCCACCTTGTTTATTTTCTTTCTTCCTCTTCTTCTTTTTTTTTTTTTTTTTTTTGTTCCCTCTTCGTAGCTCTTTCCTCTTCCTACCCCTCCTTTTTGTTTAATCTCATGGAGCAAGTGCCCCACCCTCACTGCATCTACAGGCAGCACAGCATGATCCTGCAGAGCAAGTGTCCCATCTACCCAATGCCTCTGTGGTCAGCAGTGCCTGCCCATGCCTCTTTGCAGTTGGTGGTTCACACTCCATGGGGCGAGTGCCAAATTCCCTCCACAGCCACATTTGGCAGCTACCACTTGTGCCAATATTTTGCTGCTATTTTTACTGTCCTCTTTTCCTTTTGTTCTTAGTTTTCCTTCTTCTCTTCCTCCCCTATTTTCCTTTTTTTCCTATTCTCTCTGTTCCCCTACCCCCCTTTTTTTGGATCCCATAGATCTGGCATACTACCCTGCCACCTCCGCAGTCAGTAATGCCTACCCTGGTACCTACATGGTCAGAAGTGTGCACTCTCACTGCAGTCATGTTTGGAGGCTAGTGCTTGCACCAGTACTATGCTGCTTATTTTTTTCTTTTTCTCTTTCTCCTTATATCTTCCCAATGCTCCATCCTCTACTTTTTCCTTTCCTTTTCTTTTCTTTTTTGTTTGTCTTTAACCTCCTTTTTTCCCCATCAGTCAGGACCCAGCGACCTTACCCAAACATACTTGCCACATCTGTCACTCCACTTACTGGGTGAGTGGGACCACCCTCTCCAGCACCACTGGATCAATGACAAATGGCGGCTAACACCTGTTCACCCTGCCTTCAGGTGCTCTACATCATTGACAATTAGAGATACTCACACACCACCTGCTACCAAATTTACCCAAAGACAGATGGTGAGCACCCCAGTGCTGGCAAACTAGCAACTAAAGTAGTATACTTGTCTCATTGCCTGGATACATTAAAACAAAACAGAAAAATCAGGGGGATGCACAGCGAATCCTCCTTGGGTTTCTGAGGTGGTATCTCCACAGAAGTAGATTGCCCAATCTTCCTTCCAAGGAGTGGCTGGTGGGTTTGAACCACCAGCCTTCTGGTTAGCAGTCAAATGCCTTAGGCATTATGCCACCAGAGCTCCACAGACAACTACAAATCACACAAAAAATCAGGACAGGGTGGCCCAAGCAAGTGATCAAAATGCAGGGGTAGAAAATCTTCTGAAGAAGAAATGTTAGTAGAACTACTTAGTAAGGGATTCAAGAGAATTATACTTAGGACACTTCAACAGATTAAGAAAGAGATCAAGGAAAACAAAGACAACCCCAATGAAATCATAGACAAAATTAAGGAAAATGCAGAAAAATTCTAGATGAATTCAGGAAAACAATTCAACAACAAATTGGCATAACAATTTCAAAACAAGAAATCACACAAAAATACCAAATAGAAATCCAGATTAATATTAACATTTCAGAAATAGATTAAGCACTGGGAGGGCAAGGATTAGAACTGCTCAATGCAAGAGAGAATTAAGGGAATTGAAGCCAACCCTCTTCATATTAATTTGCTAGAGGAAAAATCAAGAAAAAAGAATTGAAAAAACAAAAATGAAGAAACCTGTAGAATTATGTGGGACACCATCAAAAGGAGTAATTTACATGTGATTGTAAATTCAGAACAAGAAGAAGCAAGATAAAAAAGCAATGAGAGAATTAAGAAAGATTTGTTGAAAGAAAATCTAATAAATACCATGAAATATGGTATTTCAAAAAGCTCAGTGAGCCCCAAAGAGGATAGAACCCAAAAGAACATCAACAAGGCAAATCATCATCAAACTTCCCAAAACCTAAAAACAACTTGGGAAATACAAAAAGTTATCTACAAAAGAGAACCAATAAAACTAAGCTCTGATTTCCTGGCAGAAACAATACAGGCAACAAGACAACAGTAGGACATATAGAAGACAGTGAAAGAAAAAAACTGACAACCAAGAATTACATATCTAGCAAAATCATCCCTCAAATACAATGGCAAAGTTAGTACATGTCCATATAAACAGAAATAAAGGGGATAAGTAAAAAACAGACCAGCCTTTCAAGAAATGCTAAAGGAAGTCCTGGGGACAGGGAACAAATGATAGCAGACAAAAATTTGAGATTAAGACACACAACAGCATCACCCAGAAATAAATCCAGATATGGAAATATCAAAAATAAAATAAACATAAAGACTGATAACAGGAAGCTACAGACATCAATTTGTAAACAATGACAATTACAAAGCAAAAAGGGAATAAAAGGTGCAGTTACAGAACTTCCAAATGGAGAAGTCAGGATGATACCAAGATATAATGGACTGTTTTACAGACAGGAAGTATTTGCACAGAGAGACAGTTTGGCTGGCAGGTATGCATGGCAGGGAAGGATACAGGGAAGAGGTAACTATAGGGAGGAAGTGGGAAGAGAGATGTTACATTGTGCAGAATTACAGTCAATGTCATGAGACAAAATGTGTATGAACTACTGTATAGAAAATGAATTTGCTCTGTAAACTTCAACCCAAATCAAAATAAAGTGGAAAAAAAAAGATATAGGGAACTGTTTTATACTTGGGGAGATAATAATAAATTACAGGGTAACCTCAAAGAAAATTAATAAACCTCGCAGCTCAATATGCCCAACAACAATAGGAAGATCAACGGAAAAAGACCAAACACATGGAAACTGAACAACACACCCTCCTTAAGAAAGACTGGGCAAGAGAAGAAATAAAAAATGAAATTCAGAAATTTCTTGAATCAAATGAGAATGAAAACACAACATACCAAAATCGTTGAGACACAGCAAAAGCAGTGATCAGAGGCCAATTTGTAGCAATAAATGCACACATCAAAAAAGAAAAAAGAACCAAAATCATCACTTTTAACCAACATCTCCAATAATTAGAAAAAGAACAACAAGAAAAGCCTACAGTCACCAGAAGAAAGGAAATAATAAGATTTGAGCAAAAATCAATGGAAGAAAAAAAATACACAATAGAAAAAATCAACAAGACTAGAAGTTGGTTTTTGAAAAGATTAATAAAATTGACAGACCACTGGCAAATCTAACAAAGGAAAAAACAGAGGGAATACAAATAACATAAATAAGAAATGAAATGGATGACATCACAACAAAAACAACTGAAATAAAAAGGATAGTATCAGGATGCTGGGAAGAACTGTACTTCAACAAATTTGAAAATCTGGAAGAAATGGATAGATTTCTAGAAACACACTACTTACCTAAACTAACACAGACTGAGGAGCTCTGGTAGCATAGTGCCTAAGGCACTTGACTGCTAACCAGAAGGCTGGAGGTTCAAACCCACCGGCCACTCTTCGGAAGGAAGATGTGGCAATCCACTTGCATAGTGATACTGCCTCAGAAACCCAAGGAGGGGTCTCTATGAGTCAAGTCTGTGTCAATGACACATAACAACAACAACAACAACACAGACTGAGGTGGAAAACTTGAACAGAACCATAACAAAAGAAGAAATTGAACAGGTCATCAAAAAATTACCAACAAAAAAAAACATCCTGGCCCAGATGGTTTCACTGGAGAATTCTATCAAACATTCAGAGAAAAACTGACATCAATCCTACTCAAACTATTCCAAAACATACAAAAGGATGGAATCCTTCCTAATTCATTTTATGAAGCAAATATAACCTTGATACCAAAACCAGGCAAAGACATCACTCAAAAGGAAAACTACAG
>NW_006921622.1:10667630-10669079 GCF_000298275.1 Orycteropus afer afer
AAAACTTTCAGCAAAATTGGAATAGAAAGGAAATTACTGAACATAATAAAAGGCATATTTGCATTACTAACAGCTAACATTATTCTCAATGAAGAGAGACTGAAACCATTCCCCTTGTGAACAGGAACCAGACAAGGATGCCCTCTATCACCACTTGTGGTAGTTAAGTTTGTGTATCAACTTGGCTGGGCCTGGTTGAGTGGCTGGGCAGCTAGTGGTAGTTACTCCCCATGATGAGACTGGCAATCAGCTCCATGGTGGGCTCTACCACAAGCAGCTGAGTAGCCATTTGAGGGATGTGGTCTGCTTCCCATATATAAGAAATGGCTCTGGGAATAGTCTCTAGACTTTTGGCACATTTGCAGTAGCCAAGCGGTTGTTCAACAGCCTGCCATGCCCTGGCAATCTTGGGACTTCATCTGGATTTGAATCAGTGGCCTGCCATGTTGTTTGGTAACAACAGGACTGTGCCATTTTATTTGTTGACCTTGGGCTTGTTAACCTCAGCAGCCAGGAGCTGCCTGAGTGAAGAGATGCCTCTAGCTTCAGTGGGCCAGGTGCAAGAGGCAGAGCTGAAGCCCAAGGTCAAGGGGCTTTACACACAGCTCCTAGAGCCTGGGACTTGGAACTTGGACTTCTAGCCTCCAAAAACTATAAGAGAATAAACTCCTGTTTGTTAAAGCCATCCCATTTGTGGTATATTCTTGTCAGAGTGGCACTAAGTAACCAGAACACCACTTCTATTCAACATTGTATTGGAAGTCCTAGCCAGGGCAATAAGTCAAGAAAGGAAAATCAAAGGCATCCAAATTGGTGAGGAAGAAGTAAAACTTTCCCTATTTGCTGATGATATGATCCTATACTTAGAAAACCCAAGAGACTCAGTAAAGAAACTGCTGGAACTAATTGAGAGATTTAGCATTATGGCAGGATACAAGATCAACATCCAAAAATCAGTTAGATTCTTCTATACCAGCAAAGAGACTGTTGAAAAAGATATAAGGAAATCAATACCATTTACAATAGCTACCAAAAAAATTAAATACTTGAGAATAAATCTTACCCGGGACACAAAGACCTGTACAGAGAAAACTGTAACACTCTACTTTAAGAAACCATAAGAGATCTACATAAATGGAAAAACATTCTATGCTCATGCATAAGAAGGTTGAACATTGTGAAAATGTCAATTCTACCCAATACAATCTATACATTCAATGCAATCCCAATCCAGATCCCATCAACATTTTTTAAGGATATGGAAAAACCAATCACTAACTTTATATGGAAAGAGACCTCAGATAAGCAAAGCACTATTGAAGAAGAAGAACAAAGTAGGAGGTCTCACACTCCCAGATCTTAAAACCTACTATACAGCCACATTAGTGAAAACTGCCTGATATTGGTACAATAACAGACACATAGACCAACGGAATAGAATTGAGATCC
>NW_006921622.1:10669239-10670933 GCF_000298275.1 Orycteropus afer afer
AAGGCACTTGACTGCTAACCAGGAGGCTGGCGGTTCAAACCCACCAGCCACTCCTCGGAAGGAAGGTTGGGCAATCCTACTTCTGTAGTGATAACTGCCTCGGAAACCCAAGGAGGGGTCACTAGGAGTCGGGGCCGACTCGATGGCAAATAACAACAACAACAACATTTGAAGAATAATGAAACAAGATATGTACCTCACACCACACAAAAACTAACTCTAGATGGATTAAAGACTTAAATGTGAAACCTCAAACTATAAAGTTCCTCAAAGAAAAGCGAGGAGCAAATTTAAAGGCCCTAATATATGGCATAAATAGACTATCAAGCATAACCCAAAATACACAAACAGCAGAAGAGAAACTAGATGAATGGAGCCTTCTAAAAATTAAATTTTTATGTACTTCTGAAGACTTCTCCAAAAGAGTCAAAAGAGAACCTACAGATTCGGATAAAATATCTGGCAATGACATATCTGACAAGGGACTTATCTCTAAAATTTATAGAAAACTCCAACACCTCCACAACAAAAAGACAAATAACCCAATTAAAAAATGGGCGGAAGACATGAATAAACACTTTACCAAAAAGGATATTCAGGCGGCCAACAATCATATGAAGAAATGCTCACAATCATTAGCCATTAGAAAGATGCAAATCAAAATAACAATGAGATATCATCTTGCCCCAGCACTAGTAGCAAAGTTTAATAAGACAGAAAATAATAAACTCTGGAGAGGATGTAGAGAGACTGGGACTCTCGGGCACTGCTGGTGGGACTGTCAGATGATGCAACCACTGTGGAGAGCAGTGTGGCAATTCCTTAAAAAGCTGGAATTAGAAATACCATTTGACTGAGCAATTTCATTACTAGGCATATATCCTAAAGAAGTAAGAGCCAGGAAAAGAACAGATATATGCACACCCATGTTCATCACAGCACTATTTATAATAGTAAAAAGATGGAAACAACCTAGGCGTCCATCAACAGAAGAACGGATAACCAAACTAGTACATACACACAATAGAATACTGTGCAACCCTAAAGAATAACATATAATGTGCAAAACACCACATTAACGTGGATGAACTTGGAGGACCTTATGCTGAGTGAAATAAGTCAGTCACAGAAGGACAAATATTGGATTAGTCCCTTATTGTAAAAAGTCAAGGAAAGGTTTATAAATGGAAGGAAATTTTCTCTGTTGGTTAACAGGGGTGAGAACACTATTAGATAGGTAGAGACAAGTACCAAATGCGAGTGAACAACACGGTGGCAGTGAGGAATAGGAAGACACAGGAGGTGCATGGCAGGTACACACAACAAAGATGAACCCTTTTGCACATACAGTACTGCATTGTCAGTGCAGGCAAACACTGATCTATGGGTGGACAGGCTGAACTATTAGGTATGTCTATGCAGGGGGCAGTGTGCCCAAGACCGTGTATAGGGTCGGCAGACAATGTTTCTACAAGTGTATTTATATGTTCTGTAAGAATGTCCAGGTATATAGTAGAGCTGACAATGGACAAGTTTGTAGTCACTTCTTGGCCACAGCCAGCCACCCAGAAGGACCACCTGTGGACTTGGGACCATAGTCGCAGGGGACATCAAGCTCAGTTGGCATAACATACTACACAAAAACACTGTTCCACACCCTACTTTGGCAAGTAGTGACTAGGATCTTAAAAGCT
>NW_006921622.1:10671528-10678612 GCF_000298275.1 Orycteropus afer afer
TTGCATTGTGGGAAATTTCAGTCAATATCATGAGACAAAGTGTATGTGAGCTGTTGCATGGGAAGTGAATTTGCTCTGTAAACTTTCACTCAGATCACAATAAAAATTTTAAAAAGAAGAAAAAGAAAACAATTTGCTTTGCAAACTTCACCCAAATTACAATTATTAAAAGAAAGAAATCTAAAGAGACCTACATAAATGGAAGAATACACCATGCTCATGGATATGAAGATTTAACATTGTGAAAACTTCAGTACTACCCAAAGTGATCAATGGATATAATGCAATTACAATCCAGATTCCACCACCATTTTTTAAAGAGATGGAAAAACTAATCACCCAAATTATATGGAAAGAAAATAGACCCCAGATAAGCATAGCACCACTAAACAAGAACAAAGTAGAAGGCCTCACACTCCCTGATCTCAAAACCTACTATACAGCCACAGTGGTCAAAAGAGCCTAGTATTGCTACAATGACAGTCACATAGACCAATGGAATAAAATTGAGAACTCAAAAGCAAATACATCCACCTATGGACAACTGATGCTTGATAAAGGGCAGAAACCAATTAAATGAGGAAAAAATTGTTGTTGTTGTTGTTGTTAGGTGCCATCGAGTTGCCTCCAACTCATACTGACACTATGTACAACAAAATGAAACCTTGCCTGGTCTTGCACCATCCTCACAATCCTTCTATACTTGAGCATATCGTTGCAGCCATTGTGTCAATCCATCTTGCTGAGGGATTTTTTGCTGACCCTCCACTTCACCAAGCATATCCTACTTCAGGAAATAGTCCCTCTGACAACATGACTGAAGTACATAAGATGAAGTCTGGCCATTCTCACTTCCAAGAAGCATTCTGGTTGCACTTCCTCCAGGAGAGATTTATTCATTTTTCTGGCAGTCCACAGTATTTTCAGTATTCTTTGCCAACACCATAACTGAAAGACATCAACTCTTCTTCGGTCTTCCTTATTCATTGTCCAGCTTTCACGTGCACAGGAAGTGATTGAAAATACTATGGCTTGTCTGCCCAGCTCAGGCAAGTATTATAAAGCTCTTTTAGCTCTGCAAAGAGGTGCACCTCACTTAGGCAGCAAACCTCCTGCTCAAAGGCACTCATGCAGCTTCCTTCCTCTGTGGCCAGTAACCAACTGCTCTATCTCATGCCTTTTGGTTCTCTGCTGTACTCTCTGCCAGTCATGCCTACTGGTTGTCTCTGCCAGTCCAGAGATCTCTCTGCTAAGGAAGTCCAGCGCAGAGATCTCAGGTCTAAGGATGTGCTCCATTCCATCTCCAGTTCTTCTCTCTTCATGGCAGTGAGATCCCCTTTCTGCCTCTAAACCAAGAAAAAAAACAAACTCACTGCCATCAGGTCAACCCTGACTCATCATCATCCCTTTTGGGTTTCTGAGGCAGAAAATATTTATGGCAGTAATTGCCCCATCCTCCTTCCACAGAGTGGCTGTTAAGTTCGAACCACCAAACTTCTGGTTAGTAGTCAAATGCTTTAGGCACTGCACCACCAGAGTTCCTTCTTCTGCCTCTACAAGGGCTCATGTTAAGCCCAGCAGAATGACAAAACTAACCAATTCCCATTTTAGAGTTCCATACACCTTATTTGCATGGTCCCAGATGTTTACTTGTGTTTTATTGACTATGCAAAGGCATTTGATTGTGTGGATCATGACAAATTATGGACAACATTGAGAAGAATGGGAATTCCCAAGCACTTGATTGTACTCATGAGGAATCTGTACCTTGACCAGGAGGCTGTCGTTCAAACAGAACAAGGGGACACTACATGGTTTAAAATCAAGAAGGGAGTGCGTCAGGGTTGTATCCTTTCTCCACACTTATTCAATCTATATGCTGAGCAAATAATCCGAGAAGCTGGACTATATGAAAAAAACGTGGTATCAGGATTGGAGGAAGAATCATTAACAACCTGAGATATGCAGACAATACAACTTTGCTTGCTGAAAGTGAGGATGACTTGAGGCACCTACTGATGAAGGTTGAAGAATACAGTCTGCAGTATGGATTACATCTCAATATAAAGAAAACAAAAATCCTCACAACTGGACCAATGAGCAGCATCACAATAAATGGAGAGAAGATTGAGGTTGTCAAAGAATTCACATTGCTTGGTTCTACAATCGATGCCAACGGAAGCAGCAGTCAGGACATTAGGCGATGTGTAGCATTGTGAAAGTCAACTGCGAAGGAATTGTTTCAAGTGCTGAGAAGCAAGGATATCTCCTTGAGGACTAAGGTGCGCCTGACACAAGCCATGATATTTCCAATCGCCTCGTATGCATGTGAGATCTGAACAATGAATAAGGAAGATCGAAGAAGAGTTGATGCTTTTGAGTTGTGGTGCTGGCAAAGAATGCTGAAAGTACCGTGGACTGCTAAAAGAACTAACAGATCTGTCCTGGAGGAAGTGCAGCCAGAATGCTCCTTGGAAGCAAGAATGGCCAGACTTCGTCTCACCTATTTTGGTCATGTTGTCAGAAGGGACCATTCCCTGGAGAAGGATGTCATGCTTGGTAGGGTGGAGGGTCGATGAAAGAGGGGGAGGCCTTCAACGAGATGGATTGATACGGTGGCTGCGATGATGGGCTCAAGTATAGCAGGGATTGTGGGGCTGGCATGGGATCAGGCAGTGTTTCGTTCTGCTGTGCATGGGTTCACTATGAGTCAGAAACGACTCGACGGCACTTAACAACAATAACAACAACAACCCCAACAAGGATGCCATGTACCTTATTTACATTACTTACAAACTATCCAGTCTCCTGGTAGACCATAAGCACCTTACATTTGCATAGTTCCACCCAATCATTTGGTGAGAGTCACAAAGACCATGACTTGAAAAGCCATACCAGGCAACTGACTGCACCACACTTTTGTATTGTAAATTGGGTGACCCTAAAGGTAATTTTTGTTATTTAAGATCATATGGATGTTCTTTAGCAGTTTGCTAGATTTTTATGAAAGTGACTGGACAATTTGTAGTTTTAAGTAATGCAACTTTGAAAATAGTTCTTATTTGCCATTTTAAGGTCACCAAAAAAGTACAGTAAGAACAAATAACTGAGCTGAATTTTGAATTGCAATTAGTATATCAGTGTACTGAGAAAACTATTCTAATGTAATCTGTCAAAGCAATACTATCATTTTAGTAGCTTTTCTAATTATAAAAGTGTTGCATAATCATGGTAGAAAGCATGATAAATATAAAAAATTATAAGGAAATAAAAATCACATTTAATCCTACCACTTAGGTATAAATAAATTTAACATTTTGATGTGCTTCCATTTAGTCTTTCATACTCATGTGCATGGAGTAAACCTGAGGTTACACATCATTTTATATACTATCTTTTTAAATAACATCTTACTGTACATATTTTTTTAAAAGCAGTTCTAATGATTTTGTAATACTCCACAGTCCTTCAGTTTGCTTAAATTTTTCTCTACTGCTAGGTATGTTCATTGCTTCTAATGATTCAATATTGTCCCTATTATAAATAATGATCGGCAACTCTTTAGCCTATAAATATATTTGTGCACATCCATGATTATGGAATTATTGGCTAAACATAATTGATTTATTACCAAATTTACCTCCAGAAAGATGGTAATAATAATTTTTTAAAAAAATTAAACTCCTTGCAACTCTGTGTTTCAGAGTAGAACCACACTCCGTAGGGTTTTCAATGAAAAGAAGCCCTGGTGGCACAGTGATTAAGCACTCAGGTGCTAACTGAAATGTTGGTGGTTTGATCCCACCCAGCCACTTCCCAGGAAGAAGACCTGGCAATTTGCCCCCATAACAATTACAGCCTTGGAAATTGTGGGGCAATTCTACTCTGCCTACTATGGAGTCACTATGAGTCGAATCCACTCCATGCAATGGGTTTGGGTTTGGGTTGCTGGTACAATGGTTGGGGCACTTGGCTGCTAACCAAAAGGCTGGTGGTTGGAACCTATCAATTGTTCCATGAGAGAAAGATGTGGTAGTTTTTTCCATAAAGTTTGCAGCCTTGGAAACCCCATGGGGCAGTTCTGCCCTGTCCTTTGAGATCAGTATATGTCATAATCTACTTGACAGCAAGATGTTTGGTTTGGGCTGTCAAATTTTTTATATTTTAAGATGTTTAGCAGCAATCCTGTCCTCTAACCACTGGATGCCAGTAGCACTTACCTTCCCCCCAGTAATGACAATCAAAAAATATCTCCAGACATTTCCAAATGCCACCAAAAACCAAACCAAACCCACTGCCATAGAGTCTGTTCTGACTCATAACAACTTCATAGGACAGAGTAGAACTCCCCCCATAGTTGTTAATCTTTATGAAGACAGAATGCCTCATCTTTCTCCCATGGAGCAAATGGTAGTTATGAACCACCAACAATTTGGTTAGCAGCCCAGTACTTTAGCTATAGTGCGACCAGCAAAACTGCCCCCAGTTTAGAAGCACTACCTTACTCCAAAGGTAAATAACACTCCTTTGAGTCTATTTTCTATGCTGCTTATCCTAATGAGTAAGAAAGTTAAGTCTTAGAATATCTCTGTCTTATTCTGAAACAACTGTTATACTGATGTTTAAAGAACATTAAACTCTCAAGACCTGAATGCCATCAAGCTTAAAGGAGAGTAGAATATTAATAAGACCTAAAAACACGTTGATACAGTACGTCTTCTGTATATGGGTGGTAATTCCAATGAGAATACTAGCATTAAATGTATTGCTAGGAATACGGATTTTTTTGTTCTGTTTAGTTGAAAGTACATTAGGATTAAATTTAACAAATATTGGTGAAGAATGTTTCATGAAATTTTTGAAACTCTTGCCATCTGCACCAGTAAAACATAAAAGGAGATGTGGGGGGGGGAGAAAGAAAGAAATACCTGGTTTGGGTTAGGCACACCTTAGTCTTCCAAGTGATATCTTTGCTCTTCAGAACTTTATAAATATGTCTTTTGCAGCAGACTTACCCAGCGCAATACGACATCTGATTTCTTGACTGTTGCTTCCATGGGTGTTCATTGTGTATCCAAGTACAATGAAATATTTAATGGCTTCAATCTTTTCTCCATTTATCATGATGCTGCTTACTGGTCTAGTTATGAGGATTTTCATTTTCTTTATGTTGAGGTGTAATCCATACTGAAGACTGTAGTCTTTGATCTTCATCAGTAAGTGATCCAAGTCTTCTTCACTTTCAGCAAGTAAGGTTGTGTCAAAACCATATCGCAGGTTGTTAATGAGTCTTCCTCCAAACTTGATGCCTGATTCTCCTTCATATAGTCCAGCTTCTCAGATTATTTGCTCAGCATACAGATTGAATAAGAAAGGATGCAACCCTGATGCACACCATTCCTGATTTTAAACCATGCGGTATCCCCTTGTTCTGGTCAAATGGCAGCCTCTTGGTCTGCACAGGTTCCTCATAAGCATAATAAGTGTTCTGGAATTCCCATTCTTTGTAATGTTATCCATAATTTGTTATGATCCACATAGTTAAATGCCTTTGCATAGTCAATAAAACACAAGTAAACATCTTCCTGGTATTCTTTGCTTTCAGCCAAGATCAATATGATATCAGCAATGATACCCCTCAAGTAAGAGGTAGTTCTTCAAAAACAATGCTGGCAAAACTAGATATCTGTTTATATCATATAAAAAACTAACTCAAGATGGATCAAGGTCATAAATGTGAAACTTAAAACTATAAAAAATCATCAAAGAAAATATAGGAGCATATGTAGGAGCCCTAATACATGGCATAAATTCACTATCAAATATAACTAAAAATTCACAAACAGCAAAAGACAAACTAGATCACTGATGACTAGGACCTCTTAAAAATTAAACATTTATGCACATCAGAAGAATTTACCAAAAGAGTTAAAGGAGAATCTACAGACTAGGAAAAAAAAAATGGCAATGATATATTGGACAAGGGACTAATCTCTAAAATTTATAGAAAATTTCAACACCTCAATAACAAAAGACAAACAATCCAATTTAAAAAATGGACAGAAGACACAAAAAACACTTCACCAAAGAAGACATTCAGGCAGCCAACAAACACAGGAAGAAATGCTCACAATCATTCACCATTACAGAAATGCAAATCAAAACTATAATGAGATAGCATCTCACCTCAGCACTAATAGCAAAGTTCAAAAAAACAGAAAGCAACTAATAGTGGTGAGAGTGTGAAGAGACTGGAAGCCTCATACACTGCTGGTGGGACTGGTATTGGTGCTGTTGCTGTTATGTGCCATCGAGTCAGACCCGACTCATAGCGAACCCTCCTTGGGTTTCTGAGGCGGTATCACTACGGAAGTAGATTGCTCGACCTTCCTTCTGAGGAGTGGCTGGTGAGTTGAACACCAGCCTTCTGGTTAGCAGTCAAGTGCCTTAGGCACCAGAGCTCCTGGTATTGGTGCTACCAGTGGGGAAAACAGTATGATGCTTCCTTAAAGAGTTAGAAATAGAAATATCATATGATGCAACTGTCCTACTACTAAGTGTAAATCCTAGAGAAATAAAAGCCATGACATGAATAGGTATATGAACAGTCATGCGCATTGCAGTACTATTCACAACAGTAAAAAGATTCAAACAATCTAAGTACCCATCAAAGGATGAACGGATAAACAAACTATGGTACACACACCCAATGAAATAATGATGAATCTGTGAAACACCTCATAACATAGATGAACCTGGAAGACATTATAATACTGAGAGAAATTAGCCAATCCCAAAAAGACAAATATTATATAAAACCACTACTATAAAAAGTCAATAAAAGGTTTACACACAGAAAGAAACATTCTATGATGGTTACCAGGAGTGGAAGGAGAAGGGAAGTTTAATTACTAACTAGGGGATGAAGAGAAAGGTAATACAATAAAGGGAAGGTCAGCATAAAATGATCGAAGTAAAGGAAGACACTGGGAGGCGGGGCAAGATGGCGGACTAGGCAGAAGGATTGCACAGACCCTCTTCAACAAAGAAAAGGGAAACCAATTAACACAGACACAGAAGATAA
>NW_006921622.1:10684597-10705526 GCF_000298275.1 Orycteropus afer afer
ACACACAATCTTGCAGAAATAGTAATAAAATTAAGTACAAGAACTTGGATAGACATGCAAGTTGAACAGATGTGAGAAGGAAAATGTGCTTATACCCACGAATATGAATAGATTCGACAGAGGCTATTTCTACATAGGTATTTATATGTGTTACAAATATGTTCATGAATATAGTTGAATATACAGGGGCAAAGTTATAAAAACTTCTTAACCATAACCAAACACATTGAGGGAATGAGTTGCTGGGCCTGGGGGCTCAGGACAATAGTCTTGGGGAACTTCAAGATCAACTGACATAACAAAGTCCACAAAGAGAATGTTCTACATCTTACTTTGGTAAGTGACTGGGGTCTTAAAAGCTTGTAAATGCACATCTAAGATGCAACTCTTGGTCTCTCTTCAATAGTTGGAGAAAAGACAAATGAAGAAAATCAAAGACATATGGAAATAATTAGTCCACAACCCTGAGAATAGAACTAGATGTTGTCTGGCTACCACTGCTGACCACTCTGAAATAGGAGGTCCTGGAGAGAGTGGGAGAAAAATATAGAACAAAACTCAAAATCATAAAAAAAGACTAGGGTTAATGGTCTTATAGAGACTGGTGAAAGCCCTAAAAGTGTGGCCTGTAGTCTCCCTCTAAGCCTAGAAATGAACTCACTCCAAAGGCTCAACTTCCAGTCAAACAACATACAGGACTACAAGGTATGCAGGGAGGCGTCAGCTGCAGGGATCCAGGTGAGGAGAGGGAATGCAGGCCACGCCCCATAAATGGCAAGGTGGGAAAGCGGGAGATAGGAGAGTAAAAAGGCTAGGGGGACCGGGGCAGAGTGAGGAGTCAGCCACAGGGATCCAGGTAAGGAGAGGTTGCAGGGGTTTCCAACAGCTAAGGGAGACAAACATGTCTGTCGGTTTGTCCTACCATGGTGACATGTTGCTGTGAGGCTTGAGGCTGTGCCACCGTTATTTCAAACCCAGCAAGGTGCACATGGTACACAGATATCAGTACAGCTTGCAGTCTGAGACAGACTAGGAAGAAGGAAGAGATCATCCACTTCTCAAAGAATTGGTCAGGGAAAACCTTATGAATAACAGAGAAACACTGTCTGAAATATTACTGCGTAACTTTATGAATAGTCCGGAAACATCTAATACAGAGGAGGAAGATGAGTCACTTAGGTTAAAAGGCTCTCAAAATAGGACTGTGAAAGAGCTGCATCATCACAGCAAAACCAGCCTTACTCATATGGATAAGGTAAAGCTTTCAAGACCTCCATTTGCTAATGTGGCACCACTCAAATTGAGGAGAAACAGCTGCAAACATCCATTAATAATCACAACATGGAATGTATGAAGTAAGAATCTAGGAAAATTGGAAGTTGTAAAACATGAAATGGAACACATAAAGATTGATATCCTAGTCATTAGTGAGCTGAAATGGACTGGTTTTGGCCATTTTGAATCAGACAACCATATGGTCTACTATGTCGGGAATGACAGTTTGAAGAGGAATGGTGTGGCATTCATCATCACAAAGGATGTTTCAAGATCTGTCCTAAAGTACAATACTGTCAGTGATAGAATAATATCCATACACCTACAAGGAAGACCTGTTAATACGACTATTATTCAAATTTATGCACCAATCACCAAAGCCAAAGATGAAGAAATCGAAGATTTTTATCAACTTCTACAGTGTGAATTTCACTGAACATGCAATCAGGATGTGTTAATTATCACTGGTGATTGGAATGCAAAAGTTGGAAACAAAGAAGAATCACCGGTAGTTGGAAAGTTTGGCCTGGTAACAGAAATAATGCTGGAAATCGCATGGCAGAATTTTGTAAAACCCAACGACTTATTCATTGCAAATCCTTTTTCAACAACACAAACTGTGGCTGTACATGTGGACTTCACCAGCTGGAACACACAGATAATCAGACTGATTACATCTGTGGCAAGAGGCGATGGAAAAGCTCAATATCTTGCAAAACAAGGCCAGAAGCTGACTGTGGAACAGACCATCAACTGCTCATATGCAAGTTCAACTTAAAGTTGAAGACAATTAAAACAAGTCCACAAGAGCCCAAATATGATCTTGAATATATCATCCCTCCTGAATTTAGAGATCATCTAAAGAATAGATTTGATGCATTTAACACCAAAGACCTAAAGCCAGAAGAATTGTGGGAAGACATCAAGAACATCATCCATGAAGAAAGCAAGAGGTCACTAAAAAGACAAGAAAAGAAGGGAAGACCAAAATGGATGACAGAAGAGACTCTGAAACTTGCCCTTGAGCAGAGAGTAGCTAAAGCAAATGGAAGAAATAACAAGATAAAAAAATCGAACTGAAGATTTCAAAGAGCAGCTCAAGCAGACAAAGCCAATTACTATAACGAAATGTGCAAAGACCTGGAGTTACAAAACCAAAAGGGAAGAACATGCTCAGCATTTCTCAAGCTGAAAGAATTGAGGAAAAAAATTAAGCCTCGAGTTGCAATACTGAAAGATTCTATGGACAAAATACTGAATGATGCAGGAAACATCAAAAGAAGATGGAAGGAATACAGAGTCATTGTACCAAAAAGAATTGGTAGATCTTCATCCATTTTAGGAGGTGGCATATGTTCAAGAACCAATGGCAATGAAGGAATTGGCAAAGAACAAGGCTCCAGAAATTGATGGAATACCCACTGAGATATTTCAACAAACGGATGCCATACTGGAGGCACTCACTTGGTTATGCCAAGAGATTTGGAAGTCAGCTACCTGGCCAACTGACTGGAAGAAATCCATATATGTACCCATTGCAAAGAAAGGTGATCCCACAGAATGTGGAAATTATCGAACAATATCATTAATATCACATGCAAGTAAAATCTTACTGAAGATAATTTAAAAATGGTTGCAGCAGTATATTGACAGAGAACTTCCAGAAACACAAGCTGGATTCAGAAGAGGATGTGGAATGAGAGATATCATTGCTGATGTCAGATGGATCTTGGCTCAAGGCAAAGAATACCAGAAAGATGTTTATTTGTGTTTTATTGACTACACAAAGGCATTTGATTGGGTGGATCATGACAAATTTGGATAACATTGAGAAGAATGGGAATTCCAAGGGACAATCCAAAAATTCATAAATTCCAAGACAATCCAAGAGAGAGGCTGAGAGACATGGAAGATAGAGTAAAAATGTCTGACATACATTTTATCAGAGTACCATGAAGAAACAATAGAGAAAATAGAGTAGAAGTAATATTGCAAAAGATACTGGCTAAGAATATACGTAACTGGGGAAAGACATCAATCCTCAGACCCAAAAACCCTAACAGAAATCCAACCATAGACAAATTCCAAAGACAAAGAGAAGATCTTAAAATTATCCAGAGACATAAAGCAGATTTTCTTCAAAAGAGTAATAAATAGATTCATATGTAACTTTAACAACAATAATGGAAGCCAAAAAAGACAGTGAAATAATATGTGTAATATACTAAGGGGAAAAATCATCAACTTAAAATTCTAAACATAGCAAAATTTTATCTGAATACTTAGAGCAAAATAAAGACATATTTAGAAGAACAAGAATTGAGAAAATTTGCCACCAAAATACCCTGCTAAAGGAAGTTCTAAAGGATAAAATTTAGTTTCAAATTAAAATTATTGAAGACAAAACATCTAAGATGCATAAAAGAACAATGAGGGAAGATACTTGAAAATATATGGATAAAACTAAAGTACTACAGAAGTAGATTGCCCAACCTTCCTTCTGAGGAGTAGCTGGTGGGTTTGAACCGCCAACCTTCTGGTTAGCAGTCAAAGGCCTTAGGCACTGCACCACCAGAGCTCCTAAACATTGAATGCATACAATAATAAAACTGAAAACCAAACTCACTGCCATCGAGTCAGATCCAACTCAAAACGATCCTTCCTTGAGTTTCCAAGGCGGTATCACTACGGAAGTAGATTGCCCAACCTTCCTTCCAATGAGTGGCTGGTGGATGTGAACCACTAGCCTTCTGGTTAGTAGTCAAATGCCTTATGCAGTACACCACCAGAGCTCCCGAATACGATAATAATGATAATTAATTTGGTAGAGGGAAAATAGGCTAGAATTGGAATATGGGACAACAATAGAATGTGATATGAGAGGAGTGATCACATGTAAAGCATCTTAAAATTCATGTATTATTTGGGAAGGAGGTAAAAATAATTATTAACTATAGATTTTGTTGAGTTAAATGCATATTATAATATCAAAAGTAACTACTACAGATTACACACAAGATGTCAAGGTTGGGTGGTAAAGGGGCTAGGAGGTCACATTTTCTGACCTCCTCTAACCCCACAAAAGGAAGACAGAATCACCATCAATAGCCCAAGGCCTATTCCTGCAAGGCCAGACATGCTGCCTCCCTCCAGCCCTTTCACCAACTGTTCCTCCCAAAGCACCCACCACCTCTCTCCTGGGTTCGATAATTCACTACAGTGGCCACACAGAACTCACAGATTATGGGGTTTATTAGGAAAGCACCAGATTCAAGTTCAGGAAAAACACTTAGTCTCTCTCAGCCCACAGTCTCTCACCCAACAGTCTCTCACAGTTTCTCTCCCAGCAGTGTGTGTCCCTCGGTGTCTCTCTCAGCAGTGCGTGTCTCTCAGGGGCGTGTTTCTTCTCACCAGTATGTCCTTCTTACCCAGTAGTCAGAGAGTTCTGCCTCTAGGACACCTCCTTTTGAGCCTGGCAGAGTGGCCAAACTAGCCAATCATAACATCAGAATTCTAAGCATCTGAGAGAGTGCAAACCACCTAGAACATTGATTTGTGCCACGCCCAACAGAAATACCCCAGGTGGATAACTTTTACAATCAGGAACTCCTCAGGTGCTCACAGCAAATTCTACCACGGAGTTTACAAAGACTTATGGCTAGAAACACCATACCCAGGTAATTTACTACACCGCATTGGGCAGTCTACTTCCATAGTGATACCACCTCAGAAACCCAAGAAGGGGTTGCTATGAGTAGGATCTGACTTGACGGCAGTGAGTTTGGTTTTGGTTTTTTATGTTTTTATAACATAGAACTAAATTGTGTGTGTGTGAACTTTTTTTAAAAAATTGTGATTTGGGTGAAAGTTTACAAAGCAAATTTGTTTTCCACTCAACAGTACATACATATTTTGTTTCATGCCATTGATTACAATCCCCATAATGTAACAGCTCTCTTCCCATTTCCTCCCAGTGGTTACCTTTTCCTTTTCTCCTTCTTTCCTATGCATTCTTGACCTCTGAGCTAACACCCAGTACAAATGCTGCCCTTCTGATCTCCCATGGTAGATTGTTTTAAGGAATATACCTATTTGGTGTAATTTTTCACCTTGCTGGCCTGTGTATTGTTTGGCTGGAAGCCACTGGAGTGAGCTCAATTCTAGGCCCAAAGTGTGACCAGGTGGTATATTCTTGGATTTTCACCAGTCTCTATCAGACCAGAAATCCTGGTCTTTTTTATGATTTTGAGTTTTGTTTCACATTTTTCTCTCACTCTACCCACGATCTCCTACATTGATCCCTTTCCAAGTGGTTGACAGTGGTAGCCAGTCACTATCTAGTTCTTCTGGTCTCAGGGTTATATAAGCTGAGGTTCGCATGGTCCACTAGTCCCTTGGACTAACTGTGTGCATCTTTGATTTTCTTCATTCTTCTTTGCTCCAGACAAGGAGCAAACTGCTGCACCTTAGATGGCCACTCACAGTTTTTAAGACCCCAGTCACTACTGACCAAAACAGGATGTAGAACAATATTTTTGTGTAGTATGTTATGCCAATTGAGCTTGATGTCCTCTGTGACCAAGGAGCCCTCAGACCCAGTGATTCACTTCTTCAAGGTGTTTAGTTGTAGCTAAGAAGTTATCATACTTTTGCCCTGTTAGCTCCATTATATATATGGGCATTCTTATAGCACATAGAAATACATATGTAGAAATATCATCTGTCAAACTTATATGGTCATGGATATATCCCTTTTGCCTACCCACACCTGACTTAGCCTGTCTACCAATGTATCCACCTGTAAATAAATGCCTGTTGTCACTGATAACACAGTGTCGTACATGTAAAAGTGTTGACCTTTGTTGTCTGTACCTCTGTGCACTTCTCTGTATCTTCCTTTTCCTTACTGTTATTGTGCTGGTCACTCACTTTTGGTATATTGCCTTTCCCTTCACCCAAATCAATACTTCTCTTACATTTCTAGCAATTTTCCCTTCCCTCCCTTCCCATCCCTGGTAGCCAACAAAGAAAATTTCCTTCCATGTGTAAACCTTTACCTTACTTTTAAAAATAATGGACCCATATAATATTTGTCTTTCTGTGCTTGACTTATTTCACTCAGCATAATGTCCTCCAAGTTCAATGACCTTATGAGGTGTTTCACAGATTTTTCACTATTCTTTAGTGCAGTGTAGAGTTCCATTGTGTGTATGCATCACAGTTGGGTTATCCATTCATCCCTTGATGGGCACTTGGGTTGTTTCCATCTTTTTGCTATTGCGAATAGTGCTGCAATGAACATGTTGTTATTGTCGTTGTTGTTGTTATGTGCCGTCGAGTCGGACCTGACTCATAGCGACCCCTCCTTGGGTTTCCGAGGCGGTATCACTACGGAAGTAGATTGCCCAACCTTCCTTCTGAGGAGTGGCTGGTGGGTTTGAACCACCAGCCTTCTGGTTAGCAGTCAAGTGTCTTAGGCACTATGCTACCAGAGCTCCTGCAATGAACATGGGTGTGCATATTTCTATTTGTGTCCTTGTCTCATTTCTTTAGGATATATACCTAGCAATTGGATTGCTGGATCAAATAGTATTTCTATTTCCAAGTGTTTGAAGAAGTGTTATACCGTTTTCCACAATAGTTGTATCATTTGTATATGACAGTATATGAGAGTCCCAATCTCTCCGCATCCTCATCAGCATTTGTTATTTTCTGTCTTGTTAAACTTAACTATTATTGCTGCAATGAGATAGTATCTCATTGTTTTGATTTGCATCTCTCTGATGGCTAATGATCACGATCATTTCTTTGTATGTTTGTTGGCTGCTTTAGTATCTTCTTTGGTGAAGTGTCTGTTCATGTCCTCTTCCCATCTCTTAATTGGATTATCTTTTTGATGTTGAGGTGTTTGAGTTTTTGATAAATATTAGAGATAAGCCCTTTATCAAATATGTCATTGCCGAATATTTTTTCCCAGTTACTAGGTTCTCTTTTCACTCTTTTACAGAAGTCTTTTGATATTCATAAAAATTTAATTTTTAGAAAGTCCCTCTCATCTAGTTTATCTTCTGCTGTTTATGTATTTTTAGTAAGGTTTGATAGTCTATTTATGCCATATATTATGGCCCCCTAAGTTTGTCTCTATTTTTTCTTTGATGAACTTTATGATTTTACATTTATGCCTTTGGTCCATCTTGAGTTAGTTTTGTGTATGGCTGAGGTGTGGATCTTGTTTCATTTTTCTTAAAATAGATATCCAATATTTCCAGTACCATTTGTTAAAGAGATTGTCTCTTCCCCCATTTAATGGATTACGGCCCTTCGTCAAAGATCAGTTGTTCATAGGTAGATGGGTCTATTTCTGGGTTCTCAATTCTGTTCTACTGGTCATTGTGTCTGTCATTGTACCCATACCACACCATAACATATACCTAAATTTTAAAACATCTAAATATAAGGCAACAGAAAGATCAAAAGTCAAAGAGTGACAATGAGCACACTCAGTACTAGATTCGTTGTTGTTTCTAATACCATTCTCTAAGAAAAGGACCCAGGGCTTCGTGGTACAATGGCTGATTCTAGGGTTAGTTCAGAAAATATACAAAATGATCCTGGAGCATCTTGTCATGCCAGAAAGTACCCCCCAAGTAACTAGTTTTCATCTAGTAGATTCCAACTCATAGCGACCCTATAGGATGGAGTAGAACTATCCCACAGCCTTTCCAAAGCTGTACTCTTATCATAATTCTGGATGGATCCTGGACTATATGAAGAAGAACATGGCATCAGGATTGGAGGAAGGCTCATTAACAACTTGCGATACACAGACGACACAACTTTGCTTGCTGAAAGTGAGGATAACTTGAAGCACTTAATGATGAAGATTGAAGACTACAGTTTGCGGTATGGATTACACCTCAATATAAAAAAAGCAAAACTCCTCACAAGTGGACCAATGAGCAGCATCACAATAAATGGAGAAAAGGTTGAAGTTGACAAAGATTTCATATTACTTGGTTCTGTAATAAACACCAATGGAAGGAGCAGTCAAGACATCAGAAGATGTATTGCATTGGGCAAACCTGCTGCAAAAGATCTCTTTCATGTGTTGAAGAGCCAAGATGACTCCTTGAAGACTAAGGTGTGTCTAACCCAGGCCATGGTATTTTCAGTCACCTCCTATGCATGTAAAAGCTGGACAATAAATAGGGAAAAATGAAGAAGAGTTGATGCTTTTGAGTTGTAGTGTTGGTGAAGAATATTGAGACTACCATGGACTAACAAAAGAACTAACAAATCTATTCTGGAGGAAGTGCAACCAGAATGCTCCTTGGAAGCAAGAATGGCCAGATTTCCTATCACCTACTTTGGTCATGTTGTCAGAAGGGACCATTCTCTGAAGAAGGATATCATGTTCTGTAAAGTGGAGGGTCAATGAAAAAGGAGAAGACCTTCAACAAGATGGATTGACATAGTGGCTGCAACAATAGGCTCAGGTATAGAAGGGATCATGTGCTTATCTAGAATTATGATAAGCACAGGACTGGGCAGTGTTTCATTCTGTTGTACGTAAGGTTGCTATGAGTAGGAGATGACTCAAAGGCATTTAACAACAACAACAATCTTTAGAGAAGGAGACTGCTACATCTTTCTCCATGGAGTGGATGGTGGTTCCAAACCACAGACATTTTTGTTAGCAGCCAAGCTCTTAATCACTGTGCTACCAGGTCTACACTAGAAGGTAAACACACTAAAAAAAAAAAAAAAAAGTTGATTGGGGGATCTATGTAGGAGATCCTGGATAGAGTGGGAGAACAATGTAGAATGAAACTCAAAATCACACACACACATAAAAGGGTCCAGGTTTGCTGGTCTGATGGAACCTGGTGGAACCCTGAGTCTATGGCCCCTAGCTGCCCTTCAGGTCTGGAATTGAACCCACTCCTGTGGTTTCCAGACAAATAAAAGACAGGCCTATGAATGAGCTGAACATTTACATTAGGTAGATACACTCCTTGGAGAGATCAATCATAGGAGAATAGAAGGGCTGTGTATGCACAAGGAGACTGCTTGGGGGCAGAAATGCATGGGAGTGAAGGACACAGGGAAGAGGTAACTATGGGGAGGAAGTGGAAAGAGAGCTGTTGCATTGTGGGAAATAGCAGTTAATGTCATGAGACAAAGTGTATGTAAAATGCTGTATGAAAAATGAATTTGCTCTGTAAACTTTCACCCAATGACAATACAAATTAAAAAAAAAATGTGAGCATATCAAACTCTGCTCTCAGATAACTGAAAGAACTCTCAATAGCCAAAGCTGTAACAATTTGTGCAACAAAATAAAGTAGTGCTGGATTATAATCCAAAGTATAAAATAAATATCAATGAGTCCATACTGATATAAATACACGGTTGAGCAGCTATGTGAGTGGGTAAAAAGAGACAAATCTCCCATGCAGACAAATTCCAAATTTATGTATATACTTCTCCCTGAGGATGTGGAGCATAACTCCCCAGCCTTAAGTATGGCCTACACAGAGTGACTTCTTCCCAAAGAGTAACTTTACAGTGGAGAAACCTGACAAACAGTACATAAGCCAGGTAATCAAGGTCAACATTAACAGCTGGGAGACTACATCTTGTTGATAGTATATACCCTTGATGTGATGTTATGGAAATGGCACTTTATAGTCTTCCCAAAATATATACATTTGGTCTAATCATGAGAAAAACATCAGACAATTCTTAATTGAGGGACATTCTACAAAACATTTGACCTAATCGTCAAAAACAAAATGAAAGTCATCAAAAACAATGAAAGTCTGAGAAATTGTCACAGCCAAGTGTAGTCTCAGGAGACATGACAACTGAATAAAATGTGGTATTCTGGATGGGATCGTGGAACAGAAAATGACATTAGGTAAAAAATAAGGAAATCTGAGTAACATATGGACTTTCCCTCCCTTTGTTATAACAACCACTTCATTCACCACAAAACTTGAATGTCCAATTACTCATTCTTTCTTAAACATCGTATAAAAGATCAACCCATTCAACAAGTCTCCAGTATTATGTCTTACCTTCTTCTCCATGAAATCCAAAAATAAAATACTTACATGCACCTCTTAATTCTGTTAATATTCTCATGTTTATCTGGGCATACATTTCTTAAGGCCACACTAATTAGTCTCTTCTTACCACTGCATTTCTGTATAATATAGAATTACATAAGTGTGTGTTTGTGTGTATTCTCATACATATACCAGCAGGATAAACTAACTAAACCAAGTATACAGCTATATATATATATTCTTCCAGAGTTCATCAGACTTCATGCTAACTACCAACATTTCTGAACCAAAAAAGAGTTCTTTTATACAGTACACAAATAAAGCCTTTCTGTTAAAGTTACTATTTTTCAAACTGCCACTTGCAACAAGGTGGTCGTTTAGAAATAATTCTCTTCCAAACCAGGGTAATTTTACATAGTACTTCCCTTAATTATATCTCTTCTTGGTTTGATTTTTGAAGCCTGAACCAGCTGGAATATTCCTCGCAATATAACATCTGAGCTCTGAACAAACTGAGAAAGGGCTGTGTAAAGAAATACAAACAAACAAAAATAACTCTAACCTTGAGATGAACCAATGCACTCTTGGGCGGTTATTATCTCTTCAAGATTTATGTCCTACCATCTAGTTCATTTAATTGAACATGACTTCTCTGCCGTCTAGCCCATTAGCTGGGAGAATACACGAGCAGTTTGAACTCCAAAGTGTCAGTGAGATACCCCAAGGTCTGGATCTCACATGTTCAATTTATTATTTGGGCAATCTTAAAATATTCTTAACCTCCCTAAGTCTCAGATTCCTCAGCTATAAAATGCCACATAACAACACCTTCTTTCTATGACTTCAGGAAGGGAGAGCCAGAGGAACAGATTGATAAAGAGAGACTCTTAGATATAAAATATGGTCAAGGTTCAAGATGTTATTTTGGGTGGTGGATACATAGGTGCTTATTACATTATTAAAAATAAATAATTAAACATCTAAATAAACAAACATGGGCCATGAATGAACCAAGGAATATGTTTAATGCAATTCTGTGCATTGATATCATATCATGATAATTAATTTGCAAGGCTGTTATCAGAATTAAATAACATGTAAAGAGTGTTTAGTACATTATGTACACATGTTAACTGTTCAGTAAAGATAGTGGTAGTTCACTATGGCCAGTGCTAGTGGCAAGGGTTGGGGAGGAGGAAGAACATTACTTCTTTTTAAAGAAGTGGTACATTACTTCTTTAAAGAAGTGGCAATACATCAAAAAGACTGATCTATTTCTATTTAGTAACAAAAAAAAAAAAAAAAAAACTCACTGCCATAGAGTTGATTCTGACTCACAGTGACCCCCATAGGGTTTCCAAGATTGTAAATATTTACAGAAGTGATTGCTCCAACTTCCTTCCACAGAGTGGCTGGTGGATTTGAACTGCTGACCTTCTGGTTAGCAGCAAAATCCACTACACTACTAGGCTCCTTACTCACCCAAAAGTCAGGGAAATAAAACTGGACCTAAATAACAAGACTCCCTTTCACAAACTAGATCATTAACATATCATTTCCTGAGGGATATATAATCTAAAAAAAAAAAAAACTCACTGTGGACAAGTCATTTCAACTTGTAGCAACCCCTTCCAGGTGGTGTCTCTATGGAAGTAGATTGCCCAATCTTCCTTCCGAGGAGTGGCTGGTGGGTTTGAACCTCCAGCCTTCTGGTTTGCAGTCAAATGCCTTAGGGACTATGCCACCAAAGCTCACTCAAAAACTCACCCCTGTTGGATTACTAAGGCTGTAAATTTTTATAGGAGCAGACTGTCTCATCATTCTTCTGCAGAGCAACATGGTGGGTTCAAACCACCAAACTTTTGGTTAGCAGCCAAATGGCTTAACCACTAGACCACCAGAGCTCCTATCTACAGCCACAGTGTTATTTAAAATAACTGCTTGTTTGTTTCAAGTATAAAGCATGGTCTTGCCTTCAAAAAGCTTACTCTGTTTAGGGAATAGGAAGGATAGTACTGCAACTTGAAACAATTACAAAATAGAGTGTTGTAGAATGTGTTAAACAAATGCCAATTTCTTGTGGGAATCCAAATAAGGGAGAGAATAAAGAACAGAGAGACAATCAGAAGGCTTCCTGGAACAAGAAATTGAACTTGAAGAGGGCAGGATTTGAAAATCTAGTGAAAATTGTGTTCCAATTTTAAATGAGAGTTTTCTTTCTTTGACTTGCAGAACACAGGAGTGGTATCTGACTCTTATAGCCATTACTTTTCCATTATCAACAAAAGTAGTATGCCCAGGGAGAAAAATAAGAACAAGGTAATGGTTTGACTTGGTGTTATATTAAATGAACTCTCACACTTGCTTCTTAAGTATTAATTTAGTTTCAAAATATACTTTAAAATATTCACCATAGGTAAAGTATATAGGTTGTATCTCAGACTTAAAGCTCATAAGATATGAGAAACTCTGGGGAAAAGAGGAATTGGTAAAGAGAAATAGACATTAAAGTAAGAAAGAATATACAATTTAAAGATAGTAAGGAAGATTGGGCAATCTACTTCCACAGAGATACACCTTGGAAACGCAAGGAGTGTTCACTATGAGTAGGATTCAATTCAATGGCAATGAGTTTGGTACTTTTGGTTTAAGAGACTGTGTTAGGCTGGGTTCTCCACAGAAGCAAAACCAGTAAAGCTTATAGAGAGAAAGGAATTTATCTTAGGAAAATAGCTCATACTCTTATAGAAGGTGGCAAGTCCCAAGTTCTTGGATCAAATGTCAAGCTGAAGGCTTTTCCCGATTCTCACAGCTGCAGGGGCTGATGAGCTCAAGGTAGGCAGGCAGTATACTACTGGCTGTTGACTCCAACGAATGGTGAGTCCAAGATCTCCAGGCCGAATGGTGGATAGTTTGCTCACGGACAGTTGTAGGCAGCACAACAGAATTGGGATCCACAGAAGAATGTCTCTTTACCTAGGATGTCCATTAATATATGGGAAGAAGGCCTCACCCCTAGGGAAACTCCCTTTCAATGGATTGGCAGCTCAAAACATATACATCTGATCCCATCATGGGAACAACCCACATCACAATTTCTTAAATCACAGAATTGTGGTCCAGCCAAGTTGACACACAGCTCCAACTATCATAGTCCACCCCTTGTCAACTTGGCAGTTGTACACATCTTCTTAACCATATATAATCTCTAAATAAGGACAATTATAAAGTCATATTTGGGCCTAACATGATACATTAACACACGTACAACTGAAACACATTAACCTTATTTACATATCACAGTTCATAACAGAAGGAAATAAAAATACTTGATGCACACATACAATGAACAAATGTAACAAACATAGTCCTCATTTCTGCAACTGGTCACATCATCATAGCTGATATTCAGAACTACCTTCTCCCACCACCCATTCTGTATTTCCCTTGCCCTCAGAAAGCACCTCAGCTGGTCATGGTTCTTTGCCTGGTGGAGTGACCCAAACCTTCATTCCTAAAGGGTCTGGTCCATTACTAGTTATATCAGAATTGGGTTGCTGTAATTTTCCATTGACTTTAATCACAGGGCATGATAGTACTAAGAATTCTTAGTATATAGAATCTATAGAATCCTATAGAATCTATAGGATCTCCTGTATTTCAAACTATTCTTCTTTACCTCCATTATGTAATGTCAGTCCAATTTTCCCTTGGCAATCAGGATCTATCACATCAGATAGTACAGTAATGCCCTTCTTTCTCTGTTGATCCAGAGCCATGAGGAAGTCAAAATGGCCAGGTGGCATTCTTAATTTCCAGTTCAATACAATCACTATTGTGTCTCCAGGTGGGAGTGTTCCCCCCTTTGGGACTAAGATCTCCAGACCTGCAGAGCATAGGGTAGCAGGGACAAGAAACAAAACTTTCCTGAGTGGGCTACTAGGGGTAATAGTGAGTGGTACCACTCCTGTTTCCACCATTTGGTTCCTGGACCCATGAATCCTGGCTATTGGAGAAACAGAACTGTATATTGGATGCTGGTTTAGAGCATATACAGCCTCCTGGAGAACATTGCCCCAACCTTTTATGGTATTGCCACCTAGCTGGCACTGTAATTGTGTTTTCAGTAGGCCATTCCATCATTCTATCAAGCCAGCTGCTTCAGGATGATGGAGAATATGGTAAGATCAGGGAATTCCATGAGCAGAGGCCCACTGCCGCACTTCGAAAAGACTGGCATGAGAGACAGCAGGAGCAGAGCCAAGAGACCAGCATGAGAGATGGCAGTAGCAGAGCCCAGAGACAGGCATTAAACAACAACAGGCTTACCAGCCCACAGAGGAGAAAGCCAGGTGCTATTGGGTAGACGGCTTCCTGGCAGAGTGGGTTGCTTCGGGGGTTAACTGGTAGAGAAGACCAGCATAAAATGGAGTAGCAGGTTGGCCAGCCCATGGAGCAAAAAAGCTGAGTGTTTCTAGGGCAGGAAGATTTTAGTGGAGCGGGTTGCCTTCGGCATTAAGTGGCAGAAGCAGAAAGACCAAGGAAATGGAAGTAGAGCTGCCTCAGCCTGAAATGGTAGGACCATGGCCTTTGGGGGTGGAACCACCACAGCCCCCTAGGTTTCAAAGAGCCAGGCCTTCACCAACTTGGTTGTGGAGTGTGGGGCTGCTCGTTCATGTGAGCCAGTGGGATCGAGCCACAGCTGCTGCGCAAGAGTGAGGGGTGAGGCTGCCATGCCCAAGAGGGAGAGGAATGGGGTCTGCCAGGCCAAGGGGGTGAGATTGCCACTTAGAGGAACTAGGGGACTGGAGCCACCCAGTAAAGATCTGTACAGATGCCACCCAATGAAGATCTGTACAGATGCCAAGTTGACAAGGGGTGGAATTGTGGTAGTTTAGTTTGTGTGTCAACTTGGCTGGGCCTGGTTGACTGGCTGGGCAGCTGGATGTAGTATTTCCCATGATGAGACTGGTAATCAACTCCATGGTGAAATCTACTGTGAGCAGCTGAGTAGCTACCTTAGGGAATGTGGTCTGCTTCTTGTATACAAGCAGAAGGTTTGGAGAATGGTCTCCAGCTTATGGCATGCTCAGACCCTGCATGTAGCCACATCGTTGTTCAGCAGCCTGCTATGCTCTGCCAACCTTGGGACTTTCAATGGATTTGAATTAGTGGCCTGCCACATTGTTTGGTAAAATTGGGACTGTGCCTTTTTACTTGTCAACCTTGGGCTTGGCAGCCTCAGCAGCCAGTAGTTGCCTGAGTAAAGAAAAGCCTCTAGCTTCAGTGGGTCGGGAGCAGGAAGCAGAGCTGAAGCCCAAGGTTGAAGGGCTTTGACCCAGCCCCTAGAGCCTGGCACTTTAACTTGGACTTAAAGCCTCCAAATTGTAAGAATAAACCCCTGTTTGTTAAGGCCATCCCATTTATGGTATATTCTTGTCAGAGCAGCGCTAGGTAACCAGAACATAGACAAAGTAGACAGTGAATGTTTTTCTCTATAGATTACTAAAATATCACATAAAATGTATAATTATGATGAAAAAGTAGTCATTTAAATTAGCCAAATTCCCAAATAGTGAAATAAATTACTAATTGCTTGATTTTAGATAAATATATATACCTGCTCCTCACTTATCAACATGATTAGATTCCAAAGAATAAGTCATTATTTGAAAATCAGCATTATGCAAAAATGGAGAATGATCACATCAGATCACAAAATGGAAGATGACTACATCATTACATAACTTCCAAGTTACATCCTTAAAGAAATGCCAGATGATATCATTACATTACCGCCAAACCATTGAGAATCGTGGCACAGCCAAGGTGACACATAACTTTAATCGTCACAGGCAGCATTATTCTTGATATTGCCGGATATATATTCATTACTGCCAGATGTATGTTGTTAATGTGCAAAATAGTTGGATAGTAGATTTCTCACTATTGTAAAAAATGCCAAATGTCAAATATTGAGATAGTTTAAAATGAGAAGTACGTGTATTGGATACTAGCAGTTCAATAAAACAAAATCTGCATGAATAACAAATGATAAATTAATGCTTCTTTCTACTCAGAAATGCTAAGATCCCTTTAATTTTATTTATTGGAATGAATCGTCATCCTAGGAAATACATACTATACTAAAACAGTATAAATATTCAGAAAAGAATGGCATTGTTGCTTGAAAAGTAAGATTTGTTTATGAAAAAATGATTAGAAATTACTCTAAAATCTGACACATCAGTTAGAAAAAAGTAAGGATTTAACTGAAATATGAAAAATTATAAAAGATACATTGTAAACTTAGTTACATGCCCAAATTTCCTACTGCTAATAAATCTAAAACAAGATTTTTTATTAAATTAGAAACTAATTTCAGGGGAAGAAAAAGTACAGGGTATAAGAATTGCCTCTCAAATCTCCCAGAATGAAAAAATATACAAAACTTTATTTAAGTGAAAATAGTGTGCTGTTTTGAGAAATAAGGTGATATTTAACAAATACGTTGTTGTTGTTGTTGTTATTTGCCATCCAGTCAAACCCAACCCATAGTGACCCCTCCTTGGGTTTCTGAGGCAGTGTCACTACAGAATAGATTGCTCAACCTTCCTTCCAAGGAGTGGCTGGTGGGTTTGAACCACCAGCCTTCTGTATGTAACAAATACATATTCATTAAATATTTATTAAGCTCTTGCTACAAACCCTCTTTAGAAGCTTTCTGATATCAGTGAGCAAGACAGACCAAGTCCCCACTTTCATTGAGCTTATATTCCACTGGGACGGACAGAGAACAAACAAGTAAAGAATTACACAAATCATATAATTTCAGATTGTGATAAATGCTATGAAGAAAGCAAACCAAGAAACAGAATAGAGAGTGACAGGGGATGTGGTGAGGTGCGGTGTAATTTTATACACTGTGGACAGAGAAAACTTCTCTGAGGTTATATCTGAGCAGAGATCTGACTGATGAAGAGAAACCAGCCATGTGAACATCTAGGGCAGAGATTTCCAGTCCAAGGCCACAGCAATTATACAGACCTCATAGGAAGAGAGATAGCTGAGTGGGAGATGGATGAATGGATGGAAGGATAGTCAACTTTTAACATTTAGAATACTGAAAGGAAACCTCTGCTATCTACTAATTTATTTGTGTCTTACTTAATAGACAGAACTGGTGTAAAACTAGGCATCAAATTTTCTTTGTAGGAAGACTTTTAGCTACTAATTCAATGTCTTTGATAGTTATTGGACTGTTCAGATTTTCTATTTATTTTCATATTTGTAATAACTTTATTGAGGCATATTTTGCATATCACATAACTGACCCTTTTCAAGTGTACAATAGAATGCTTTGTTTTAGAAAAATTTACCAAGTTGTGCTTTGTTATGTTGTTGTTATGTGCCGTTGAGTCGGACCCGACTCATAGCGACCCCTCCTTGGGTTTCCGAGGCAGTATCACTACGGAAGTAGATTGCCCCATCTTCCTTCCAAGGAGTGGCTGGTGGGTTTGAACCACCAGCCTTCTGATTAGCAGTCAAGTGCCTTAGACACTACGCTACCAGAGTTGCCATTGTGCAACCAACACCATAAATCAGTTTTAGAACATTTTCATCACCCCAATAAGATGAGGTCATGCATAGCAAATAACAACTCTGCTCCTCCTTCCACATTACTCTCAGGTAACAACTACTTTACTTTTCATCTCTATAGCTTTGCTTTATTTGGAGCATTCACATCACACAATTGGTTTTTTTATCAAAAAATTATTGAGCATTTATTAGAGGTCATTCCATGTTGACCATCCATTATGAACAGCAGTGAAACACTGTCTGATATATACTGGAAACTTTACAAATAGCCCTAAAACATTGTCTGATATAGTGCTGGAAGATGAGCCCCTCAGGTTGGAAGGCACTCGAAATACAACTAGGGAAGAGCTGCCTTCTCAAAGTAGAATCGACCTTAATGACATGTGTAGAGTAAAGCTTTCAGGACCTCCATTTGCTGAGGAGGCACAAACAGCTGCAAACAGCCATTAATAATAAAATGTGTGATGTACAAAGTATGAATCTAGGAAAATTGGAAGTTGTCAAAAATGAAATGGAACACATAAAAATTGATATCCCAGGCATTAATTAGCTGAAATGGACTGGTTTTGGCGATTGTGAATCAGACAATCAGATGATCTACTATGCCAGGAATGACAGATTTAACAGGAATGGCAAGGCATTCACTGCCACAAAGAATGTTTCAAGATCTATCCTGAGGTACAATGCTGTCAGTGAAAGGATAACATCCATACGCCTACAAGAAAGACCAGTTAATACTACTGTTATTCAAATTTATGCACAGACCATTAAACCCAAAGTTGAGGGCACTGAAGATTTTTACCAACTTCTGCAGTCTGAAATTGACCAAACATGGAATCAAGATGTCTTGATTATTACTGGTGATTGGAACACAAAAGTTGGAAACAAAGAAGAATCATCGGTAGCTGGAAAATATGGTCTTGCTGATAGAAATGACACTGGGGAGTACATGATAGAATTTTGCTGCTTGCTTTTGCAAGACCAATGACTTATTCATTGAAAATACCTTTTTTCAACAATGTAAATGGCAGATATACATGTGGACCTCACCAGAAATTTGGAAGACAGCTTCCTGGCCAACGGACTGGAAGAGATCCATATTTGTAACCATTCCAAAGAAAGGTAATCCAACAGAATGTGGAAACTGTTGAACAATATCATTAATATCACACATAAGCAAAATTTTGCTGAAAATAATTCAAAAACAGTTGCAGCAGTATATTGACAGGGAGCTTCCAGAAATGTAAGCTGGATTCAGAAGAGGACATGGAACAAGGTATATCATTGCTGATGTCAGATGGATCTTGGATGGGAGTAAAAAATACCAGAAAAATGTTTACCTGTGTTTTATTGACTATGCAAAAGCATTTGACTGTGTGGATCATAACAAATTATGGATAACACTGAGAAGTACAGAAATTCCTGAGCACTAAACTGCGTTCATGAGGAATGTGTAAATAGACCAGGAGGCTATCGTTTTGAAAAGAATAAGGAGATATTCATGGTTTAACATCAGGAAGAATGTGCATCAGCACTATATCCTTTCATCATACTTATGAAATCTGTATGCTGAGCAAATAATCCAAAAAGATGGACCATATGGAGGAGAACGTGACATCAGGATTGGAGGAAGACTCAGTGACAACTTGAGATATGCAGACAACACAACCTTGCTTGCTGAAAGTGAAGATGACTTGAAGCACTTACTGATGAAGATTAAAGACTACAGTCTTCAGTATGGATTACCCCTCAACATTAAAAAAAAAAAAAAAAGAAAGAAAATCCTCACAACTGGACCAATAAGGAACAACACAACAAATGGAGAAAAGATGGAAGTTGTTAAAGATTTCATATTACTTGAATCCACAATCAACAACAATGGAAGGAGCAGTCGAGTAGTATTGTACTGGGCAAATCTGCTGCAAAAGACCCCTTTAAAGTCCTAAAGAGCAAAGATGTTACTTTGAAGACTAAGGTGCACCTAACCCAAGCCATGGTATTTTCAATCGCCTAATAAGCATGTGAAAGTTGAACTATGAATAAGAAAGACTGAAGAAGAGTTGATGCTTCTGAGTTGTGGTGTTGGTGAAGAATGCTGAACGTACCATGGACTGCTCAAAGAACTAACAAATCTGTTCTGGAGAAAGTGCAGCCAGAATGATCCTTGAAAGTGAGAATAACCAAACTTTGTTTCATCTACTTTGGTCATGTTGTCAGAAGGGACCATTCCCTATAGAAGGATATCATGACTGGTAAAGTAGAGGGTCAGTGAGAAAAGGGAAAGACCCTCTACAAGATGGACTGACACAGTGGCTGCAACAATGGGCTCAAGTATAGAAAGAATTGTGAAGACGGCATATGACCAGGCATTGTTTCATTCTGTTGTACATAGGGTTGCTATGAGTTGGAGCTGACTCAACAGCACCTAACAACAACAACATCCATGTTGTAGTATGTGGTAGGCAGAATACAGGCCTATGAAGATGCCCATATCCTAATCCCTGGAAACTGTGAATATATTACCATACACAGAAAAAGATACTTTGCAGATATGATTAAGTTGAGAATATTGAGATGGGGAGACTATTCTGGAATGTGAGGGGACCTGTGTTAGACTGGTTCTCTAGAGAAACAAAAAACAGCAAAGCTAATATACATAGAGAGAGAGAGAAATTTATCTTAGGAAAATGGCTCACAAACATATAGAAGCTGGCAAGTCCAAAGTCCCTGGATCAAACATCAAGCTGGAGGCTTTTCCTGGCTCCCACAACCGCAAGAGCCAAGAAGCTCAAGGCTGGCAGGCAGTACACTGGCTGTTGACTCCAACAAATGATGAATCCAAGACCTCCAGGCCAAACAGTGGACTGCTCACTCACAGACAGTTGTAGGCAGCACAACAGAATCCCAATCCACAGAAGAATGTCTCTCTTCCCAGGATGTCCCTGGATATCCTGGAAACAGGCTACACCCCTAGGGAAACTCCC
>NW_006921622.1:10706234-10707717 GCF_000298275.1 Orycteropus afer afer
GGCCGAGTGGCATTCTTAATTTCCAGTTCAATGCAATCAGTATTGTGTCTCCAGGTGGGAGTGTTCCTCCCTTTGGGACTAAGATCTCCAGACCCGCAGAGCATAGGGTAGCAGGGACAGGAAGCAAAAATTTTTTGAGTGGATCACTAGGGGTAATAGTGAGTTGTACCAATCCTGTTTCCACCCCTTGGTTCCTGGACCTGTGAATCCTGGCTATTGGAGAAACAGAACCATATATTGGACACTGGCTTAGAGCATATATAGCCTCCTGGAGAACATTGCCCCTACTCTTCAAGGTATTGCCACCTAGCTGGCGCCATATTTGTGTTTTTAAGAGGCCATTCCATCGTTCTATCAAGCCAGCTGCTTCAGGATGATGGGGAACATGGTAAGACCAGTGAATTCCATGAGCATAAGTCCATTGCTGCACTTCATGTGCTGTGAAATGAGTCCCTTGATCTGAAGCAATGCTGTGTGGTACACCAAGATGGTGGATAAGGCATTCTGTAGTCCATGGATGGTAGTTTTAGCAGAAGCATTGTGTGCAAAGAAGGAGAATCTATATCCAGAATAAGTATCTGTTCCAGTAAGAACAAAACACTGTCCTTTCAATGATGGAAGTGGTCCAATGTAATCAACCTGCCACCACATTGCTGGCTGATCATCCCGAGGAATGGTTCCAAATCGTGGACTCAGTGTTGGTCTCTGCTGTTGGCAGATTGAGCACTCAGCAGTGGCGGTAGCCAAATCAGCCTTGGGAAGCGGGAGCCCATGTTGCTGTGCCCATGCATAACCTCCATCCCTGCCACCATGGCCACTTTGTTCATGATCCCATTGAGCAATGACAGGAGTAAGTGGGGAAAAAGGATGCCTGGTTTCCACTGAACATGTCATTTTATCCACCTGATTGTTAAGTCCTCCTCTGCCGAGGTCACCTTTTGGTGGGCATTCACATGAGACACAAATTCCTTTACTCCTTTGGCCCATTCAGAGAGATCTATCCACAAACCTCTTCCCCATACATCCTTATCACCACTCTTCCAATCATGCTCCTTCCAAGTCCCAGACCATCCAGCTAAGCTGTTAGCCATAGCCCATGAAGCCGTATATAATCGCACATCTGGCCATTTTTCTTTCCATGCAAAGTGAACAGCCATATGCACAGCTCGAAGTTCTGCCCATTGGGAGGATTTCCCTTCACCACTGTCCTTTAAGGAAGTCCCAGAAAGAGGCTGCAGTGCCACTGCTGTCCACTTTCGAGTGGTGCCTGCATATTGCACACAACCATCTGTAAACCAGGCATGAGTTTTCAACTGATCATAAGGAACTCCCCATGAGGCTATAGGTGCAGAGTGGGACAGGGAAGGTAATGTGACTGGAGTGGAGACCATAAGCATTTGGGCCATTTCCTTGTGCAACTTACTTGTGCCTTCAGGTCCTGCTCAAGCCTGATCTCTGATATACCACTTCCATTTAATGATGG
>NW_006921622.1:10709387-10711180 GCF_000298275.1 Orycteropus afer afer
GACTGACATTATAGATTTTTGGCAATGTAGTGGGGTCCTTCCTGAAAGGGACCTGGCCTCCCTTTCATTCAAGGGGTTGTGGGTCTGTAAACTGACTCAAGTCTGGGAATTGATTGAGAGGTTGTGACTCTGTATTCTGGTGATTCAATCTAGGTTGCTGTTCACGTGATCTAGAATTCTTCTGTCTATACAGATCAAGTAAATATTTAGTAGGATTACCATGTATTTCACTACTAGGAACACCATGAGCAAGTAACCAATGCCATAATTCCACATGAGTCAGACTATTCTGATTAGTGTTCCGACTGCTGTCCATTATGGTAACCATGCCCACCTTGCCTTTGTTGATTAACTGCTGCCACTTGGCCCCTACTACCACGGGGTCCAATCAGTCCCATCGTAGTTAAGTGTCTTAGTTCATTTAGGACAGTTCCCACTGTCAATCAGGTTTACATAAAATAGCAATCACAGCAGTCTTCAAGGATGCTGGAGCTCCCTTCACAAATTTATTCCTCACGGTACTGGTGAAAAGTGTGTCTTCTGGACTCTCCATTTCTGGCTCTAAGGGTCTAATCTGATAAATCCATTCTAACAGGCCAATTTCCCTAAGCCTCTGGATACCTTCTTCTACATTAAACCAAGGCAGGTCTGGTACTTCAACTTGACTTAAGGTAGGCCACCACATAACCCATGCCTCAGTAAGTAACCAAATAAACTATTAGATCCTTTCCTAACCTCTCAAGCGGAGACATTGAATGAAGAATCCATACTTAGTGGGCCTAAATCAATAAACTCAGACGGATCCAATGTTACATTCCTTGCACCATTATCCCACACCCTCAATAGCCATTCCCATACATATTCTCCAGGTTTCTGTCTATACATGTTAGCAAAATCAAGTAGGCCTTTTCGGGTATAGCATATTACCTCCTCAGTCACACTTTCCATTTCACCTTTTGAGGCTCGCTTGGACTTGACTTTAGTTATGGGTCTCGTAGCAACAATGGGTGCTTGAGGCAGTTCCTGAGAGCATTCAGGAATGTCTTCCATGACCTCTGCCTCAAACAATGATCTAGCAGGACCGGTTTGGCTAGTGCCATCAAACTGAGGGGGAGGAGATAATGGTTTTACAGTAATCCATTCAGATGGGAGGGATTCAACAGAATTTACAGGCTCCATATCCTGATCTTCCTGATTATCTGTCCATATGTCCCCATTGCAGGTTTCAGGATCCCATTTTTTTCTAATCAATGCCCTCACTTTAACATCAGACACTGTTCTGGATTGGCAATTTAGTTGGCGTTGTAATTCAGCCACCTTACAATAAAACTCTGGGTTTGGTTTTCAGCAATATCTGCTCTATTACTAGAAGATAAAAGGCTTTCTTTCAGAGCACAGCTGGAAGCATTGAGGTCTTTTATGTGGTGCTTAAGCCGAGACTCAGCAGCTGTGAGCTCATCTCGCTCTTTCACCACTTTATCCAGTGTAAGTAAGACCAACCAATCAGCTTCCTTATACTCCTCATTCTGACAAAACTGCAGAAAAGTATATCTGATCACCCAGAACGTCACTTCTCACAAGTACTTGATCTATTGGTGGTGCTATTTCATGTATTAATTTTGCCACTTCATGCAACTGATTAGTAGGGCCCTCTTTACTAGCAGACGCAGAGTCGCTAGTGTTATTAAGATTAATCAAACTGGAGAACCAATCTAGGAAACCCATCCTTATGATTTTGTCTCTCTAGAACCACTCCCGGTACCAAATGTGTTAGACTGGGTTCTCTAGAGAAA
>NW_006921622.1:10711438-10718702 GCF_000298275.1 Orycteropus afer afer
GAAAATGGCTCACAAATGTATAGAAGCCGGCAAGTCCAAAGTCCCCGGATCAAACGTCAAGCTGGAGGCTTTTCCTGGCTCCTGCAACCGCAGGGGCTGAGGAGCTCAAGGCTGGCAGGCAGTACACCAGCTGCTGACTCCAACAAATGATGAATCCAAGATCTCCAGGCCGAACGGTGGACTGCTCACTCACAGACAGTTGTAGGCAGCACATCAGAATAGCGATCTACAGAAGAATGTCTCTCTTCCCAGGATGTCCCTGGATATCCTGGAAGCAGACCAGACCCCTAGGGAAACTCCCCTTGAACAGATTGGCCATTCAGAACACAGTCATCCGATCCCATCATGGGAACAACCACACAGAACTGGATCCAGCCAAGTTGACACACAGCTCCAACTATCACAGGATCCAGTGTAATCACAAGGGTCCTTAAAAAAGCAAGAGAATGAGATGTGATTTTGGAAGCTGAGTCAGAGAAAGATTTGAAGATGTCACACTACTTGCTTGGAAGATGGTATGCTGCTTGCTTTGACAACGGATGAAGGGATCAAAGGATTCATGTAGCTCTAGTGGTTGGAAGGGGCCTAGACTCTAGAAAAGGCAAGAGAACAGATTGTCCAATAGAGGCTCCAGAAGGTTCACCTTGCTTACACCTTGATTTTAGCCCAGTGAAACTCATTTTGGACTTGCCACTTCCAGAACTAGTATTGCTGGGTGCCACCGAGATTGTTCCAACTCATAGTACAACAGGATGAAACATTGCCTGGTCCTGCACCATCCTCACAATTGTTACTGGCCTTGAGTCTATCCTTGTAGCCACTATATTAATCTATCACATTGAGAGTCTTCCTCTTTTTTGCTGACTATCCACTTTACCAGGCATGATATCCTTCTCCAGGTACTGTTCTCTCCTGACAAAATGACCAAAGTATGAGAGCAAAGTCTTCTAGCTGTATTTTATCCAACACAGGCTTGTTTGTTCTTCTGGCAGCCTATGGTATATTCTATATTCTCCAGCATCATAATTCAAAGTATCACTTCTTCTGAGGTCTTCCTTACACATTGTCCAGCTTTCACATGCATATGAGGCTACTGAAAATACCATGGCTTGGATAAGGTACATCTTACTCTTCAAAATGACATCCATGCTCTTTAATACTTTAAAGAGGTCTTTCACAGCCATTTGCCCAATGCAAAATGCCATTTAATTTCTAACTGCTGTTTCCAGGAGCACTGATTGTGGATCCAAGTAAAATGAAATCCCTGACAACTTCAATCTTGTCTCCTTTACCATAATGTTGCTTACTGGTCCAGTTGTGAGAATTTTTGAGTTCTTTGTGTTGTGATATAATCCATACTGAAGGCTGTAGACTTTGATCTTCATCAGTATGAGATTCAAGTCATTTTCAACTTCAGCAAGCAAGGTTGTGTCACCTGCATATCACAGGTTGTTAATGAGTCTTCCTCCAATCCTGATGCCATGTTCTTCTTCATGTATAGTCCAGTTTCTCAGATTATCTGCTCAGCATACAAATTGAGTAAGTATGGTGAAAGGATACAACCCTAATGCACACCATTCCTGATTTTAAACCATGCAGTATTCCCTTGTTCTGTTCAAACAACTACCTTTTAGTCTATGTACAATTTCGTCATGAACACAAGTAAGTGTCTTGGAATTCCTATCCGTCTCCACATTATCCATAATTTGTTATGATGCACACAGCTGAACACATTTGCATAGTCAATAAAACATAAGTAAACATCTTTTTGTTATTTTTTGCTTTCAGCCAAGATCCATGTGCCATCAGCAATGACGTTCCTCGTTCCATGCACTCTTCAGAATCCAGCTTGATTTTTTGGCAGTTCACCATCTATGTACTACTGCAACCACTTTTTAAATTATCTTCAGAAAAACTTTACTTGTGTAATATATTAATGATTAATGATACTGTTTGATAATTTCCACATTTTGTTGCATTGTCTTTCTTTGGAATAGGCACAAATATGGATCTCTTCTAAATGGTTGGCCAGGTACCTGTCTTCCAAATTTCGTGGCATGAACAAGTTAGTGCTTCCAGTGGTGAATCTATTTGTTGGAACATGTCAATTAGCATTCCGTCCATTTCTGCAGTTTTGTTTTTCACCAATGAGTTCGGTGCAGTTTGGACGTCTTCCTTCAATATCATCGGTTCTTGATCATATGCTACTTCCTAAAATGGTTGAATGTCAACCAACTATTTTTGGTACAGTGACCCTATATTCCTTCTATCTTCTTTTGATGATTCCTGCATCATTCGATGTTTTTCCCATGTTGTTATAAGTGCCAATGAGTCAGCTCTGACTCATAGCGACCCTATGTAAAACAGAACAAAACACTGCCTGGTCCTGCGCCATCTTCACAATCCTTGCTATGCTTGACCCCATTGTTGTAGCCACTGTGTCAATACAGGTCATTGAGGATCTTCCCATTTTTCACCAACCCTCTACTTTACCAAGCATTATATCCTTCTCCAAGAACTGGTCCCTTTTGACAACATGACCAAAGCAGGTAAGACAAAGTCTGGCCATTCCTACTTCTAAGGAGCATTCCAGGTGCACTTCCTCCAGGATAGATTCATTTGTTCCTCTGACAGTCCACTGTATTTTCAGTATTCTTCACCAACATCACAATCTAAAGACATCAACTCTTCTTTGGTCTTCCTTATGTGTTGTCCAGATTTCATACCATATGAGGCAACTGAAAATGCCATGGCTTGGGTCAGGCACAGCTAAGTCTTCAGGAGTGCCTTCCATCTTCATCAGATTATGTTTCACTGCTATTCATAAGGTTTTCAGTGGCCAATTTTTTCAGAAGTGGATGGCCCAGTCCTTCTTCCCAGTCTGCCTTAGTCTGGATGCTCCACTAAAACCTGTCCACCATGGATGGCTGTGCTGATATTTGAAATACTGGTGGCATAGCCTCCAGCCTCACAGCAACATGCAAGCCAATATAGTATGACAAACTGACAGCTAAGTGTTGAATTTTACCCATAGAATCCTTTAATATTGCGACTCAAGACCTGAATTTTTTCTTCAGTTCCTTCAGTTTGAGAAACACCAACCATGTTCTTCACTTTTGATTTTCTAACTCCAGTTCATTGCATACTTCATTATAATACTTTACTTTGTCCTCTAGAGCAGCCCTTCGAAATTTCTGTTCAGCTTTTTTACTTCATTTCTTCCATTCACTTTAGTTACTCTTTGTTCAACAACAAGTTTCAGAGTCTTTTCTGACATCCATTTTGGTCTTTTCTTTCTTCCCTGTCTTTTTTTAATGACCTTTTGCTTTCTTCAAGTATGATATCCTCTTATACAACTCATCTGGTCTTTGGTCATTAGTGTTCAATAGGTCAAATCTATTGTTGAGATGGTCTCTAAATTCAGATGATATAATCAGGGTCATATTTTGGAACTGTAGGATAACAAATTTGTGTTGTTTTAAGCCACTAAGTTAGCAGTAATTTGTTATAACAATAGGAAAGTAATATATAGTATATAGTCATTGTTCATTCATTTATATTGCTGAATAATATTCCACTGTATGGATATAGCATGTTCTGTATATCATTCAATAATTGATGGACATTTAGGCTATCTTCAATTTTTGGCTATTATGAGTAATGCTGCTAAGAAAAGTCACGTCAAGTCTTTGTAGGGATATCTGCTTTCATTTCTCTTGGGTAAGTACCTAAGAGTGAAATTGCTGGGTGATAGGTTAATTTATGTTTAACTTTTTATGAAATTGCTGAACTTTTTTCAAAGTGGCTTCATGATTTTACATTCCCACCAGCAATATATGAGTTCTTACTTCTCTGTATCTTTGCTGATACTTGTTACTGTCTGTTAATTTTTTAATTATGGTCATTTTAGTGAGTGTGAATGATTTATTTGTTTTAAAATCTATTCTCAAAGATTGTATTTTTCTAGGAAGAAAATTTATCTAAGTTTCCAAATATATTCTTATAGCTCTTTACAATATTCAGTTATCCTTTCAATGCTAAAACATCTATAACTATGTCCCTTTTCTATTCCTAAAGGAGCTCTACTGGCACAGTGCCTAAGGCATTTGACTGTTAACCATAAGGTTGGTGGTTCAAACCCACCAGCCACTCCATGGAAGGAAATCTGGGCAATCTACTTTCATAAAGATTTACCACCTCGGAAACCCAAAGGGGGTCACTATAGTCAAAATAGACTCAATGACTGTGAGTTTGGTTTTGGTTTTGGTTCTATTCCTAATATTTTTTTCCCTTCATTTCTTTTTCTTTTTCACTAATCTTGCAAAAGACTTGTCAATTTTATTATTCTTTTCAAAGAATGTAGTTTTGACATTTTGGTCCTCTTTTTTGTGCATTTTAATTTCATTGTTTCCTGCTATTAATCATTTCCTTTCTTCTACCCCTACTCACCAGGAGCTCTGGTAGCTTAGTGCCTAAGGCACTTGATTGCTAACCAGAAGGCTGGTGGTTCAAACCCCCCAGCCACTTCTTAGAAGGAAGATGGGGCAATCTAATTCCATAGTGATATTGCCTTGGACACTCAAGGAGGGGTCACTGAGTCGGGTCTGACTCGATGGCACATAACAACAACAACAACAACAACAACAACCCCTACTCACCACTTATTGACTATTTTGTTATCCAACATTTTGCATTTACAGCAGTAGTAAAAATCAACTATTTTTTTGCATTAACAATGTACGTCTGCCAGTAATGAACACTGAGATGAGAGATGAGAGTAATGCTAGCTGTGAAGATTAAGGTTATGTGTAAATTTGGCTAGGCCATAATTCTCAGTGGTTTGGCAGTTATGCAATGATATAAGTTGGCAGTTAAGTAATGATAATATAGTTATCCTCTATTTTGTGATCTGATGTGCTCATCCTCCATTTTTGTCTAATGCTGCTTTCACATAATGACCTCGTCTTTGGAACCTAATCATGTCATTAAGTGAGGAGTGGGTATACTTTCTTTTCTGATAGTCTTTTTCTAATTTCTTAAATTGGTTCACCAGATTATTAATTTGGAGTTTCTTCTTTTATAATGTAAGCATTTTAAGCTATAAATTGCCTAGGAAGCACTGCTTTAGCTATGTCCTGTAAATGTTTTGTTATGTTTAACTTTTTATTTAAAGTATAGCACACCTACAGGAAAGTACACAAGTAGTAAGTGTACAACTTGATGAATTATCACAAGGTGAACACACACTATGTAGTCACTACTCAAGCTAGGAAATGTATACTCCCAATCATGCCACTTTCCTTCTTCCCAAAGATAAATTCTGACTTTTAACACGATGGAATAATTTTGCCCTCTTTTTTACTTAGTCTGGACAAAAATGTATCAATTTAATTAGTGTTGTAAAAAAAGATTGTTAACTTTCTTTGATCTACTCCATATTTGTTTGTTTTCTATTTGATTTATGATTTTATTTTTATGATCCCCTCCTGCTTTTGGAAGTGTTTAATTCACTATTCTTTTTATATATTCTTAAGAGGGATGCTTATTTCATTGAGTTAATAATAAATACATTCATGGCTATAAATTTTGCTCTAACCATGGCTTTATCTGAATCCCACATGTTTTGATGTGTTATATTTTCATTACCTTTCAGTTCAAAATATTTTCTTCTTTTCACTGTGATTTCTTATATGACCTAAGGGGTATTTAGAAGAATGCTACTTAAGTCCAAATATTTGGAAATGTTTCTAGTAATTATTCTTATTTGAGTTCTGTATTGATTCAACCCTGGTGAGCAAATGTGCCTTATCCACTATGCCAACAGTTGTTATTGTTATGTCCTCTCAAGTCGGACCTGACTCATAGCAACCACTCCTTGGGTTTCCAAGGCAGTATCCCTATGGAAGTAGATTGCCCAACCTTCCTTCCGAGGAGTGGCTGGTGGTTTTGAACCACCAGCCTTCTGGTTAGCAGTCAAGTGCCTTAGGCACAACGTACCAGAGCTCCTTATACCACCAGAGCTCCTCCAAATAGTCTAGTGGCCTTATAAAGGTTTAACTTGTATTTTCCCCACCTCCATTAATATCCTCCTTGTTTTTTAACCCCAAAATATTAGTTTAATTAATTACCAACCAATACTGTCGATTCACCAACATATTTAAACAATTATTTTGCTTCCATCTTTATTTCTTGCATCATACTCTTTCCTGCAGCATTCACTTTCCTTTCCTTCTCACTGACACGCTCAGTGAGGATCTGCATACATGTCTTACAATGTCTCCACTTCACCTTTACTCTTGAAAGATAATTTAACTGAGTATAGAACTCTAGGTTATTTGCTTTTATATTTTGAAAATATCACATCACTGACTTCTGGTATTTTTTGTTTACAAGCAGTCTGTCATTCTTTCTCTCTGATGGCTTTTGAAGATTTTTCTTGTTATTTTATGTCCTCTAATCTACTGTACTTGGAAGGAAGGTTGGGCAATCCTACTTCTGTAGTGATACTGCCTCGGAAACCCAAGGAGGGGTCGCTATGAGTCGGGGCCGACTCGACGGCAAATAACAATAACAACAACAACAATCTACTGTAATATTTCTATTGTGGATTTGCTGCTGTCTACCCTTCTCAGATTTCCATTTCCTCCTCCAGGCTGAGAACTCATATCTTTTCCTCAATTACAGAAAATCTTCACATCAGTGCAATGTAACAATAAATGTAATAAATAGATGTGTTCAAAATTCTAACAATATGGAAAGGCAACTTCATATTCTCTTCCACTCTCCTCTCTGTCTTCTGAAAGATAAATGTTATTAATGGTTTTCTGTTATTCCTTAAAGAAGATGGTTTTGTTTTGGGTTTTTTTTTTTTTTTTTTGCATATGTGATAATATAGTATCTATTTATACATATTGTTATTTACACAAAAGTCTTCATACCAAGACAACATATCTGACAAGGGACTTATCTCTAGAATCTATAGAAAACTCCAACACCTCTATAACAAAAAGACAAACAATCCAATTAAAAAATGGGCAGAAGACATGAATAGACACTTTACCAAGGACGATATTCAAGTGGCCAACAAACATATGGAGAAATGCTCATGATCACTAGCTATTAGAGAGATGCAAATCAAAACAACAATGAGGTACCATCTTGCTCCAGCACTGGTAGCAAAGTTCAACAAGACAGAAAATAACAAATGCTGGCAAGGTTGTGGAGAGATTGGGACTCTCATACACTGCTGGTGGGACTGTAAAAT
>NW_006921622.1:10718832-10721239 GCF_000298275.1 Orycteropus afer afer
TAGGTGTCCATCAACTGAGGAATGGATAACCAAACTATGGTACATACACACAATGGAATACTATGCAACGCTAAAGAATAATGTAGACTCTGCAAAACACCGTATAACGTGGATAAATTTGGAGGACATTATGCTGAGTGAAATAAGTCAATGACGAAAGGACAAATATTGTATTAGTCCATTATTGTAAAAGTCAAGGAAAGGTTTACCTATGAAGGAAATTTTCTTTGTTGCTTACCAGAGGTAGGAAGGGAAGGTTGGGAAGGCTGTTAGATAGATAGAGATAAGTTTTGATTTGGGTGAAGAGAAGGGCAATGTACCAAATGTGAGTGATCAATATAGTGACATTGAGGAATAGAAAGACATAGAGAGGCACGTGGGAAGTATAGACAACAAAGATGAACCCTTTTGCGCATATAGTATGCCATGGTCAGTGAAGGCAAACAACGGTATATGGGTGGATAGATGGGTGGACAGGCTGAAATACTAGGTATGTATATGAAGTGGAGAGTGCACCCAAGAACATGTACAGGGTTGGGAGACAGTGGTCCAATAACTTTATGTGTATGATCTGAATTCCCAGGTGTATAATGGGGCTGACAAGGGGCAAGGTTGTAGTCACTGCTTAGTCACAGCCAGCTACCTAGAGGGACCGAGTAGTTGAACCTGTGGGCTCAGGAACTAGTCACAGAGGACATCAAGTTCAATTGGCATAAGATACTACACAAATCATTGTTCCACCTTCTACTGTGGCAAGTAGCAACTGAGATCTTAAAAGCTTGCAAGCTGCCATCTAGATGCAACAATGGGTCTCTTCTCATACAGGGCCAAGAAGAATGAAGAAAACCAAAATTTCATGGAAACAATTAGTCCTAGCGACTGGTACACCATCTGATCTGCAGCCTATATGACTATGAGAACAGAAGAAATAGATGGCGCTCAGCTACTACTGTCAACCACTTGGAAGAGGATCTTTGTAGGAGATCCTGGATAGAGAGGGAGAACAATGTGGAACAAAACTCAAAATCATTTGGAAAAAAAAAAGCAGGGAACAGGTTTGCTGGCTCGAGGGAGCCCGCTGGAACCCACTAAGACTATGGCCCCTAGCTGCCCTTCAGGTCTGGAATTGAACGCACAACTGTGGCTTCCAGCCAAACAATAGATAGGCATATCAGCTGAGCATTTACCTGAGGTAGATACACTCCTTGGAGAGAATAAGCATGAGAGAAAGAAGGGCTGCTCAGGGACAGGGAGACAGCTCAGGGGGTAGGAGTGCATGGAGAGATGGACACAGGGAAGAGGTAACTATTGGGAGGAAGTGGGAGGGGAGATGTTGCATTGTGCTAAATTGTGGTCAATGTCACGAGACAAAGTGTATGTGAACTGCTGTATGGAAAGTGTATTTGCTCTGTAAATTTTCACCCAAATCACAATAATAATAATAATAATAAAGAACATGTTTTTATGCATATGTGCTGATATATGTATCCATTTATACATACTGTTATTTACATAAGTCTTCATACCAAGCACACTGTTCTGTACCTTGTTATTTTAATAACATAGCTTAAACATAATTCCATTTAAGAACAAGCAGATATTATTTCAAATGGCTCCAAGGGGGTACATCTAGAGAAAGGTTCTTTGTTTCACTTGGTGAAATGAAACAGAAACACAACCTTATGATGCAATAAAATTTAAAAATTTAACTGAAAGTTTCTGGCAAGATGGCAGACTAGGCAGAAAGACTACACAGACCTTCTTCAACAAAGGAAAACGAAACCAATTAACACAGACACAGAAGATAATCTCGGACCCCTGAGCCTTGAAGGGAAGGATATAGAAGTGCACTAAACCCCAACCAGCAGAAGAATTTGTGTGAAAATACCAAAAAAGGAGACATACAGAGCTGCAGTCTGGCAGTGATCCTAACAGCACAGACAGCATCAAGATTCCCGAGTGGTGGTAGGACCTAAGAATTAACCTAAAAATCAGCCCTGCTAGCCAGGGACTGCACAGAGGACTGCTCTGATGGCTGTGCAATAAATGGAAAATGTGAAGAGAATGGCGGGCTGAGCTGTAGACTTTTGCCAGTCCAGAGGACGCCGCCATTTTGAAGGTTTAAAAGTGGCTTGACTATTTTGGATATTTAAAGAGACAGCGCTCTCACAGATTCCTGGGGCTTAAGAACACGTTCTGCTTTCCAGCAACCCCAAGTCCTCATAAGACACAACTACACCCACACCTCCTGCAACTTCACTTACTGAGCGAGAGCCACTACCTCCTTCTCCACCAATGGACCAATGATAAAAAAACACCAAGAAGAGCCTGAATCACCCTTGGCTGCTCTTCACAAACAGTTAACAGAGATCTAAATACAACAATGCCATGATGCCTCGGAGACAAA
>NW_006921622.1:10722904-10728129 GCF_000298275.1 Orycteropus afer afer
TGGTAAACTGTGGTCAATGACATAAGACAAAGTATATGTGAATTGCTGTATGGAAAGTGAATTTGCTCTGTAAATCTTCACCCAAATCACAATAAAATAAAAAAGAAAAAGAAAAAGAAAAGTGAAATATGAACCGTTCCTCATACCACACACAAAAATTAACTCCAAATGGATGAAAGACTTAAATGTGAAACCTAAAACTATAAAGTTCATCAAAGAAAAACATAGGGGCAAATGTAGAGGCCCTAATTTATGACATAAATAGACTATCAAGCACAAACCAAAATGCACAAACAGTAGAAGATAAACTAGATGATTGGGACCTTCTAAAAATGAAATTCTTATGTGCCTCAGAAGACATCTCCAAAAAGTAAAAAGAGAACCTATAGAATGGGTAAAAATATTCGGCAAGGACATACCAGAAAAGGCACTTATCTCTAAAATTTATAGAAAACTCCAACACCTCAACATCAAAAAGACAAACAATCCAATTAAAAAATGGGCAGAAGACATGAACATACACTTCACCAAAGAAGATATTCAGGCAGCCAACAAACACATGAAGAAATGTTCATGATCATTAGCCATTAGAGAGATGCAAATCAAAACAATCATGAGATACCATCTCACCCCAACATTAACAGCAAAGTTCAAGAAGACAGAAAATAACAAATACTGGCAAGGATGTGGAGACTGGGACTCTCATACACTGTGGTAGGACTGGACTGTAAAATGATATAACCACTGTGGAAATCAGTATGGTGATTCCTTAAAAAGTTGGAAATAGAAATACCATTTGACCTAGCAATCCCATTTCTAAGTTTATATCCTAAAGAAGTAAGAGGTTGGACATGAATAGATTATATGCACACCCATGTTCATCACAGCACTATTCACAATAGCAAAGAGATGGAAACAACCTAAGTGCCTATCAACCAAAGAATGGATAAACAAACTGTGGTACATACACAGAATGGAATACTATGCAACCCTAAAGAATAACATAGACTCTGCAAAACACTGGATAACATGGATGAACTTGGAGGCCATTATGCTGAGTGAAATAAGTCAATCACAGAAGGACAAATATTCTATTAGTCCATTATTGTAAAAAGTCAAGGAAAAGTTTATATATGGAAGGAAAATTTCTTTATTGATTACCAGGGATGGGAGGGAAAATTTCTAAATAGGTTGAAAACAAATAAACAAGCAAACATACAAATAAAACATATAGAGAGTAACCAAAGGTTATTAGTGGATCCTAATAGGAATAGGAGGGAGGGGGAAAGGGGAAGCTTTTGTTTGCAGGGCATTGAGTTTATGCTAATGGTTGTGGAATATTTTGGAAAAGGATAGCAATTAATGGTGGCACAACATGAAAAACGTTATCAATGTTCTTAAGCTGTAAATGAGAAAGTTGCTGTGTTGGCATGTCTTGTTGTGTATGTTGTCACCACAATAAAAGTTAAAGAAAAAAGAAATCTTTTCTATTAGTTTTTAAATACATTTTCTGATCCATTTGTTAGTTTCTTTAATTCTAGGGCTTCAATTCTCTTTATTCTCTTTAGTCTTTGTTCTTCAAATATCTTTTTTTTTTTACTTTTTATTGTGATTTGGGTGAAAGTTTACAGAGCAAATTCATTTTCCATTCAGCAGTTCACACAGTTTGTTTTGTGACATTGATTGCAATCCCCACAATGTAACAGCTCTCTTCCCACTTCCTCCCTCAGACTACCTTTTCCCGTGTCTTTTTTTCCTATGCATTCTTGCTTCTGAGCTTTCTCCTTGTTCAAATGGCACTCTTCTGACCTCCCATGGTTGACTGTTCTAAGGAGTGCACTTCCCTGGACTGCCTATTGTTTACCTGAAAATTAAGCCACTGGAGTGAGTCCATTTCTAGGCCTGAAGAGTGACTAGGAGCCCTAGTCTCAGGGGTTTCACCAGTCCCTGTCAGACCAGGAAGTGTGTTCTTTTTTATGATTCCGAGTGTTGTTCTACATTTTTCTCCCATCCTGTCCAGAATCTCCAATTTTGGTCCATTTCCGAGTGCTTGTCAGTGGTAGCTGGGCACCATGTAGTTCTGGTCTCAAGATTGGTAGGCTGAGATTCCCATGGTCCGCTAGTCCCTTGAACTAATTGTTTCCATACACCTTTGATTTTCTTCATCTTCTTTGCTTCAGATGAGGAGAGACCGATAGTTGTGTCTTACATGGCCACTCACAAGCTTTTAAGATCCTAGTCACTACTCACCAAAGTACGATGCAGAACAATGTTTTTGTGTAGTATGTTATACCAATTGAGTATGATGTCCCCCATGACAATGGTCCTGCCACTGGCCCAGTCACTCACTCTATTAAGGTGTTTGGTTGTGGCTAAGAAGTTATCATAAGTTTGCCCCCATATGCTCTATTATATATATGGACAATTTTATAGCACACACAAATATGTATGTAAAAATATCATCTGCCAAACGAATGGTCATGAGTATATTCTTCCTGTTTGCCTACCTATACCTGATCATTTTGCCTGTCTACCTATGCATCCACCTGTAAATTAATGTTTGTTATTACTGATAATGCAATATTGTAAAAAGTATTTACCTTTGTTGTCTGAAACTCTTGTGCACCTCTCCTGCAAATATTTTATTGTCTCTTTAAATTGTTTTAATTTATCTTTTTTTAATCTGCAAACACTATGATTACCATGCCCTTTCTTATGTCAATAATTTGGTTTTGTACTGTATTTGTTGTATTCCTTGATGTTCCTAATTTTTGAATGACTCTCTAATGGAGTTGTTCTAGCCCTCAATTTGTTTTCTAAACTATGTATCATGGTTTGCTTTCCCCAGAAGCAGACCTAGAACTTGGCCACAAGTAGTTTATTTGAGAAGTAATCTCAGGATACACTGATAAGAAAGCGGGGAAGTAAGACATGAAGGGAAAGAAGTCAATAACATTATGAAGCAAGTTACCATAGTGGACAATTAGAGCTAAAACCTACTGGGGAACTCTTTGAGACAGTATAGAACATGTTTCTCAGTTATTCAACTAGCAGGTAAAAATGGCTGGAGCTTTTAGAGTGTTACAGGATCACAGGAATCACAAGTATATAGAAAAGAGGTGTGTAGAGAGCAGGGCTGAGGGGATATGAGTGGGTAATCTTTTTTATCTTTGTATTGTTATCTTACCTCATCATTTGTCTTATTTTTCTTTTTAATTTCAGAGTCTTATTAAGTTATTCTATTGCTACGTGGTCCAATATGGTAATCACTAGCCACATGAGATTACCAAGCCCTTGAAATGTGACTAGTCTGAATTAACATGTGCTGTAAGTGCAGAATACAAACCAGATTTTAAAGACTTATTAGAAAAAACTATGTAAAATATCTCAATAATTTTATAATGATTATATGTTAAAATAATAACACCTGGATGTTGTTGTTGTTGTTAGGTGCCATCAAGTCGTTTCCAACTCATAGTGACCCCATGCACGGCAGAACGAAACACTGCCCGATCCCGCACCAGCTCCATGATCCCTGCTATACTTGAGTCCATCATCGCAGCCACCATGTCAATCCATCTCGTTGAAGGCCTCCCCCTCTTTCGTCTACCCTCCACCTTACAAAACATGACATCTTTCTCCAGGGAATGGTCCCTTCTGACAACATGACCAAAGGAGGTGGGACCAATGAAGTCCGGCCATTCTCACTTCCAAGGAGCATTTTGGGTACACTTCCTCCAGGACAGATCTGTTAGTTCTTTTAGCAGTCCATAATACTTTCAGCATTCTTCACCGGCACCACAACTCAAAAGCATCAACTCTTCTTCAGTCTTCCTTATTCATTGTCCAGCTCTCATATGCATATGAAATAATTGGAAATATCATGGCTTGTGTCAGGAGCACCTTAGTCCCCAAGGAGACATCCTTGCTCTTCAGCACTTGAAACAGTTCCTTCGCAGTTGACCTTCCCAGTGCTACACGTCATCTAATGTCCTGACTGCTGCTTCCATTGGCATCGATTGTAGAACCAAGCAACGTGAATTCTTTGACAACCTCAATATTCTCTCCATTTATTGTGATGCTGCTCATTGGTCCAGTTGTGAGGATTTTTGTTTTCTTTATATTGAGATGTAATCCATACTGCAGACTGTATTCTTCAACCTTCATCAGTAAATGCCTCAAGTCATCCTCACTTTCAGCAAGCAAAGTTGTATCGTCTGCATATCTCAGGTTGTTAATGATTCTTCCTCCAATCCTAATGCCATGTTTTTCTTCACATAGTCCAGCTTCTCGGATTATTTGTTCAGCATATAGATTGAATAAGTATGGGGAAAGGATACAACCCTGACGCACTCCCTTCTTGATTTTAAACCATGTAGTGTCCCCTTGTTCTGTTCGAATGACAGCCTCCTGGTCAAGATACAGGTTCCTTATGAGTACAATCAAGAGTTCGGGAATTCCCATTCTTCTCAATGTTATCCATAATTTGTCATGATCCACATAATCAAATGCCTTTGCATAGTCAATAAAACACAAGTAAACCTCTTTCTGGTATTCTTTGCCTTGAGCCAAGATCCATCTGACAACAGCTATGATATCCCTTGTTCCACGTCCTCTTCTGAATCCAGCTTGCATCTCTGGAAGTTCTCTGCCAATATATTGCTACAAACGTTTTTGAATTATCTTCAGTAAGATCTTACTTGCGTGCAATATTAATGATATTGTTCTATAATTTCCACAATCTGTGGGATCCCCTTTCTTTGGAATGGGTACAAATATGGATCTTTTCCAGTCAGTTAGCCAGGTAGCTGTCTTCCAAATCTCTTGGCATAACCAACTGAGTGCCTCCAATGGGGCATCCATTTGTTGAAATATCTTGATGGGTATTCCATCAATTCCCAGAGCCTTGTTCTTCGCCAATTCTTTCATTGCAGCTTTGACTGCCTCCTTCAGTACCACTGGTTCTAGATGACATGCCACTTCCTGAAATGGATGAAGATCGATCAGTTCTCTTTGATACAGTGACTGTGTATTCCTGCCATCTTCTCTTGATGTTTCCTGCATCATTCAATATTTGGCCTATAGAATCTCTCAATATTGCAACTCAAGGCTTAAATTTTTTCTTCAATTCTTTCAGCTTGAGAAATGGTGAGTGTGTTCTTCCCTTTTGGTTTTCCAACTTCAGGTCTTTGCACATTTCATTATAGTAATTGGTTTTGTCTGCT
>NW_006921622.1:10728497-10743200 GCF_000298275.1 Orycteropus afer afer
TTTTAATTGTCTTTAACTTCAAGTTGAACTTGCATATGAGCAGTTGATGGTCTGTTTCACAATCAGCTCATGGCCTGGTTTTGGCTGAAGATATTTAGGTTTTCCACTGCCTCTTGCCACAGATGTAGTCAATTTGATTCCTGTGTGTTCGATCTGGTGAAGTCCACGTGTAGAGCCACTGTTTGTGTTGTTGAAAAAAGGTGTTTCCAATGAATAAGTCATTGGTCTTGCAAAATTCTACCATGCGAGTTCCAGCATGGATATATTGAATTAAATAAAACTTATATATTGAATTAAATAAAACTTATTAAAATTAATTTCATCTGGTTTCTTTTAACTTTTTAAGTTGGGCAACTAAGAAATTTTAAATTACATTACATTTCTATTGAATAGTGCTATTCAAATAGCAATAATGCACTGGTAGAGTCATTTTATTCAAGAATAGATTTTTCATTTCTAACGTGCATGCTAAGATTTTTTGTTGTTGTTGGCAGAGGGGAGGTTTAGTAAGTATATTAATGTCCTTGGGCTGCTTAACCAAGTACAATAAATGTGGTGACTAATAAGATCAGAAATTTATTCTCTCACAGTCCTAGAGGTTAATAGTCCAAATTCAGGGTGCTGGACAAGCCATGCTCTCTCCAACATTGTCTCAGGCATTTCTTGGCATTCTTTGGTTTGTAGATGCATCTTCATATGACCGTCTTCCCTGTGTGTTTCTGTTTGTCTGTTTGTCGCTTCTTTCCATAAAGCCACTCAGATGGGATTAAGACTCAACCTACTCCTGTATGACCTTATGTTAACTTAATTGATAGCATCTCAAACAAGATCACAGTCACAGGTACCGGAGGTTAGGACTTCAACATATCTTTTTTTGGGGGACACAATTTAATCCATAAGAGAAGTTTATCCAACTACTATCTCGTTTTGTTCTTTCACCCTTAAACTTATGCTTAAGTTGCGCAAGTCTTCTAGAATTTCTACTTTTCCTGCTATAGTGAGGGTACATTCCTTTACTGACAGTGAGCCTACTGTTTACATATTAATTCAATCCTTTTTTTTTATTTACACTTAACAAAAGAAGGAAATTTTCACTTCCAACTAAGATGGATTAACAGGGACCAGATTTATTCTCTTAACTGAAACAATTAGAAAACCAGACAACGTTGCGTGTTCACACACTTAATAGCAGAACTACAAAATACAGGATGCAAAAACTGTGAACTGAGAGGAGAAAAATATAAATCCACAACTGAAATTGGAAATTTCAAAGACCTTTTCTGCATAAGGAATAGAACAAGTACACAGAAAATCAGAAATTATATAGAAGGCTTGAACAATATGATCAACCAACCTGACCTAACTGATATTTATGTCACACTCCATTTAACAAGTGGAGAATACAAATTCTTAACAAATGTACATGGAACATTTACTAAGACAGTACATATCCTGGGTCATAGGACAAGTCTTGAAAAATTTTAAAAGTTTTAAGTCATATAAAGTATGTCCTCTGATTACAATCTAAAAAAGTGAAAAATCAGTAACAATAAAACCACAAGATACAATAATATTTGGCAATTAAAAGACATGAGGTATTGTTACAAGCTACAGCATGGAGGAATCTCAAAAGCAATACACTAAATGAAAGGAGCAACTTACAAAAGGCAGGCTATTATATGATTACATTTACATCAGATGTCCAAAATAGGCAAAACTAAAGTGAAAGAATATATATTAGTGGTTTTTTTAAGCTAGCGTGGGAAGTGAAAAGTGGGGAAGAAAAGTGACTGCTAATGGATACAAAGTTTCTCTTGGAGATGATGATATGTTCTAATATTGAAATGACAGTTGCAAAACACTGTAATGATATAAAAAATCATCACATTGTACACTGTTGTTTTGTGCCAGCAAGTCGATTCTGAACCATACCTATACTATTAAGAAAAAACAGAACTGTCCCATAAGGTTTCCTAGGCTGTAATCTTTGCAGGAGCAGAACACCAGATCTTTTCTCCCACAGAACCATTGGTGAGTTCAAACTGCCAGCCCTTCAGTTAGCAGCCAAGTACTTTACACATTGTGCCACAAGATTCTTGAATTGTACACTAAATGGATAGAATATATGGCGTGTAATGCTTTGGAGTTGTGTGTGGTGTTGGTGAAGAATGCCGAAAGTACCATGGACTGCTAAAAGAACTAACGAATCTTTACCAGAAAAAGTGCATCTGGACTGCTCCTTGGAAGTGAGAGTGGCCAGACTTCGTCTCACCTACTTTGGTCATGTTGTAAGAAGGGACCATACTCCAGAGAATGATACCATGCTTGGTAAAGTGGAGAGTCAATAGCAAAGGAGAAGGCCTTCAACAAGATGGATTGACACAGTGGCTGCAACGATAGGCTCAGGTATAGCAAGGATCATGAGGCTGGCACAGGACTGGGCAGTGTTTTGTTCTGCTGTACACAGGGTCATTATGAGTCAGAGACAACTCAATGGCACCTAACAACAACAAGAAGAAAGCTGTTAAAATAATACAGAAGACTATCTGAAAAATCTCCAAGTATTCTGAGATAATACAAAATACTTGCAAATATTTACAAGTCAAATGAATCCAAAGGAAAATTAGAAAGTATTGTAAGTTGAATGAAAATGAACACACAGCATACAGATAAAGCAATACTTCAATACAACTAAAGCAATATTTAGAGGGAAATTTATACCACCAAACACTTCTATTATAAAAGGAGGAGTCTCACAGCAATTCCATTACTAGGAATATATCCCAAAGAGGTGAGAGACAGTGCACAGACAGACATATGCACACCTATGTTCACTGCAGCACAACTCACTATAGCAAAGAGATGGAAACAACCTAAATGCCCATCAAAGATGAGCGGATAACCAAATTATGGTTCATGCACACAATGGAATACTATGCTACATTAAAGACCAATGAGGGATATGTGAATCATCTCACAATGTGGATGATCCCAGAGGACAATATGCTGAGTGAAATAACTCAATCGCAGAAGGATAAGTACTGTATGAGCTCATTACTGTAAAAAGGCAAAGAAAGGTTTGCTCGGGAAAGGGAACTCACTTTGTAGGTTACCGGAGTGGGAAGGGAAAGGGAAGGATTAATTTTGGGCTAGTTGGAGCCCACACGCTACATGAGTAAGGGGAGGAATATATAGAAATAGTCTGTGACCACCATGATAACGTTAGGAAAAGGGAGGACACTGAATTGTGCACATAAGAGATGGACGACAGATGCTAATACAAACCAGTGTGCCCCCAATACTGCATTACCATTAACACCAAACACCAGGCTACAGATAAAGACATAAACACCTGAGAGGATCAGATGGGGGTCAGTGAACAGGAGGAATACACTCTAAACCAAGGATAGATTCAATGGAGTCTAATCTTGCACAGATACCTGTGATACAAAATACCTGCAATCCTTACAGAAACAACAGAAGACAGATACAGAATAATCCCTCACAGACACCCAGACACTGTGGAAGAGAGATCCAATGAATCTACCGTCTCAGGACCATAGTGCAAGGGGACACCAGACTCAACTGGCACAACAAAATACATAAAAGCCTTGTTCCTCATCCTACATTGGTGAGTAGTGACTGGGGTCTTAAAAGCTTTCAAGCGGCCATCTAAGATGCAGCTAATGGTCTCCTATCTCAGAAGCGAAGAAGAGTGCAAAAAAAAAACAAGGATATTTGGAAGCAATCAGCCCTAGGACATGATGGGCCTTGAGATCAGAAGAACTAGATAGTGCCCACCTACCAATGCCAAGCACTCAGGAAAGGACCAAATCTGGAGATCCTGCATAGAGTAGGAGAAAAAGCATGGAACAAAATCCAAAAACACAATAATGACCAGAATTACTGATCAGATGGAGTCTGGTGAGACTTCCAATACTCTGGTCCTAGGATACATTCTGGGCCTGGAATAAAGTTTATTCCCAAGGGCTGGCTCTCAGTCCAACAGTAAACAAGATGTACATGCAGACCACTCAACCCAGGGTGATGCACCCACATACTCTATGGAAATGCATCCCTTGGAGCAATTCACCACGGGGCACCAGAGGGGCAACATTCACATGGAGGAAATGCAGGACAAACAGGAGTGCATTACTATGGGGAGGCATGTTGGAGGAGGGTTACTGGGCAGGGAGGGGAGGAGACTGAGTTAGGGTTGGGCATGGTAAATGGGGAGTGAAACTAAATGTACACATAATGTTAAATGTAAAACAAACTCTTAAAAAAGAAAAAAGAAAGAAAAGGAGGGGTCTCAAAACAATGAACTTAGGTGCTCCCTAAGAAACTAGAAAAAGAATAGTGAAATGCAAGGGAAATAGAAGACTAACAAAAATTTAGAGTATAAATCAACAGACTAAATAAAAACAGAAAAAAAGTAGAGAAAAATTCATGAAACTACCACTCGTCTGTCAGTTTGTCATACTGTGGTGGCTTATGTGTTGCTATGAGGCTGGAGACTATGCCACCTATATTTCAGATACTGCCAGGGTCACCCATGGTGGACAGGTTTCAGTAGAGCTTCTAGACTAAGACAGACTTGGGAAAACGATGGGGTCATCCATTTCTGAAAAAATTGGCCACTGAAAATCTTATGAATAGCAGTGAAACTCTGTTTGATGTATTACCGGAACACTTTATGAATAGCTCTGAAACAATTGTCAGATATAGTGCTGGAAGATGAGCTCCTCAGGTTGGAAAGCACTCAAAATATGACTGGGGAAGACCTGCCTCTTCAAAGTAGAGTCCATTTTAATGAAGTAGATGGAGTAAAGCTTTCTGGACTTTCATTTGCTGACAGAACACAACCCAAAATGGGAAGAAATAGCTGCAATCAGAACATGAGGAATGTACAAAGTATGAATCTAGGAAAATTGGAAGTTGTCAAAAAGGAAATGGAATGAATAAAGATCAATATCCTAGGCATTAATAAGCTGAAATGGATGGTATTGCCCATTTTGGATCAGATAATCATATGGTCTACTATGCCCAGAATGACGAACTGAAGAGGAATGGTATCACACTCATAGTCAAAAAGAACATTTCAAGATCTATCCTGAAGTGCAATGCTGCAGTGATAGGATAATACCCATATGCCTACAAGGAAGAACAGTTAATACTGCTATTATTCAAATTTATACACTAACCACTAAAGCCAAAGAGGAAGAAATGGAAGATTTTTACCTATTTCTACAGTCTGAAATTGATCAAACATGCAATCAAGATGTATTGATTATTACTGATGATTTGAATGTGAAAGTTGGAAATAAAGAAGAATCATTGGTAGTTGGAAAATATACCTTTGGTGATAAAAATGATGCCAGAGACCACATGATAGAATTCTGCAATACCAACAGCTTATTAATTGCAAATACCTTTTCCAACAACATAAATGGCAACTGTACACATGGACCTCAGGAATCAGATTGTCTACATCTGTGGAAAGAGGCAATGGACAAGCTCAATATCATCAGTCAAAACAAAGCCAAGAGCTGACTGTGGAACAGACAATCAATTGCTTGTTTCTACAAGCTCAAGTGGAAGCTGAAGAAAATTAAAACAAATACATGAGAGCCAAAACACAACCTTGATTATATCCCACCTGAAGTGAGGGACCATCTAAAGAATAGCTTTCACACACGGAACACCAATGACTGAAGACCAGACAAGTTGTGGGATGACATCAAGGACATCATAATGAAGAAAGCAAAAGGTAATTAAAAAGACAAGAAAGGAAACAAAGACTAAAATATATATCAGAAGAAACTCTGAAACTTGCTCTTGAATAGAGAGTAGCTAAAGCAAATGGAAGAAATGCTGAAATAAAAGAGCTGAACAGAAGATTTCAAAAGGCAGCTTGAGAAGACAAAGTAAAATATTATAATGAAATGTGCAAAGACCTGGAGTTAGAAAACCAAAAGAGAAGAGCATGCTCATCATTTCTCAGGCTGAAAGAACTGAAGAAAAATTCAAGACTTGAGTTGCAATATTGAAGGATCTTATGGGCAAAATATTCAACTATGCGGGAAGCATCAAAAGAATATGGAATGTATAAACAGAGTCACTGTACCAAAAAGAATTGGTGAACATTCAACCATTTGAGGAGGTAGCGTATGATCAAGAACCAATGCTACTGAAGTAAGAAGGCCAAGATGCAGCGAAGGCATTTGTGAAAAACAAGGCCTGAGAATGGACAGAATACCCATTGAGATATTTCAACAAACAGATGCAGCATGGTGGTGCTTACTTGTTTATGCCAAGAAATTTGGAAGACAGCTACTTGGCCAATTGACTTGAAAAGATCCATATTTATGCCTATTCCAAGGGAAGGTAATCAAACAGAATGCGGAAATTATCAAACAACATTAATATCACATGCAAGTAAAATTTTTGCTGAAGACAACTCAAGAACAGTCATGGGAGTATATTGAAAGGAAACTGCCAGAAATTCCACCTGGATTCAGAAGAGGAACAAGGGGTATCATTGCTGATGTCAGACGGATCTTGGCTGAAAGCAAAGATTACCAGAAAGACGTTTACTTGTGTTTTATGGATTGTGCAAAGACATTTGACTGTGTGGATCACAACAAATTATGGATAACATTGCAAAGAATGGAAACACTTAATTCTGGAACACTTAATTGTGCTCATGAGGAACCTATAAGTAGATCAAGAAGCAGTCATTCAAACAGAACAAGGCGATACTGAATGGTTTAAAATCAGGAAAGGTGTGTGTGAAGGTTGTATGCTTTCACCATACTTACTCAATCTGCATGCTGAGCAAATAATCCAAGAAGCTAGACTATATGAAGAACATGGCATCGGGATTGGATGATGCAATATGCAGATTACACAACCTTGCTTGCTGAAAGTGGAGAAAAGTTGAAGCACTTAATTGATGAAGATCAGAGAATACAGCCTTCAGTATGGATTACACCTCAATATAAAGAAAATAAAAATCCTTACAACCAGACCAATAAACAACATCACTGTAAGTGGAGAAAAGGATGAAGTTGCCAGGGATTTCACTTTACTTGGATTTATAATCAATGGAAGCATGGAAGCAGCAGTCAACAAATCACATGTATTGCACTGGGCAAATCTGCTACAAAAGACCTCTTTAAAGTGTTAAAGAGCAAAGATATCACGTTGAAGACTGAAGTGTGCCTGACCCAAGCCATGGTATTTTCAATTACCTCCTATGAATGTGAAAGCTGGACAATGAATAAGGAAGACTGAAGTACTGATGCATTTGAATTGTGCTGTTGGGAAAAAATACTGAAAATACCATGGACTACCAGGAAGAAGGGGAGCTCTGGTGACATAGTGCCTAAGGCATTTGACTGTTAACCAGAAGGCTGGTGGTCCAAACTCACCAGCCACTCCTTGGAAGGAAGATTGGGCAATCTCCCTCTATAAAGATATCTCCTTGGAAACCCAAGGAGGGGTCGCTATGAGTTGAATTGACTCAATGACAGTGGGTTTGGGTTTTTTTTTTTTTCCCCCAACCAGAAGAATGGAGGGCCAAAACAGGTAGGGTGAGCCAGGAAGAGGCAGGAACTGGCTTTTGGAGGGCCAGAATAGGTACAGCAGCCCAGGAAGTGGGAATGGAGCAGCTTGGAACAACTAAAGGTGATGAACCTGTCTGTCAGTTTGTCATCCTGTGGTGGCTTGTGAGTTGCTGTGAGGCTGGAGGCATTGCCACCGATGCTTTAAATGCCAACAGGGTAATCTATGGTGGACAGGTTTCAACAGAGCTTCCAGACTAAGACAGACTCAGAAGAAGGAAAAGTCCATCTACTTCTCAAAGAATGGGCCAGAGTAAACCTTATGAATAGCAGTGAAACATTATCTATTACTGAAAAACTTTATGAAGAGCCCTGAAACATTATCTGATATAGTGCCAGAAGATGAGCCCTTGAGGTAGGATGGCACCCAAAATACGACTAGGAAAGAGCTGCCTCCTCAGAATAGAGCCTGGTGGCATAGTGCCTAAGGCATTTGATTGCTAACCAGAAGGTTGGTGGTTCAAATCTACCAGCCACTTTTCAGAAGGAAGATTGGGCAATGTACTTCCATAGTGATACTGCCTGGAAACCCAAGGAGGGGTTGCTATGAGTTGGATCCAACTTGATGGCAGTGAGTTTGGTTTTTTTGTTTTGTTTTGTTTTGTTTTAATGATGTGGATAGAGTAAAGCTTTCAGGACCTCCATGTGCTGATGCAGCATGACTCAAAACAAGAAGAAACAGCTGCAAACGACCATTAATAATCACAACATGGAATGTATGTATGAATCTAGGAAAATTGGAAGTTGTCAAAAATGAAATGGAATGCATAAAGATTGATATCCTATCTAGGCATTAGTGAGCTGAAATGGACTGGTTTTGGCCATTTTTAATCAGACAACCATATGATCTACTATGCTGGGAATGACAAATTGAAAAGGAATGGCATGGCATTTATCATTAAAAAAAAACATGTTTCAAGAACTATCCTGAAGTACAATGCTGTCAGTGATAGGATAATATCCATATGCCTATGAGGAATATCAGTTTAATATTACTATTACTCAAATTTAGGCACCAACCACCAAACCCAAAGACGAGGAAATTGGAGATTTTTACCAACTTCTGCGGTTTGAAATTGACTGGGATGCAATCAGCATGTGTTCATTATCATTGGTGATTGGAAAGCAAAAGTTGGAAACAAAGAAGAACAAATCACCGGCAGTTGGAAAATATGACCTCAGTGATAGAAATGATGCTGAAGATCACATGATAGAATTTTGCAAGATCAGTGACTTATTCATCGCAAATATTTTTTTTTTTTTCAACAACACAAATGGCAGCTATACACATGGACTTCACCAGACAGAGTACACAGGAATCAGATTGACTACATTTGTGGCAAGAGGCAATGGAGCTCAATGACTTCAGCCAAAACAAGGCCAGGAGCTGACTACAGAACAGACCATCAACTGCTCATATGTAAGTTCAAGTTGAAAATGAAGACAAATAAAAGATGTCCACGAGAGCCAAAATATGGCCTTGATTTTATCCCTCCTGCATTTAGAGACCATCTAAAAAATAGATTTGACACATTGAACACCAATGACCAAAAACCAGAAGAATTGTGGGATGACATCAAGAACATCATCCATGAAGAAAGAAAAAGGTCATTAAAAAGACAGGAAAGGAAGAAAAGACAAAAGTGGATGTCAGAGGAGACTCTGAAACTTGCCCTTGAACAGAAAGTAGCTAAAGCAAATGGAAGAATCAACAAGATAAAAGAGTTGAACAGATTTCAAAGTGCAGCTTGGGAAGACAAAGTCAATTATTACAATGAAATGTGCAAAGAGTTGGAGTTAGAAAACCAAAAAGGAAGAACACACTTGGCATTTCTCAAGCTGAAAGAACTGAGGAAAAAAAATTAAGCCTTGAATTGCAATATTGAAAGATTCCATGGGCAATATGTTGAATGATGCAGGAAATATAAAAAAAAAAAAGATGGATGGAATACACAGAGTCGCTATACCAAAAAGGACTGGTAGATGATTATCCATTTCAGGAGGTGGCATATGATCAAGAACCAATGGTATTGAAGGAAGAAGTAGAAGCTGCACCAAAGGAACTGGCAAAAAACAAGGCTTTGGGAATTGATGGAATACTCATTGAGATATTTCAACAAAAAGATGCTGCACTCGTCCAGGAGTGAATCTTGGCTCTGTTGCTTCCTGAGTGATGTGGTAATATACCTCTGCAGGTGTTGGTTTCCTTATGTGTAAAATGGGATTAATGCCTAAATCCTGGGACTGTTGCAAACACGTAATGAGGTAATCCAGGTCATTGTACATACTCAGTGAATGTTACTACTATCATCTCAGCTTTAAATCTTCTGTGATAGAAAGCAATTTAAAATCTGATCTTTGATCTTTGATTTCATATTGGTATCAAATAAATGTCAATAAATTTTGTTGAAAAAAAAGATGCTGCACTGAAGACACTCACTCAGTTATGTTGAGATCTGGAAGACAGCTACCTGGCCAACTGGCTGGAAGGGATCCATATTTGTACCCATTCCAAAAAAAGGTGATCCCACAGAATGTAGAAATTACTGAACAATATAATTGATATCACACGCAAGTAAAATCTTACTAAAGATAATTCAAAAACGGTTGCAGCAGTATGTTGACAGAGAGCTTCCAGAAATGCAAGCTGGATTCAGAAGGGGATGTGAAACAAGGGATATCATTGCTGATATCAGATGGACCTTGGCTCAAAGCAAAGAATACCAGAAAGATGTTTACTTGTGTTTTATTGACTATCCAAAGGCATTCAATTGTTTGGATTATAACAAGTTGTGGAGAACGTTGAAAAGAACGGGAACTCCAGAAAAGTTCATTATACTAACAAGGAACCTGTACATAGACTAGGAGGCTGTCATCTGAACAAAACAAGGGGATACTGCATGGTTCAAAATCTGGGAGGGAGTGTCTCAGGGTCCTTTCACCATACTTATTCAATCTGCATGCTGAGCAAATAATCCAAGAAGCTGGACCATCTGAAGAAGAACATGGCATCAGGTTTAGAGGAAGGCTCATTAACAACCAGAGACATGCAGATGACACAACTTTGCTTGCTGAAAGTAAGGATGACTTGGAGCACTTACTGATGAAGATTAAAGACTACAGTCTGCAGAAATGATTACACCTCAATATAAAGAAAACAAAATTCCTCACAACTGGACCAATAAGCAGTATCATGATAGTTGGAGAAAAGATTGAAGTTGTCAAAGACTTCATATTACTTGGTTCTACAATCAATGCCAATGGAAGCAGCAGTCAACACATCAGATGACATATTGCATTAGGCAAATCTGCTGCAAAAGACCTCTTTCAAGTGATGAAGAGCAAAGATATCTCCTTGAAGACTAAGATGCACCTAACCCAAGCCATGATAGTTTCAATCACCTCATATGCATGTGAGAGCTGGACAATGAATAAGGAAGACTGAAGAAGAGTTGATGCTTTTTAGTTGTGGTGAAGAATGCTGAAAGCACCAAAGACTGCTAAAAGAACTAACAAATCCATCCTGGACAAAGTGCAGCTGGAATGCTTCTTGGACGTGAAAATGGTCAGATTTCCTATCACCTACCTTGGTCATGTTGTCAGAAGGGACCATTCTCTAGAGAAAGATGTCATGCTAGGTAAAGTGGAGGGTCAACAAAAGAGGGGAAGGCCTCAAGGAGATGGACTGACATGGTGGCTGCAGCGATGGGCTCGGATATAGTAGGGATTGTGAGGCTGGCACAGGACCAAGTAGTGTTTCGTTCTGTTGTACATAAGGTTGCTATGAATCAAAGATGACTTGATGGCACATAACAACAATAACCAAAAGAACAAACAAATCAGTCTTGGTACAACCAGAATGCTCCTTAGAAGCAAACATGGCCAGAATTCATCTCATCTACTTTGGTCATGTTGTCAGAAAGGACCCATCCCCAAGGAAGGATATCATGCTTGGTAAAGTAGACGATCAGGGGAAAGGGGGAAGACCCTCAAAGAAATGGACTTGACACAGTGGCTACAACAATGGGCCCAAGCATAGCAAATAGTGTAAGGATGGCACAGGACTGGGCAGTGTTTCATTCTGCAGTACGTAGGGTTGCTTTGAGTCAGAGCCAACTCAGGGGCACCTAACACCACCACCACTGAGGAAATTTATCCTCCTTAAATACCAAAATCCAAAACCAAACACACTGCCATCGGTTGGATCCGACTCATTGCAACACCCCCCCACCTTGGGTTTCCAAGGCAGTATCACTATGGAAGTAGATTGTCCAACCTTCCTTCTGAGGAGTGGCTGGTGGGTTTGAACTGCCAGCCTTCTGGTTAGCAGTTAAATGCCTTAGGCACTATGCTACCAGAGGTCCTAGTCCTTAAATACAATCCCCATATATATAGGAACAAAGAATCCCAAAAACAGACTGAGAATTAAAGATCTTTATGATGCTTGAAGGGAATTTTAAAATTGTAAAGCAAAGCTGAAACACTGTGAATCAAATACAGTAGCTTGTTTTGTGATAACATTCAAATTAGGCTATGGGCACAAGGTTCCTGCCTTAGTTTTTTATTGCTATTATAACTAAAATACTGCAAGTGTGTGGCTTTTCAAGCATAAATTAATTTTCTCAAATTTTGGGAAGTTAGAAGTTCAAGTTCAGGGCACTGACTCTAAGGAAGGCTCTTTCTGTCTGTTCTGGGGGAAAATCCTTGCCTCTTTCAGCTTCTCTTCCTTGGATCTTTGGTGCTCTCTACATGGCATCAATCCTTCTCCATTTGTGATTCTTTACTTCTGTGCCTAATCTTTTTATATCTCAAAAGTGATTGGATATGGCCTCAATAATATAACAAAGAAAACTTTGTTTCCAAATGAGACTACATCTGTATGTATAAACCAAACCCAAACCATTGCTATTGAGTCAATTCTGAATCACAGTAACCTTATAGGACAGAACAGAACTTCCTCACAAAGTTTTCAAGGCTGTAATCTTTATGGAAGCAGACTGCCACATCTTTCTCCCATGGAGTGGCTGGCTGGTTAGCAGCTGAGCTTTTGGGCAGCAGCTGAGTGCACAATCCCTGCACCACCAGGACTCCTTTCCACAATTATAAGGGTTACGATTTATAACACGTATTTTGGAGGGACACAATTCAATCCATAACAGTTCCTTTTCAACACTCATTGTTAATTGATTAATTCAATCAACAAATAGTTGTTAAACACCTAACTATGAACTGGTACTTGGCCAGTTGATCTTTAAAGTTATGATGTATAGTTTTCAAACACTTCTCAGTTTTTACCATCTCTCCAATTTGTTGTCACAATGAGTTAGAAATGTCCCTTAGCAATACCACATATTGGAGGACCCACCTAAACATCCTCCTTCCTCCCTCTTGCCACTCGCAGCACATAACTTCTGCCCTCTTGTGGAAAACCCTTGCTCCTTTGGGAATCAATCATCAAGTTAAAACTCCTTGCATCCCTCCCCATAGCAATCACCTACTGTTCCCTGGTTACTTCCCTCATTCATGAAAGACTACTCTCAGGTTTTCTCCATCCCAACTCCTGCCATCATCCTGAGTCATTTGAACATACACATGGGTGACCCATGGAATAACCATTCTATTCTTTGACTGCTTCCTTTTCAGTGACTTCTTCTTCTTTACCTCAATAACCTATTGTCAACTCACACCCTAGATCAGGTACTGCATCATATCAATAACACTAATTCCTGTATCCCTCCTTCCAACCATAACTTTCTACTCTTCCAGTGCCTTAAGTATAATGATTATGTCTTTGCTTTCCTTTTCTTCCTTCTTTCTTTGTTTTCTCCCGTTTCTTTCCTCTCTCCTGTCTTTTTCTCTTTTTCATTAATGTCCCTCTACTTCCTCTATACTGTACTCACTTCCTCTTCTCTTCAATTTAAAATTCCATAACTCATCATTAATAATATCAGGCACCTTGACTCCCTTGCCCCTCTCTACCTCCAATGCACCAATGTATAGTTGAGCATTCCCTGAGAAAATTATACGATGTATTTCATAAATTCATAATCACCAAGTTCAATTGAGCCTTAGCTTCTATTTTCAAAGTACTTCTTTTCACTAATAAGCTTGCTCATTTACAGTCAAGTATAGTTATTTCATACATTCTCTAATCAAATCTCTCATTACCTCCTCACTCTCAATACCTTTAGACATATTTAATAGATAAAAGGTTGAGCCCTCAGGAGCAAAGTCCCCTGCCTTCCTACCACCAAATCCATAACCCTATTTGCATCTGTGCATCTGTGTCATCCTCTTTTTCTCCCTTATTAGAGTGGAAAAGATGTTCCTCATGAGCCAGTAATTCCCTCCTGGATTCCATCTCTTCCCATTTCAGTTATGTTGCTTGATTTGTTACCACCCCCTCTCTTGCATCTTTCATCATTCCTTCTGTACCTAATCTTTGTAAACTGCACCCAAACATTCTCTAGTACCTTCCATCTTAAAACGCCACTAACAAATTTCCCTTAACACCTCTCCTTGTTGCCATTTCCTCACATATTCTTCTCTAATAGAGTCTCTGCCTCTTCCTTTCTATCAAAACTGCTGATGCCAAGGGCAACAGCCACCTTCACAGTGCCAAACACAATGAACTCTTCTCTTATTTGCATTAAACACCATTAGCTTTTCCCTCCATCTTTAAACAACCTGTTCTTTTGTATCCCATGACACGACTTTGATTCCTAACCCTTTGACCACATCTTCTCAGCCATCTTTAGTAATTTATTCTCCAGCATACAGTCTTTAAATATTGAGGTGCATGAGGGCTCAGTCCTATGCCATTGTCATCTATTCTTTTCACATGTTTTCATTAATTTAACTCATTTATATACCATTCACAAGGAGCTCTGGTGTAGTAGTGCCTAAGGCACTTGACTGCTAACCAGCAGGTTGGTGGTTCAAACCCACCAGCCACTCCACAAAAGGAGGACTGGGCAATATACTTCCACAAAGATTTACCATCTTGGAAACCCAAAGGGGGTCACTATGAGTCAGAATCGACTCAATGGCAGTGAGTTTGGTTTGGTGGGTTTTTTTT
>NW_006921622.1:10743300-10792339 GCF_000298275.1 Orycteropus afer afer
TTGGGGTTTTGGATTATAAATAGATTGCAAATGTTCCCAAACATTACACTCCAACTGGATACCACTGTTTCTACTTGTCCCTTTGTTTGGCATCTTGTGTTTCATTTTTTATAAAAAGCTTTATAGAGACACAGTTTATTTATCAAAATTCCACCTTTGCAAGTATAGAATACAATGATTTTTAGTAAATGTATAGATTTGTGCAATCGTTACAACATTTCTAGTTTTAAAACATTTGCGTTACTCCAAAATTTCTTGCTTGTGTCCACTTGTCTTCAGTCTTCAATCACTGCTCTTATATCCAGGCTCCGGAAACCACTTTTTTTTGGTTTTTTTTTTTTTTTTTTTGGTTATATACTATCCACATTCTGACAACTCACAAATTTATCTTTAGCTTACTCCTCACTCTGAAACTCATATACCCATCTGACATCTCCACTTAACTGTTGTACTGGCTGCCAAGCATATATTTACTCCACTTCCAGCTTCCTCTAAGGAAGCACATATCCCTCACTATGGGCAGTCTTGGAGGAACAGTAAATCAAAATACTGTGCCCTCTCAGAGCCAGGTGTTGAGCACTTCATCTATGTTAAGTCCATTGTGCTATCTTCTCAGGCTGTGACTCTTGAGTAATTCACAAATGGAAAACAGAGTTCAAATATTCTTTATTTTTCTGTGACCTGAACCTCTAGATCTTTCTGGATTACTTCTGAACCTAGTTCTCTATTTTTCCCGTTGGTTATTTGAGTTAGTTGTTGTTGTTGTTATGTGCCATTGAGTCGGACCCGACTCACAGCGACCCCTCCTTGGGTTTCCCAGGCAGTATCACTACAGAAGTAAATTGCCCCATCTTCCCTCCGAGGAGTATTCCCCTGTATTTGGCTTTTTCAGAGAGAAAATCACCATCCTGAACTTTATCATTGACTTACTTTTTAAAAGTTTTTATTACAAAAGTGGTTTATATATTATTTTGTTCTAATTATTTTGGCAACTTATCTTTAAAAGGGGGGGGGGCTTATACTGTTTGTAATCTTCTGAGACTTTTTTCACTCAGTATTATGTTACTGGGACTCAATCAAGCAGAGGGTCAGCAAAAAGGGGAAGCCCCTCAATGAGACACAGTGGTTGCAAGGATGGCTCAGTCATAGCAAGGATTGTGAAGAAGGTGCAGGACCAGGCAGTGTTTCATTCTGTTATACATAGGGCCACTATGAGTTGGAGCTGACTCGACAGTACCTAACAATAAGACTCACCTACATTGTTTTGTATAATTGTCATTCCTCCATTTTCACTCTTCCATAATATTCTATTACATGATATATACCACAGTTATTAATCCATTTCCCATTGAGTGGAAATTAGATTGTTCCTAGTTTTGTTATGAATGGTGCTATGAACATATTTGTACATGTCTTATGCAAGTTTCTCTTGGTGATACATTGAGGAGTAGAATTGTTGGGCTGTAGGGTAATTTCATATAATATATTTATGTATATGCTTATGCTTTGGTAGCATAGTGCCTAAGGCACTTGACTGCTAACCAGAAGGCTGGCAGTTCAAATCCATCAGCCACTCCTTGGAAGGAAGTTGGGACAATCTACTTCTGTAGTGATACTGCCTCAGAAACCCAAGGAGGGGTCTCTATGAGTCGGGTCCAACTCTATGGCACATAACAACAACAAGAACATGTATGTATAAGTTTAACAAACACTCCTACTATACTTACTATGTGCCAGGTACAGCTCTAAGCACTTTACAAATATTAACTCAGTAACTCCTCATAACAACCCTATGAAGTAGATAATTTTTATCTCTATTTTACAGATGAGAAAACTGAGGCAAAGAAGTTCAGTACTTAGTCCAACATGACACACATTTAACAGGCAGAATGTTCAATTCTACAAGATAAAGCCAAATTGTCTCCAAATTGGTTATACCTATTTACATGAAATACATAGGATCCCACATCCTCTCCAGCACTAGATACCGTCAGGATTCTTAATTTTTGCCAATTAAATAAGTGTAAAATGTTATTTCATTGTGATCTTCATTTGCCTTCCACTGATTACTAATGAAGTTGAGCATCTCTTTATATACATATAGATATCTATATAGATATGTGTCATAAGTGTTTCCTCTTTGCTAAAAATACCTACTCAGATTTTTGACCCTTTTTTTTTTGCTAGGTTTTTTGTTGTTGTTGTTTTCTTAATAGTTTTTAGTTACTTATATATTTTTATACAGATTACATTTGTTTATGCCACCTGACCAACTAAAACCTAAGCCTCCAAATTGGAGATACCAATTCTACTCTGTCCTTCTCCAATCTTTTCGCAGTCAACAGACAAGAGTAACCTTTGAAAAACATGATTTAAGTTATGATACTGCCTTGCCTTAAAGCTTTCACTGATTCTAATTGCACCTGAAACAAAATCCAAATAGTCTACCTCTCTAAATCCATCTTTTCTCACTATAACTTACCCATCCTGCCTTCTTCTATTTCTTGATGACAAGGCTTTCTTAGCACTGGGTCTTCTCAATGGTAATTCCTGCTGCTTGGAATGCTCTTTGCCTCACACTCCTACTCACCCTTTAGGTCCCAGAAAAGTCCTCTCATGACTCCAGAAAGTCAATTTCTCTTTAAAAATATTTCATTTCACGTTTCATTTTTCTTTCAAAGCACGTACTACATTTTGTAATTATATACATTTATTTATGTAACTACTTAATATCTGTCTTTCCCATTAAACTAAAAGCTTAGTGTATTTACTCCATCATCGCTCATATCTGGCATTTTGCCTAGCAAATAGGTTACTCTTGCTAAATATTTATTGAATGAATAAATGGATGAATGAGGATATAAAGATGAATAAGACACGATCCTGGCTCATAAAATTCACTCACAAATCTTCCTTTTCACTCTCAGTGAGTTGGTTTTTATTATCTGGATTAAAAATTGCAGTAAGGAGCAAGATGGCATCCATACCCCTGATTTCCATATTTCTCAGTAAGAGGACCTTATTACAGCAGAAATATAAGAGATATGGAATCTCACAAGTTTAATGTGGGGTGAATAGCAAGTAAGGGCTCATTTTTAGTGTTTTGGTTACCTAGTACTGCTCTGACGAGAATATACCTCAAATGGGATGGCTTGGACAAACAGTTTATTCTCTTATACTCCAGGAGGCTAGAAATCCAAGTTCCAAGTGCCAGGCTCTAGGCATGTGTGAAAACTCCTCAACCTTGGGCTTCAGCTTGCCTCTTGCTCCTGGCCCACTGAAAATAGAGGCATCTCTTCACTCAGGCAGCTACTGGCTGCTGAGGCTAACAAGCCCAAGGTCAACAAACAAAATGGCACAGTCTGGATGTTACCAAACCACATGGCAAGCCATTAATTCAAGTCCATTGAAAGTCCCAAGGTCAGTAGAGTATGGCAGGCTGCTGACCAATGACATGGCCACATGCAGGATCCAAGCATGCCATAAGCTAGAGACCATTCCCAAAGCTGTTACTTATATATGGAAAGGAGACCACATACCCAAAGGCAGCTACTCAACTGCTCATAGTGGATTCCACCATGGAGTTCATTAGCAGTCTCATCAGGGGGAATACTACATTCAGCTGCCCAGCCACTCAACCAGGCCCAGCCAAGTTGACTCATAAACATAACGACCAAATTTAGAGATTCCATGTTTCTTCCAATCTTGGATGATGAGGCATTCCTCCCCATATTCAAAGACCCCTTCACCTGTGCCATGCATCTCTTCTTTTTCTTCTCCCCCTTCATTATGCAACAGCTCATACCTTCAGCCCCATTTTCTCTGCTGACAACATTTCCTTGAGCTGTAAATACGATTGTTCTCCGGTCCCTTGATTTCTATTATCCTCTGGCTACTGTATAATTTATATCTCTCTCTTTCTCATTAAACTGCCCCATTTCCAGGAGGAGTGCATGGGAAGGAAGGGCACAAGGAAGAGGTAACTATGGAGAAGTGGGAAGAGAGCTGTTACATTGTGGGAAACTGCAGTCAATGTTACGAGACAAAACATGTATGAACTGCTATAAGGAAAATGAATTTTCTCTGTGTACTTTCACCCAAATCACAATAATTTTTTTTAATCACCCCATTTCTTCATCTCTGATCACCCCTTAACCCACAGCAATCTGGCTTCAATTGCACCACTCAAAAGAACTCCTATAGAACTGCTTCCTAATTGCCAAATTCAATGTACATGTTCTATTCTTTACTCAGAGATGTATTTGTAAATGTTTAACAACTGAGTTTTAGGAGCAGGAACTAGGGAACCCTAACTTTCAGTGTATGCCAATTTCTGTAATGCAAATAAGTCCACCATGGCTGATTTTAGCTGCCAACTTGGCATCAACTGGCTTGCAAAACTCCTGAAAATTTAACAATTGGCTCATGTGAGCTATTACAAGTGCATTCCAGCACACCACTGCAATCTCATTGAAACCCTCTGCTGCATTGGAATCTGTTGATTTTTCTTTTTTACTTCAATTTCCTGTTCTCTTGTATTCTATGACATTGTATACTTCTGAGACTCCTCTATCCTCTCTGGCCATTTCTTAACCATCATCTTCCTGGACTCTTCTTTCTCTTCCTGCTTAAGAGTTGAGGTTCACCAGGTTAGTACCCTGCCCAATGCTATTCTTTCTTAATTACCTTTCCTAGTGCAATCAATGCCTGCTAACCAGACGGCTGGCGGTTCAAACCCACCAGCCACTCCTCAGAAGGAAGGTTGGGCAATCCTACTTCCGTAGTGATACTGCCTCGGAAACCCAAGGAGGGGTCACTATGAGTCGGGGCCGACTCGATGGCACATAACAACAACAAGTGCAATCAAATACACTCTGATAGTCTGAAACATCTCTCTCTTTCTCAAACCCCTTGAAGGTCATACCTCAAACCCAACATGTCCCAAAACTTATTCATACTTTTTCCATAATCTGGTTTCATTTCTTCTATTTAATCAATAAAGGCTTGCTCCTTTATCTCCTAAATATTTCTTAAATTCATTTTTTGTGTTAGACTGGGTTCTCTAGAGAAACAAAACCAATAAAGCTTATATATAGAGAGAGAGAGAGAAATTTATCTTAGGAAAATGGCTCACACACTTATAGAAGCCGGCGAGTCCAAAGTTCTTGGATCAAACGTCAAGCTGGAGGCTCTTCCCAACTCTTGCAGCTTCAGGGGTTGAGGAGCTCAAGGCTGGCAGGTAATATACTGGCTGTTGACTCCAACAAATGACGAATCCAAGATCTCCAGGCCAAATGGGGGATTGTTCACTCACGGACAGTTGTAGGAAACACAACAGAATCCCGATCCACAGAAGAATGTCTCTTTTCCCAGGATGTCCATAGATATACCGGGGAAGCAGGCCACACCCCTAGGGAAACTCCCTTTCAACAGACCGGCTGCTCAAAACATAATCATCTGATACCATCAAGGGAATAACCACATCACAACAGCTTAAACCACACAGAATTGTGGTCCAGCCAAGTTGACACACAGCTCCAACTATCACATCTTTGCTTCCCCTTTCCTACTCGACCACTATTTCAGGAAGCTGTGATCTTTGAATCTTTACACAGCTAACAATATCTCTTTCTGATATAAAATTATTCAGTGGCTTACCACTCACTAGTAGTGTCTCTCAAGATGTGTATTGTGTTCCAAAGAGGAGAGAGGAAGGAGTTTGTGGTCAAACAAGTTTAGAATTCACTAAGATAAACAAAGACAAGTTTTTGTTTGTTTTGTTTACTGTGCAGAACCTTTAGAATGCTAATGTGCATCATAAATTCTGGGAGGAATGCAATTTGCAGAGATTTTCAAGCATATTTAACCAATCACCCTCCCCCTGCTCTTTTTTTTCTTTATGGTGGAAGATAGCGGTAAATTAAAACATTATTACCTTACAGACATAATCTTCCTCAAAGCACAGTTCAATATACTCTGCTCTGTGGAATAAAAATAAAATTAAAACACCTCAAGAAATCCAAAATCCTCTGTAACTTCATCTGTTCCTACCTTTCCAGTCTCAAGTCATCCTGCTTCCTGCCTGCCACAGATCTTAAATTTCAACACTGAATTTCTGTAGTTCGTCATACACACACTGTTGCTTGCCTCCAATCTTTTGCTCATGCTCTCCTCTAAGCAGGAATTTTCTGCTACCAGGGTTCTGCTCTAGGTAATGCCTACTTAATACTCAATTGAGAAATCATTTCCTTCAAACAGCCTCCTTGTGTTTTTCAGCACCCTGCACCTGAAACCTAATAAACAGTGCTATCATTGCACTTGCTGCATTGTTCTATAAACAAGTCTGTATTTGTCTTCCTTCCAGATTATAAGCACCATCATAATATGATACTTGTCATACAGTAGATCTTCAACAAGTATTTTTAATAAATTAATTAACTAACTAGATCACTACTACTGGCAAGAATATACAAACTGCTGTCCTGTGCTAGCCAGCTAGTTTATCAAGCCCTATACCCTCACGTCCATGAATTCATCATTAGAGAAAACAGATCTTCCTTGGCATCAATAGGTAAGTCATAGCTTCAACAACAACAACAAACTCCTTAATGGAAAATAGAGAAAGAAATTCCTGTTCCTGCTATTCTCATTCTTGAACAAAGAAAAAAAAAGGGGGAGAGGGAATAAAAGAATTATATTGCACATACATAACAATCTTTTAAGTTCAACTCTTAAACTTGGGAATAGTGAAGAAACTCCATAAAGTGAGACAAGGTTAACTTGAGACAGTATAGTTAAAATCCTTTCTAGCAGGTGGCTCAGCAAATCCTCTTCCAGTTGTAAGTGGACATCATGTTTGTATAAGAATGGATGTTTAAGAATGCTACAAGGCCATCCATGAACACTCTCAGCTCATTTAAGATTAATGTGGAAGGAGGATATGTCATTTATTCCCAGTTAAGTTTGGTTACTGAATCAGTTATGAATATTTATGTTGCAAGTACCAGAAGAAATCAGCTCAAAATAAGTTAAACAATAAAAGTAATTCACTGCCACACAAAAGATGAGTCCAGATGTGGAGTATGATGCTCTTTTAACGCTACCAGAGCTCCAAGGTTAAAAACAATTGAAACAAAACATACTTTCAGGAACACATATAGATACAAACCAAAACCAAAACCAAACTCACTGCCATCGAGTCGATGCCAACTCATAGTGACCCCCATTGGGTTTCCATGGCAGTAAATCTTTACAGAAGTAGATTGCCCCAACTTCCATCTGCAGAGGTGGTGGGTTTGAACCTCCAACCCTCTGCTTAGCAGTCAAATGCCATAGGCACTGCACCACCAGGGCTCCTTATACAATAAAATTATACTAAACGTGGAAAAAAGAAAGTATGGATATGGTATTCAGGACAAGGGTTACTTCAATTAAGGGAAAGTAAGGGGATGAGATGGGAGGAAGTCATAGGGTTTAAGTTTCAGGCTACTCATCAAGGCTCTAGCTTACGTTTTACATCAGGGGTTTGAGGGTACCTACTCCGACTTGTTTGTTGTTATGAGCTGTCAAGTTGGACCCAACTCATAGTGACCCCTCCTTGGATTTCCGAGGCAGTATCACTACAGAAGTAGATCACCCCACCTTCCTTCTGAGGAGTGGCTGGTGGGTTTGAACCGCCAACCTTCTGGTTAGCAGTCAAGTGCCTTAGGCACTACCCTACCAGAGCTCCTACAACAACACTATATTTTTTATTTATTTATTTATTTTTACTACATCACTTTTTTATAAAAATAGTAAGTAAACAGAAAGAACCTTACTCAGAAGCAGAGCTAGACTAGAACAAATACTTTATAATCCTAGTGCAGGGCTGTAGGCCCATCCATTGCCATCAAGTCAATTCTAACTCACAGCAACCCTAAAGGACAGAGTAAAACTGCCCCATTGGGTTTCCAAGGCTGTAAATCTTTACAGAAGCAGACTGCTACATCTTTTTCCCATGGAGTGGCTAGAGAGTTCAAACCACAATCCTTTCTGTTAGTTGCCAAGTGCTTTAACCACTGTATCATCAGAGCTCCTAATGTTGTAGGCAGGTCCTGCAAAAGAGAGAAGCTGCTGTCATAGGGGTGTGAACTCCTGTCCCAACAAGCCCTCCTCTGAAACCTGGAGAAGGTTCACAGCAACTTCTATGCACAGGTAGGCACATAGTCAGCAGCTGCAAAGACAGTATTCGAGGTGAAGAATTATAGATAAAATAAATATGCAGGTTTTCCTTCTTCTGTCCTTCTTCCCTTCCTTCTTTCCTTCTTCCTTCTTTCCTTCTTCCTTCTTTCCTTCTTCCCTCCTTCCTTCTTTCTTCCCTTTCTCCTTTTCTTCTTCTCTTCCTCCCTCAGTCCATCTTTGCCTGCCTTTTCTCCCTCTCTGCCTTTCTTTCTTAGAGAATGCCTGTAGAGAATACCACTGTCATTGAGTTGATTCTGACTCATGGCGACCCCTATTGGGTTTCCAAGGCCATAAATCTTTATAGAAGTAGATTGCCTCATCTTCCTCTTGCAGAGCAGCTGGTAAGTTTGAACCATCGACTTTCTGGTTAGCAGCCACATGCCTTACCCACTACTGCCAGAGCTCCATAAAATACAATAGTTTGAAGTAATAAAATAAATAAAGGAAGAACAATCATCAATTAATGGGATGCTCCTTTCATTGTTAAGTGAAAATTTGCAAATGCAAATTTAACTTTGGCATCAGTAGTTAACATAATGCAATAACTGGATGGGTAATCTCATTAAGAAATTAACTCTTAGATCATTTTAAAGAGAAAGATTAGTAACAGTTAAATCCAATTCTTTTATTAATTCCAAACAAACAGGATATTGAAATATCATGTGACTTATATACAATACAAAAAATAAAAAGCATTTCAATATTTTCATCCTAACTCTTAATCAATGTTATTGGGTATTGATTCGGTGGAAAGGAAAGTAAAAACTAACTGTGAGCCTAATAGGAACTTTTTTCCTCCTTCAGACCATGTCTAAAATTTTCTCCTCTTGATTTTCTTCTTAAGCACTGGACTCTGACTAAAGTTGTGATTACTCAGGCAAAGTGAAATGGAGAGAAATAATCTGCTATGAATTTGATCGATATAAAAGCCAAGGTAAATCACACAGGGAAAATTAACTCTCAGGGCTGCCCACCACTATCTGCTTTCTTCACCCTCGATAAATTTATTCTTGATGAATATTTGCCTTAGATTTTCATTTAACTCACTTTCTCTATATATGTGGACTTAAAAATGAAGTTAGCTAATAATATATTGAATTGACACAGGTGAAAACTCAATATTTGCAAGTAAGCTAAAACGCCAAGCATTGCACAAAAGAACAGGCTTGTTTCTCTCTCAGTTGTGGTGAGCTAAACTTGTTTCTCTCTCAGTTGTGGGGAGACAAAAGCCAGTGTGATGGTAGTGTCCAGTCTGCCTCATCAAGTTTTCTCCAATATTCTAAAATTTACTAGATAATCACTCTGTGTTCTTCTTCACCTGGCCATGTGGCCTAGTCTGTGCACTGCTAATGGCATAATACTACTCTCCTGAAAGTTCAGAGTGGACATGTGACCTTAATTCAGTACACTAGAACACTCTTGAACATGGGTAACATATGATTCAGTAGGTAGATAATCTGGCAGTAGAGTATGGTGTGGATGCAGTGGAGAGATGAAAGTGAGGCAGTTATTCTAATATTCTTTAGAGACAGTAATGGGGCCTTGAGTTTGACAAGTCAAGAAGGGCTGACTAGGAAGTACAGAACAGGGAATGATGAGTTTGGTATTAAATACACTGAATTTGTTCAGTATTAAAGATACTGAATTTATGTTACTAACAAAATATTCAAGTACAGCAGATGGTGGGAAAAGCAAAATGGTACTAAGGAGCATATCAGGACTTAACTAAGGGGATGGTCACCTGAATAGAGATCATGGATGCTATGAAAGACACCAGATAGATTTGAAGGGTTTGTACCTGATCTCAGCCCTAAACAAATGATAGACATTGCACAGGTAGAGACAAATCTCTTCCCATACTATATTTTCAAAACACACACACACACATATTATCCAAGGGCTTCTCACACTTTAGGGAAGAAAGAATATAAGTCTTCCTCTTAAAAATATTTGCCATCCTAATTAGAAATACCATTTGACCTAGCAATCCATTACTAGGTATATATCCTAAAGAAGTGAGAGCCAGGACAAGAATGGATACATGCACAAGCATGTTCATCGCAGCACTATTTACAACAGCCAAAAGATGGCAACAACCTAGCTGCCCATCAGTGGAAGAACGGATAACCAAACTATGGTAAATACACACAATGGAATACTATGCAATCCTAAAGAATAACATAGAATCTGCAAAACACTGCATAATGTGGATGAACTTGGAGGACATTATGCTGAGCAAAATAAGTCAATCACAGAGGGATCAATATTGTATTAGACCGCTATTGTGAAAAGTCAGGTAAAGGTTTCTATATGGAATGAAACTTTCTTTGTTGGTTTCCAGGGGTGGGAAGGAAGGGGAGGGAACACTGCTAGATAGGTAGAGGCAAGTACTGATTTGGGTGAAGAGAAGGGCAATGTACCAAATGTGAGTGATCAACACAGTGGCACTGAGGAAGAGGAAGACATAGAGAGATACATGGGAGATACAGACAATAAAGATGAACCCTTTTACACATACAGTACTATGTTATCAGTGATGGCAAACAATGATATATGGGTAGATAGAAGCGTAGACAGGATGAACTATTAGGTATGTCTAGGCAGGGGGGAGTGTGCCCATGACCATGTACAGGGTTGGCAGATGATGTTTTTACAAGCGTATTTGTATGTTCTGTAAGAATGTCCAGGTAAACAGTAGAGCTGACAAGGGGCAAGGTGTGGTTACTTCCTGGCCACAGCCAGCTACCCAGAAGGAGCATTCATTGGACCTGTGGGCTTGGGACCATGGTCCCAGGGGACATCAAGCTCAACTGACATAACATACTACACAAAAACATTGTTCCATGTCCTACTTTGGTGAATAGAGATTGGGATCTTAAAAGACTGTAAGCGGCCATCTAGATGAAACGATGGGTCTTTCTTCATCCAGAGCAAAGAAGAATGAAGAAAACCAAAGATGCATGGAAACAATCAGTCCGAGGGACTGGTAGACAATGTGATCCTCAGCCTATATGACCATGAGACTAGAAGAACTAGATAGTGCTCAGGCACCACTGTCAAGCACTCAAAGGGGTATCTGTGTATGAGATCCAGGACTGAATGGGAGAATAATGTGGAACAAAACACAAAATTAAAAAAAAGACCAGGTTTGCTGGTCTGAAGAGTTTGGTCAAACTCCTGAGACTATGGCCCCTAGCTGCCCTTCAGGTCTGGAATTGAACTCACTCCTGTGGCTTCCAGCCAAATAAAAGACTGGCATATGGGCTGAATACTTACACCAGGTAGATGCATTCCTTGGAGAGATCAATCCTGGGAGAACAGAAGGGCAGTGTATGCATGGGTGGGGGCAAAGTGCATGGGAGGGAAGGACACAGGGAAGAGGTAACTATGGGGAAGAAGTGCGAAGACAGCTGTTATGCTGTGGGAAATTGCAGTCAATGTCATGAGATAAAATGTGTATGAACTGCTGTATGGAAAATGAATTTGCTCTGTAAACTTTCACCCAAATCACAACAAAAATTAAAAAGAAAAAAAAAATTGCCATCGTTACCTTACTAAAATATATTTTGAAATATACTACCATGACATTAAGATTTTAGTACATGTGTTCCAAAGTATACCACAACATAAATTTTGAAGATATTTTGAGTATTTTCCATAAGGATAGAGTTTAGAATCCTTTTCATCATTTAAAGGCTAGGCCAGTTGCTATCTGTATGCCTATAGTAAACCATTAAATGCTTCAAGTCCTCTTCACTTTCAATAAGCAAAGTTGTATCATATGAATATCACTGGTTGTTAACGAGTCTTCCTCCAATCCTGATGCCACCTTCCTCTTTGTACAGTCCAGCTTCTTAGATTATTTGCTGAGCTTGCAGAATGAATAAGTATGGTGAAAGGACACAACCCTGACCTGAAGCTCAGCTTTCTGGCTGTACTTCTCCCAAGACAGATTGGTTCATACTTCTGGCAGTCTATGACATATTCAATACTATTCACCAACACCATAATTCAAATGTATCAATTCTTCTCTTCATTATTCATCGAATGGCTTTCACATGTATATAAGCAATTGAAAATACCATGACTCAGCTCAACTTTCAGCCAAACAATACACAAGCCTATAAGTTGAACAATAACACCAGGGAGATACACCCTCCTTACAATAACCAACCCTATGAGATTCAAAGGGCAGCAAGGGATAGGGAGGAAGATGGCAGGCAGGGATAAGAAAGACAAATGGAAACGATACACACAGGGAGAAAATGGGGAAAGTGCTGTTACATTGTACAGATTGCAATCAATGTGACAGAACAAAATGTATATGAATTATTGAATGGAAAATCAATTGTCTCTGTAAACTTTCACCCAAATCACAATTAAAAGTTAAAAATAAATAAATAAATGAAATGCCATGGCTTGGATTAGGCACATCTTACAACTAAACATGTATATATACTTTAGTACTTAATTCATAAAATAACTTACTCATATTTAACATAAATCTCAAAGTAATAGATTACTCAGGTTGTTTTAGCAATGGGATACTTTGGATAAAGAAAACAAATACAGATATTCACCCATCTTCATATAATTCTAAATGTACTGTTATAGTGGTTCATTTGAGGCAACTGCCAAAAACTCAAGCTAAATTCAGAAGAGGATGTGAAACGAGGGATATCATTGCTGATGTCAGATGGATCTTAACTGAAACCAGAGAATACTAGGAAGATGTTTACCTGTGTTTTATTGACTGTGCAAAGGCATTTGACTGTGTGGATGATAATAAATTATGTGTAACATTGTGAAGAATGGGAATGCCAGAACATTTAACCCTTTCATTGCCCAATTATACTCTGCTTTGAATTTTTTGTTGATAGTATGTGGTTTTATTAATGGAAAGCATGCTGAATCAAGGAACATTTCTGAAATTTTGTTATGAAATATTGATTTTGATACATATCATGTGGGACACATATGTCCCTCTGGACTCAGGGACAGGATTAGTGGGGCATGTATTCCTCTGGACTCTGCACTGTCTTCTAGATTGTTTGAGAGATGCATACAATTTAGAGTGCCTGAAAATGTGGTTTTTGCATGAACATGGAATCATCTCCAAACAATGTCACTGCTGTCCAGCTGATCCCCAACTTATAGCACACCCTTGGGACAGAGCAGAACTGCTCTAGAGGGTTTTCAAAACTGTAAATCTTTATGGAAGTAGACTGCATCATTGTTTGTTTTGCAGAGTGGCTGGTGGGTTCAAACCACCGACCTTTAAGTCAGCAGCCAAATGCTAAACCACTGCACCACTTGCCTCCTAAATAATGCACAGGAATGTGGAAAAAAGCATACAAGGCTTATCTCCCAGTAAAAAAAAAGGCAAAAGTTTTACAAAATCACACCTCCAAGATGTATCACCTCATACAATACCCTGTAAAAACAGTAACTTGCAGCACACACCCATTTCTTCTGTTTGAATGGTTATAAAGATGCCCTCCTGATGGCTGCATGCATTGTCAGTGGGAACAAAGCTGCCCAATAAACCCCAGAGGAGGAAAATGTAGGTGAGCGCTATATATTCCACAGGTCATGAAAGAGTTCATTGTGCTTATGTGAAACCTGTACAATCACAACAAGGGGATATTGTATGGTTTAAAATGAGGATATGTCTACATCACGGTTATATCCTTTCACTATACTTATTCAGTCTGTACGCTGAGCAAATAATCCCAGAAGCTGGACTTGATGAAGAAGGAGGTGACATCTGCTTGGTCACAGCCAGCTTCCCAGAGCAACCGAGTAGTTGATCCTGCAGGCTTGGGACCATAGTCACAGGGGACATCAAGCTCAATTGGCATAACATACTATACAAAACATTGTTCCACCTCCTACTTTGGTGAGTAGTGACTGGGCTCTTAAAAGCTAGCAAGCTGCCATCTAGATGCAACAATGGGTCTCTCCTCGTCAAGAGAAAAGAAGAAAGAAGAAAACCAAAATTAATGGAAATAATCAGTCCTAATGACTGGTACACCATCCGATCTGCAACCTATACAACTATGAGACCAGAAGAACTAGATGGTGCCCAGCTACCACTGCCATCCACTTGGAAGGGATGTAGGAGATCCTGGATAGAGAGGGAGAACAATGTGGAACAAAACTCAAAATCATTTGGAGGGAAAAAAAAAAAGATGGTGGGGACCAGGTTTGCTGGTCCAATAGAGCCTGATGGAACCACTGAGACTATGGCCCCTAGCTGCCCTTCAGGTCTGGAATTGAACCCACACCTGTGGTTTCCAGCCAAACAAAGTACAGGCATGAGAGTTAAACATTTACCTCAAGTAGACACACGCCCTAGAGAGAACAATCATGGGAGAAGGAAGGGCTGCTTATGCACAGGGAGACAGCTCACGGGGCAGGAGTGTATGGAGGGATGGACACTGGGAAGAGGTAACTATGGGGAGGAAGTGGGAGGGGAGCTGTTGCATTGTGGTAAACTGTGGTCAATGACATGCGACAAAGTATATGTGAACTGCTGTATGGAAAGTGAATTTGCTCTGTAAATCTTCACCCAAATCACAATAAATAATAAAAAAAAAAAAAAAGAAGGAGGTGACATTAGGATTAAAAGGAACAATCATTAACAACCTGCAATATGCAGGTGACACAACCTCGCTTGCTGAAAATGAAGAGGACTTTAAACACTTACTGATGATCAAAGAGTACAGTCTCCTGTATGGATTACACTTCAAAATAAAGAAAACAAAAATTCTCACAACTGGACCAATAAGCAACATTGTGATACATGGAGAAAAGATTGAATTGTCAAAGATTTCATTTCACTAGGATCCACAATCAGCATCCATGGAAGCAGCAGTCAAGAAATCAAACAATGTATTTTATTTGGCAAACCTTCTGCAAAAGCACTAAAAAGCAAAGATGTCACTTTGAGGACTAAAGTGTGCCTGACCAAGCCATGGTATTTTCATTCACCTCATATACAAGTGAAAGCCAGACAATGAATAAGGAAAATGGAAGAAAAATTAAGACCTTTGAATTATGGTATTGACAAAGATTACTGAATATACCACGGACTGTGAGAAGAATGAACAAACCTATCTTGGATGAAGTACAGCCAGAATGCTCCTTGGAAGTGAAGATAGGGAGACTTCGCCTCATGTGCTTTGGACAGGACTGACCCATCCCTGGAGAATGACATCATGCTAGGGTAAGTAGACGGTTAGTGAAAAAGAAAAAAAACCCTCAACAAGATAGACTGACACAGTGGCTGCAACAAATAGTAATGATTGTGAGGATGGTATAGGTCTGGGCAGCGATTCATTCCATTTTACACAAGGTCACTATACATCAGAACCAACTCGACAGGACTTCACAACAATAGCAACATATAATTCTGAATATACCAAACCAAACCATCAACTTGATTTTGATTCTGTAAGGTCATAGTGACAGAAGCAGATTACTTCATCTTTCTCCCACAGAGTGGCTGGTGAGTTTGAACCACCAACCTTCTGTAAGTTGCTAAGTGCTTTAACAAGTGCACCACTGGAGCACAATTCTAAATATAGCCATCCTTTAACAATGCAAGTATGAAAGTAAAACAGTTACCATCATTGATTCCAACTCATATTGACCCAACATGTGTCAGAGTAGAACTGTGCTCTACAGGATTTTCAGTGGGTTATTTTTCAGAAGTAGATCACCAGACCTTTCTTCCCAGACACCTCTAGATGGACTTGAACCTCTAACCTTTTGGTTAGCAGCGGAGGGCATTAACTGTTCGCACCACCAGGGACTCCATACGAGAAAAAACTGAACTCAAACTAAAGGTATTATAGTATTTATTTCATAGTTGATTGATTCAGCATTGCTTTAGCATTGCAGCATCCTGCAAAACTAGGCACTCTGAAGACAAGATAAAAGAACATAAATCCAGCAATAATATCCATTTTTCAAAGTAAGGGATATTAGTATAAAGAATCGATGTAAATAAGCATAACATAAGATATAAATTCATGTCATAAGATGGGCACAAAAAAAGCTAGTCCACATGGAGGGCCAAAGTTCAGGTGGGTTGGAAGACTCTAAGAAGAATAAGACAATTAAACTGATCCTTGAGGGATAGTAGGACTTGGGATATAGAGACAAAGGAACCAACTATAACCAACAAGAAGAGCAAAAGCACAAAGCTGGCAAAATGTAGCTTATGGGTAGAGGAAAGTAAGTGTTTGGTTTAGCCCAAGGGCAAGATTTATTGAAGGGGGTACAGGATTAGATTGGAAATGCTGGTTGAGGTCAGATCATAAAGGCCTTGAATGTCATGCCTTAAGGAGCTTGGACTTAACTGTGAATCTAGAAGAGACCTTATGAATGTTCAAGGAGTAAGGTGGTGCATGGCGTGATCATAGCTGTATGTCAGGACCACAAAATGGCAACCTGTATAAAATGGAGAGGAGGAGAGCCTGAATATGAAGAGAAATGAGGCTCTGTCAAATTAGGGTGCAGGGATTCTAACGGTATATTGATATCCACCATTCATAATGCAACTATGCCCTATTTAAACTGGTAAGGCTTTCAAAATAGGGTGGGAAGCAATTTTTGCTGTCTCAATATGGATTTAAGAATAAGTAGCTTTTGTAATTCTTGCTGTGTTATTCCATTTTTTGCCTATAAAATCCTTTGGTGATAAAACTTGAGGGTCAAATTTTCTCTTTAGTTCTTTCAGTTTGAGAATGCCAATCCTGAATGACACGACAAGCATCGAAATAAGATAGAAGGAATACACAGAGTTACTGTACCAAAAAGAATGGATTGATATTCAGTCATTTCAAGAGTAGCATTTGATAAAGGACTACTGGTACTGAAGAAAGAAATTAAGGCTACACTGAAAATATTGACGAAAAACGAGGCTCCAGGAATTGATGGAATGAATACCAGTTGAGATGCTTCAACAAACAGATGTTATGCTGAAGTTAACCAGAAAAAGAGGAGCAGTATTTCATAGTAAAACAGAATCTCAAGCCTAGTTAACTGTAATAATTTACAAAGAAATTACATGACCTTACTATACATTCTATTGGACCTAGAGGTTTAACACAAAGAATATTATAGATCACCTAACAATATGTGAAAATGTCACTCATTAATTTTAAATAGCAATTTGTAATACTGTGGTTATATATTATTTGGCCTGGGGCAATATATTTCCATGTCTTATGAAATTATTAATTCTCATTAAATGCTAATGATTCTTCCGTGAAGATTAGAGCTAATTAACTGTTCCTTTCACCTGCATTAATTTATTAGTTACTCTTGATGAATCTAGTAAACGTTTCTATGTTAGACATCCAAAGTAATCTGTATGGACCAGATACTGACACCACTAAGTATACACATACATAAATATTTCAAAATAGAAACATTGCCATTGTTAGATAATAAAGTTGGAACACAGATGGAAACAAGGATAAATGTTAAGATATATAGTCTTTCACCTAATATTATCGAGTGGCCAAACATGGTACTTACATAGTGGCAGGCTCTGTGTAACAAGAGACCATGTGGTGAGCAGGGCTGCCTCATACTATTTTAGAATCAAAAGGGAGTAACTGAAAACCATTGATTTAGGCCTGAAAAAAGAAAACCAAACTCACTGACACGAAGTGGATTCTGACTCCCATTGGGCTTCCGGAGGCAATAAATCTCTACACAAGTAGATTGCACTATATCCCTTCTACTTAGCAGCTGGTAGGTTTGAACCTTTCTGGTTAGCAGACATAGTGCCTTAGGCACTATGCCACCAAAGTGCCTTTGGATTGAGGCCATTAGCACTGAACTCCTTGACAGAAATACTAACTTAGGTAGAATTGCTCTTTAAGATTTTGAAAACCAGGAAGGCTTTAAACAAACCAATAAAAACAGCAATGACATCAAGTCACCATTAGCAAAAATAAAGAGGAAAATTTGTTTATCCAATCAACAGCGCAGTAGTCCCCAAAGTGTGATCTAAGGATTAGCTGCTTAAGTATCACCTGGAAATTTAGAAATACAAAGTGCAGTTTCCTTGCTTCAACTACCAGAGCAGAATGTCTTAGGTTGAGGCCCAGCCATCTCTGGTCTAACAAGCCCTTCAGGTGATTCTGATGCACGCTCAAGTGTGAGAACCACAACTACAGAGAAAAACATCAATTTTAAAACAAAACAAGCTCAAAAGCTAACCTCAATTTTCTAAAAACTATTTTCATTAATTTCTTTCAATTCAGAACCAGATGAAGCTATGTAATAGTATCATTTATAGCCAGAAACTCAGTAATTTGTCGATAAAGTTTAATTGTTATGTTTTGAATTCTGAATGTAAATTTTTATCTTGGAATAGTTCTAATGTGTTGTAGACTTAAAATTCTTAGGATTACATGGGATTTATGCTATCATAAATATGACTTTAGTTAATAATACATAAATTTCATGGTAAATGAAAAAAAAAAACTTTTTTATCCAAGAAATGCATTATGCTTTTATTTGCAAACTTTTGTATATACTTTATCACAAAGTATACATTAAAATTAATATTTTTAAGAAAGTCTGATATAGAACACATCCATATAAGTTATTTACAAATATAAAAAATAATCTTTACATTGTAAGATCACCTTTGTTTTTTTAACAAAATTTTCTTACATTATTTGAATGTCTTTTCGTAAACATGTGTATATACAATTTTCTGATACATATATTACTTAAATAAATTTATTTCAAATACACCATTCAAGGTACAAGTATCCTACATATATGTGCATAGAATACCAGGACTATATACCATGACTGGAGGCCTTTTGGAGCCTCTCCCCAGTGTGCACTAAATGCCTTCCTCACTGAGCACAATTTAATTTCCTACAGGAGCATTTTGTCAAATTCCTTTGATTTACATCCTCTGCCTTGGTAATAAGCTCCCCTTTGTAAAGGAGTCAGTTACCAACAAGTCCTTTTACATCTTTGAGTAGACTTCAAATGTTTATCTAGTTCCCAGTAGACACATCAGTATTCGATCTTTCTCGTTCTACAGTTTATTTCTTTGTTCTCTCTCTTTTCTTTAATTTTGCTTCTTCTTGTTAGCTGTGGTAGAGTTGACTTTGACCCATGGAGACCTTATACACAACAGAATGAAACATTACCCTGTCAGCATAATCCTCACAATCACCAGCATGGTCAAGTCCATCCTTGTGCCTATTGTGCCAATCCATCTTACCAGTCTCCCACGCCCTCACTGGCCTCCTACTGCACCAAACATGATGTCCTCCTCTAGTGATTTATCCCTCTGGATGATGTGTTCAAAGGAAGCAAGTCAAACAATGTTCTGTTGCAATCAATAAGGTTTTAATGGAGTAATATTCTGAAGTAGCTCATCACGCCTTTCTTCCTACTGTCTCTCTTTGTCTGGAAGCTCCACTGAGACCCGTCCACCATGGGGGACCCTGCTAGTATTTTAAATATCTGTGGCATAAATTCTAGTACAATAGAAACATGCAAGCCCATACAGTATGACCTTGCTTATCTTACTTAAATGGAAAACATTAATGAAGTTTTCTAAGCTTAAAAGAAAAGGAAAAAAAAAAACGTTGTTGAGTCGATCCCAACCCATAGTGACCCTGTAGGCCACAAGAAAACTGCCCCAAAGGGTTTACAAAGCTATAAATATTTATGGAAGCAGACTGCATCATCTTCCTCCTGCAGAGTGGCTGGTGGGTTCAAACCACCGATCTTTTGCTTAGCAGCTGAATGCTTTAACCCCTCTCCTATCACTAAGATTGCTCAATAATCTTTTTCGGTTGGTAGGTTCAAAAAAAATAATTTTTAGATTTTCTAAAATTCTCTTTCCTTTTTTTTTAAAAAAACAAACAAAACTTCTTTTAGTTCTTATGATCAGGAAGAAAACAGAACCAAATATACTTTAAAAAAAAAAGTCAAAGAAACCAATAAAATCAAGAATGTACTACAGAAAAGAAACAAAGTCTAAAACTTCAAAGAAGATTCACTTTGAAATATTTTTCTTAGTTTCATCCTTAGCTATGTCAAAGTTCAGAACAATATGGAGAGTTTTTAAAGCACCCATTTGTTTTCTTATTTTCACAGTATGACATGTTTTATAGAAAAGCACAGGATAAAACAAGGGCAGAGAAAAAATAATTCCCAAAATATTTCTTTCAATATTCCAATTACAACAGAAACTCTTCAAAAGGAATGTTCCTTCCCATTCTGAAATCTCACTCATAAAGGCACCATCCTCAACCCTTTCCTCTGTTTCTTCTAGTTCATATTACTATGTTTCAAAATAGCCTCTTTATTCTACTGTTCCTTCATTTTTTTCCTAGTTCTTAACATTACACTTTGACTTCTTGCTATAGAAACTAAGAATTCTTATGCCCCACCCCCAACAAGCAAACAAATCATTTTCACTTTTCCATATTGTTATAGAATAATGAATCAACTTTCTACAATTAATTATTATGACCATAAATAAAATATGCATAGCGGAGCCACACAAGATACTATGATAACTTTTCTGCAGATATTTTCCATTGCTTTGATTTCTCTGTATATATCTGTCATTCACTCATACTCTCCAGAACACACCTCCAATCTTCTGAAGGGTTGGGGAGGAAGAAGTGCAGGACTCTGTTGAGGTAAGGCAAGTGACCTGGAATCCAAGTTACAATGTTTTCAAACAGTTCTTCGAATGTCAGTGCCACTCTGCAATCCCTCCCACAGAGGTTTCTGCTTTCTCCGAATTCCTGTGGCTTTCTGGGTTCTGCAGAGAGAACTGGCTTTCTTCTGGTTGGCTCTCCACCCACAGTGTTAGGTTTCAAGCTATTCACACTGCTAAATCAGGTATCACTCAACTGCTTTCCAAATCTTTGTTGACATCTTTTGTCTGTTGTCATTTCCTCTCCTATTCTCCCTGTCCTTGTGGGTTTTTCCTTTCTAATCCTTTACCATCCTTTTAGTGTGGTTTATAGAGGGAGCATAACTAAATACATCTATTCAACCGACCATAATTAACCGGAAGTCTTTGGGCTGATTATTTGGAAAGCATGATTTTTTATGGTTTGGACTTTGTTGGTTTTTTTTTTTTTTTTTTGAAACATAATCACTCCCATTTCTCTTTTGTCTACTCAGTTCTCTGTAGGTAAGTCTCATTAACTAATTGGAATGGATTTTTTTTTAAGCTGAGCAATATTCAGCCCTAAGCAAAATTCATGTACAGAGCTTATAGCCTTTCCATTCTTTTGTCCTTTTCCCCACTTGATGGCACCCTTCTCCAATATCCATTATGGTCTTGGTTTTTTTTTTTTTTTTTTTTCTCTCTCTCTTTCTCTCTTTTTCTCTCTCTTCCTCCTTTCCTTTCTTCTTTTTTCCCTCCTTTCTTCCTCTCTCTTCCCTCCCTTCTTTCTCCTTTCCTCCAAGAAACAAACTTTCAGGGGAAAAAAACAGAAGCTTATTCACACTAAGGTGTAAATGATTAACAGTATTATAAAGTACTTCCCACCACACTAATATAATGAAAAATTCTAAACTGAGGTTAAACTGGAATTGCCAAAGATGTATTTTGGAAATTGCCTCTGGTTGCAGGAATGGTTGGGAGTGATGATGTAAGGAGACAGGTTAATAAGGAAGGACAAAAAAGAATAACAAAGAGATGGTGATAATGTCCAATTTCAAGAGATAATTTGTTTTCTTTCCTATACATGTAAGTAAGAAAAAGTAAAAATAATAAGAAAACAAAATTACATGTCTTTCAGAAGCTATAACAAAAGATAAGGCTCTGTAAAAATGCAATGTGATTAACATTCTTTTGTCTTATGGCATGAACATAGTTATAAAATAAAAAATATCCCAATTTCATTTATACCTACCTGTTGTGTTGGGTGCCATTTAGTTAATGCCAACTCATGGCAACCCAATATGACAGAGTGGAACTGCCTCATCATGTTTTCTCAGCTAGACTGTTTATGGGAGCAGATTGCAAGGTCTTTCTCTCATGGTACCACTGGGTGGGTTTGAATCGACAACCTTTTAATTAGCAGCCAAGCACTTAACCATTGTGCCACCAGGGCTTTTTATACTGCTATTTCGTTAATACTAGAAAGTGGCCCAACATTTCCAGTTAATGACATTGGTAAGTAAAATACTCAGATTATTAACACTCAGGAAATTTTTTTTTTTAATACTCCAGCACAAATATAAAGGGAAAGAAGCCATCATTTACCAGACAGAAAGAATTGTTTTGATATGATAAGAAGGACCTTTCTAGTTACACTAGGTTCCTTGGGTGGTGCAAACAGTTTGAGCTTAACTGCTACCTTAAAAGTTGGTGGTTTGAAACCACCCAGCGGCACTGCAGAAGGCCTAGTGATCTGCTTCCATTAGGATTATAGCCAAGAGTGGAACAAAATTCAAAATCATAAAAAAAAAAAAAAAAAGACCAAGCTTACTGGTCTGATAGAGACTGGTAAAACCCCTGAGACCATGGCCCCTAGCCACCCTGCAGAACTGGAATTGAATTTACTCCCTTAGCTTAATTTTCAGCCAAACAATAGACAAGCCTACAAATGGAACAATTACACCAGAGAGGTGCACTCCTTAGAACAATCAACCACAGCAGATCAGAAGGGCAACACTTGTGCAAGGAGAAATCACATAAGGCAGGAATGCATAGGAAAGAAGGACACAGGAAAAAGGTAACTACAGGGAGGAAGCAAGAAGAGAACTGTTACATTGTGGGGACTGCAATCAAAGTCATGAAAAAAATCTGTATGAACTGTTGAATGGAAAATGAAATTGCTCTGTGAACTTTCACCCAAATCACAATAAAATGTTTTTAAAAAAAGGAAAGAAAATGTTTGCACAGACACAGACAATAAAAACAGATTACCGCCAAGAAAACCCTATGGAACAATTCTACTCTGTAACTTATGAGTTTGCCCTGAGTCAGAAATGGCATGAAGTCAACTGGTTTTGTTATTTTGTTTTTTAATGCAACCTCTAACGTGTTTGGGCCAACATAAGGAAAGAAACTGAAGCAGGACCCTCTTGGTTGGTTTTTTTTTTTTAAATCACTTTATAGACTCACTGGGAAAGATATTTTAATTTGCTCACCTGTTAAATGAAGAGATTGGGCCGGATCAGTGGTTTCCAAATGCAGGTGTGTAAAGTAATGCTTCTCTGTGATTAAATTTCCACCTGCCCACAGCATAGTGAAGAAAATAGAATCATATAGTCAGATTTTCATGAAGCTAAACTGACATAATTGAAATAATTGTCTTTTATTCTGAGATGGTGTCATCTTTCATGAAATAGCAATAAAAATGAAATGGCACTTTTTCTCTTCCTCATCATTCTCCCCCTACACACACACACACACACACACATACACTCTTGTTTCCTATTTTGATTGGTGTTACTTAGAAAAATTAAAAGCTGGTAAACTTATATTGGACACGAACATATAAAAAAGAAAAATACCTACTGATCAATGCTATCTAAATCCACTGCCATCAAGTCGATTCCAACTCACAATGATCCCCATTGGGTTTCCAAGGCTGTAAATCTTTATGGAAATAGATTGCCTCAGCATCCTCCCACAGAGCAGCTGATGGGTTTGAACCATGGACCTTCTGGTTATCAGCCAAATGTCTTACCCACTACACCACTGTAGCTCCTTAATGCTAAAATCCCTTCAAATATAGATGCAATTTAACTCAAAACAGTTCTTTTTAAAGTTTTCTATCCACTAGCTAATCTGAACATTATTTTTTAAACCTTGTTCCTTTACATTCTAGTACCTCTATGTTGGTCTATGTTTAAATCATGGGGGAAAATTTTATTTAAAATGTAATAAGCATGCAGTTGAAGGTCAACAGTGGTAGCTTTAGGATCCACAGAGGGGACTGGGGTTGGCAATCTGGTTAGGGGAAAGCTACAAGACTTGTCTTAAAGATGAAATTACACAGTAATCACTCTCTTTACTTAGATTGTATGTTACAAATTAACAGTGGCATTAATAGTTTTCTAAAGATGTTTCTATGCATTCTGAAGATTGAGAAAATGTCAATGTCTATATTAAAAAATAAGAAAAATCATTACATAAAATTACTTCACTATATGAGTCTTCAAAATAGTGATGTTCACCTTGGTTTTGTTCATATTGTGATTATATACATATATACATGCTTACATTATATGTTGTTGTTGTTGTTGTATGCCGTCAAGTCAGCCCAGACTTATAGCGACCCCTCCTTGGGTTTCCGAGGCAGTATCACTACGGAAGTAAATTGCCCAACCTTCCTTCCGAGGAGTGGCTGGTGGGTTTGAACCATCAGCCTTCTGGTTAGCAGTCGAGTGCCTCAGGCACTATGCTACCAGAGCTCCTATACATTATATAGTTTTATATATATATATATATATATATATATATATATATATATAGTTCTTAGATGCCATTAGATTGACTCCAACTTATAACAATTGTATGCATAACAATGAAAAGTTGCCTGATTTTGTGCTATTCTCAAAATAACAGGTATATTTGAACCCACTGTCACAGCCACTGTCAAGCCATCTCATTTAGGGTATTCCTGTTTTTCACTGCCCTTTACTTTACCAAGTACCTGTGGTAGTTAAGGTTATGTGTCAACTTGGCTGGGCCTGGATTTGAGTGGGAGCTCTGGTGGTGTAGTGCTTAAGGCATTTGACTGCTAACCAGAAGGCTGGCAGTTCAAACCCACCAGCCACTCCTCGGAAGGAAGGTTGGACAATCTACTTCCGTAGTGATACTGCCTCGGAAAACCAAGGAGGGGTCACTATGAGTCGGATCCGACTCCACGGCAGTGCATTGCATTTGTTGCTTTGGATTTGAGTGGCTGGCAGCTGGATGTAGTTATTCCTCATGGTGAGATTGGTAATCAGCTCCATGGTGGAATCTATTGGAGCAGCTGAGTAGCTGCCTTAGGGCTGTGGTCTGCTTTCAGTATATAAGAAGTAGCTTTGAGGAACGTCTCCAGCCTTTGGCGTACTTGAATCCTGCATGTAACTGAGTCATTGTTCACCAGCCTTCCATGTTGTCAGCCGATCTTGGGACTGTTAGTGGACTTGAATCAGTGGCCTGCCATGTGGTTCGGTAATATTGAGACTGTGCCTTTTTACTTGTTGACCTTGGGTTTGTCAGCCTTGGCAGCTAGCAGTTGCCTGAGTGAGCTTCAGTGGGCCGGGAGCAAGAGGTAGAGCTGAAGCCCAAGCTCGAGGGGCTTTCACCTAGACTCTAGAGCCTGGCACTTTGAACTTGGACTTCTAACTTCCAAAACTATAAAAGAATAAACTCTTGTTTGTTAAAGCCATCCCACTTGTGGTATTTTCTGTTGTTGTTAAGTGCCGTCGAGTCATTTCCAACTCATAGCGACCCCATGCACAGCAGAACAAAACACTGCCCGATCCCGTGCCAGCCCCACAATCCCTGCTATACTTGAGCTCATCATCACAGCCACCGTGTCAATCCATGTCGTTGAAGGCCTCCCACTCTTTCGTCGACCCTCCACTCTACCAAGCATGACATCCTTCTCCAGGGAATGGTCCCTTCTTACAACATGACCAAAATAGGTGAGACGAAGTCTGGCCATTCTTGCTTCCAAGGAGCATTCTGGCTGCACTTCCTCCAGGACAGATCTGTTAGTTCTTTTAGCAGTCCATGGTACTTTCAGCATTCTCCGCCAGCACCACAACTCAAAAGCATCAACTCTTCTTGGGTCTTCCTTATTCATTGTCCAGCTCTCACATGCATACGAGGCGATTGGAAATATCATGGCTTGTGTCAGGCGCACCTTAGTCCTCAAGGAGATATCCTTGCTCCTCAGCACTTGAAACAGTTCCTTCGCAGTTGACTTTCCCAATGCTACACACATCGTCTAATGTCCTGACTGCTGCTTCCATTGGCATCGATTGTAGAACCAAGCAACGTGAATTCTTTGACAACCTCAATCTTCTCTCCATTTATTGTGATGCTGCTCATTGGTCCAGTTGTTAGGAAGAAGGAAGAGGCCATCCACTTCTCAAAGAACTGGCCAGGGAAAACCTTATGAATAGCAAAGAAATACTGTTTGGTATTTCCTGTTAGCATGGCACAAAGTAACCAAAACATTCTTTCTTTCCAAGTATTGGTCCCTTCTGATAACTGTCCAAAGTAAGTGAGATGAAGTCTTCTCATCTTCACTTCTAAGGAGCATTCTGGCTGTATATCATTTCAAGACAGATTTGTTTGTTGTTTGGCAGTCCATGGTATATTTAATATTCTTCACCAACATCGTAATTCAAATGTCTCCATTCTCCTTTGGTCTTCTAATTCATTGTCTAGCTTTCACATGCATATGAGGCAGCTGAAAATACCATGGCTTGGGTCATGTGAACATTAGTCATCAAAGTGACATCTTTGCTTTTTAAAATATTAAAGAGGTCTTTTGCAATAGATTTGCCCAAAGCCATACATCATTTGATTTCTTGACTGCTGCTTCCATGAGCATTGATTGTGGATCCAAGTAAAATGAAATCCCTGACAACTTCATCTTTTCTCCATTCATCATGATGTTCCTTATTGGCCCAGTTGTAAGGACTTTTGTTTTCTTTATGTTGAGGTATAATCCATACTGAAGGCTGTATCTTTGATCTTCATCAGTAAGTGCTTCAAGTTGTCTTCAGTTTCAGCAAGCAAGGTTCTACCATCTGCATATCAGCAGTTTGATAAAGAGACTTCCTCCAATCGTAATGCCATGTTCTTTATATAGGTCAGCTTCTTGGATAATTTGCTCAGCATACAGATTGAATAAGTATGCTGAAAGGATCCAACTCTGACACACTTCTTTTCTGATTTTAAACCATGCACTATCTCTTTGCTCTGTTTAAATAATTGCCTCAATCTATGTGGTATTTCCACATGAGCACAATTAAGTGTTCTGGAATTCCTATTCTTCATATTGTTATTCATAATTTGCTATGATACACACAGTCAAATGCCTTTGCACAGTCAATAAATCACAACTTCTTTTTTTCTTTTTTTGCTATTTTCTATTTTCAGCCAAGATCCATCTGGCAACAACGATATCCTCCTTCCATGTCCTCTTTTGAATCTGGCTCGAATTACTGGCAGTTCCCTGTCAATACACTGTTGCGACCATTTTTAAATTATTTTCAGCAAAATTTTGCTTGCATATGATACTGTTGGATAATTTCCACATTCCATGGACTACTTTTCTTTGGAATGGGCATAAATATGAATTTCTTCCAGTCAGTTGGCCAGACAGCTCTCTTCCAAATTTATTGGCATAGATGAGTGAGTACTTCCAGCATTGTATTCCTTTGTTGAAACGTCTCAATTCATGTTCCATCAGTTCCTGAAGACTTGCTTTTTATCAATGCTTTCAGTATAGCTTGAACTTGTTCCTTTGATACCATCAGTTCTTGATTATATGCCACCTCCTGAAAAGATTAAAATGTCAACCAATTCTTTTTGGTGCAGTGACTCTGTGTATTCCCTCTACCTTCTTCAGATGCTTCTTTGTTCAATTTTTTGCCCATAGAATCCTTCAAAATTGCACCTCAATGCTAGAATTTCTTCTTCAGTACTTTCAGCTTGAGAGATGGGATATAGTCAAGCTTGTATTTTGACTCCCATAGATTTGTTTTACTTTTCTCTAGCTTCAACTTGAACTTGCATATGAGCAATTGATAGTCTGTTCTGCTGTCAGAGCTTGGTCTTGTTCTGACTGACAATACTGAGCATCTCTGTCATCTCTTTCCACAGGTATAGTCTATTTGATTCCTGTGTATCCCATCTGGCAAGGTCCATGAGTATAGTCATCATTTGTGCTGCTGAAAAAAGGTGTTTCTGATGAATAAATCACTGGTCTTTCAGAATTCTATCATGAGCTCTCTAGCATCATTTTATCACCAAGGTCTTATTTTCTAACTTCTGATATTTCTTCCTTGTTTCCAACTTTTGCATTCCAATCACCAGTAATTATCAATGCATCTTGATTGCATTATCACACATGATACAGTATGTATTTATCATATATGACTCTATATATCATATTGTAGTAATGTGTGACATGCCATATATATGTGTATGGCTATACATATATCTGTATCTATCTATATAAAGATAAAGAATTCCTGGTGGAACAATGGTTAAGGGCTTGGCCGCTAACCCAAAGGTTGGCAGGTCGAACCTACTCAGTGGCTCTGCAGGAGAAAAACCTGGCAGCCTAATTCAGTAAATATTACAGCCTAGAAAACCCTATGAGGAAGTTCTCCTTTGCCACACAAGGTTGTTATGAGTTGAAAATTGACTCAATGGAACCTAATAACAATTATAAAACATTTACTATCTATGATAGTGGTTTCCTCAATATCAGATTTAGCATCCCCTTTCTATAATATTCTGCAATGTCACCTTTAATAGCCTGTTTTGTTAATATATTGCAGTGTAACAAACCATACCAAACAATATTTTTTTTTTATTTTGGTAAAAATATATATAACAATACTATGCAACCATAAAGAATAATGAAGAGTCTGTGAAACATCTTATAACGTGAATAAATCTGGAGGACATTTTGCTGAGTGAAATAAGTCAATCACAAAATGACAAATATTGTATGGTCCCACTATTATAAAATGTCAAGAATAGACATACACACAGAAAGCAGTGTTCTTTGGTGGTTACCAGCGATGGTAGGGAGAAGGCAGGAGAATCACTTTCCAGATAGTAAAAGCTGATTATTTTGGGTGATGGGAAAGGCAACACCAAATATGGATAAGAAGTCAGCACAAAGTAATCAAGGTAAATAAAGACATAAAGAAGTATACAATTTCAGTATGTGTTAGTTACCTAGTGCTGCTCTGACAGGAATATACCACAAATGGGATGGCTTTAACAAACAGGAGTTTATTCTCTTGCAGTTTCAGAGGCTAGAAGTCTGAGTTCAAAGTGCCAGGCTCTAGGGGCTGGGTGAAAGCCCCTGGACCTTAAGCTTCAGCTCTGTCTCTCACTCCCAGTCCACTGAAGCTGGAGGCTTTCTTCACTCGGGCAGCTGCTGGCTGCTGAGTCTGCCAAGCCCAAGGTCGACAAGTAAAAAGGCACAGTCCCAATGTTACCAAACTACACACACACACAAAAAAAAAAAAACCTCACTGCTGTCGAGTTTAGTCCGACTCAGAGAGACCCCTCCTTGGGTTTCCGAGGTGCTATATCTACGGACATAGATTGCGCAATCGTCCTTCCAAGGAGTGGCTGGTGGGTTTGAACTGCCAGCCTTCTGGTTAGCAGTCAAATACCTTAGGCACTACACCACCAGAGCTGTCAAACAATTTATTACTATCCATGAGTCTGTGAGTTGACTGGGAAATTTTCTGTTTGATGTGGTGTTATTTGGAACTCTGGGACAACTGGGGTGTTCAACATGGCTTCATATGATTGGTAACTGGTGTTGGCTACTACTGGCTGGGAGCTCAGGTGGGGTTGTTGGCTGGGGCATCAGTTCCATGTGGGCATTTCCATGTAACTCCTTGGGCTTCTTCACAGCACAGCAGCTGGGTTCTCAGAAGCAGGGTTCTCAGAAGCAGTTTTCCCAGAAGCAAAGGTGGAAGCTGGAAACTTCTTAAGGTCAAGCCCCAAAAGGTTATACAGCATCACTTCTGCTATATTCTATTGAACAAAACAGGTCACAAGACCAGCTGAAATTCACAGGAAGGGAAAACAGATTTAATTTCTGATATTGGAACAGTGACTTTGTATCATAAAAGAGCATGTGGGAGGGGAAATATTTTTGTGGCCATATTTGGAAACACAACATACCATACATCCTGAAATGAAATTCTTACATAATATAATCTAGCTACATGACATTTTTAAAAATCAATCTAGTACCCCAACAATAATATAAAAGGAGGATAATTAATAAAATATGTATTTTAAATATGTAAATGCTCAGATCTGATTACACACAAAAAAAAATCTAATAAAGTAAGCAGATCATTTTATCTACTTAAAATGAGTAAGTTTTGATTTAAGGAAAGATCAGAAGTCATTCCATAAAAGAAATACATCAAAATGAATGGAAGTGTTAGGGCCATTAGGAAAAAAAAGCATTAGAATAAGTAATAACACATGAGATTTATTTGCATGTAATAAGAAAAAAAAATCAAGACAAATTTCAAAGGAATATGATAGCCTTACAAATGAATAGGCCTTATCTATAAGCATAAAATCAAAATAATTCCCTTTGATAGAATACATATCGATTATTTTTAAATTCTACCATATGTGGAAAAATAGTCTACCTCCATACTTGAAAAACCTTGGAGACCCTATTTTTTAATTGCCATAGGGAATATTGAAGGGGTTTTTTAAAAGAAGTGAAAAAAAGAGTTCATAGAGAAGTTGCACGGTAGACATCAGTGACATAGCAGAGTAAGGCTAAAAACCAAAAAGCAACTCTGAAATAATTTTACTGTGTGATTTTCACAACATTAATTTCTCACTGTACTACAAACACTTAATATACAGAAAGGCAATAATATGAATTGTTTTTAATTTTGTGAATAAAATTTAGTATTTCATGTGCCTCTGCTAAACTAATATTTGGTTTATAAATCTGGTAAAGGGATCCTCAAATCCCCTTTATTATAGAAGCAATTGAATTCATTGCTTTTACAGTAACTGAAAGGAGCTCTGGTGGTGTAGTGGTTAAGGCATTTAGCTGCTAACCAAAAGGCCAGTGGTTCAAACCACCAGCTACTCCAAGGAAGAAAGATGAGGCAGTCTGCTTCCACAAACATTTACAGCTTTGGAGACCCTATGGGGCAGTTCTACTCTGTCCTAAAGGGTCACTATGAGTCAGAATCAACTCAGTGGCAATGGGTTTCGTTTTTGTTTGCTTGTTTTAAATAGTAATTGAACTGCTGCATTAAAACTCATTTCAACTAAAGAAGTACTGCAGGGCTGAGGTGAAGTGAGTGAGACACTCTCTACAGACACAGAATTTAAGAGAATTTCTTAAATTTAAACTCAGTAATGAAGACAAAAAACATTTAATGGAATTTTTTAAAGATCAAAAATAATGCCCCCAAATCTATGATAATCAAAATAACAACATTGTAAATAAAGACAGCATCTGCAGAGTAAGTTTTTTAGTAATTCTAACCCAGTATCTTTATCTTATTTAAGTTTCTGTCTCCATAAGGATTTCTTATAAAACTTTTCATTATTACTTTCTACTTTATACTGAAGGGTTACTGATTTACTTTGGTACTGAAGTACTACTGACACGTTTGTAGAGGCTTTTGTTCAGTGCATCTTTTTTAAACTCTAGCAAGCACAGGAAAATTTCTCACTGTGCAGAACTGAATCAAGCTTAAAAAAAGAAAAACTCACTGCCGTGGAGTCAGATCCGACTCATAGTGACCCTTCTTGGGTTTCGGAGGAGGTGTCAGTACCAAAGTAGAGTGCCCAACCTTCCTTCCCAGGAGTGGCTGGTGGGTTTGAACCTCCAGCCTTCTGGTTAGGCACTACACTACCAGGAGCTCAATTATACATGTCCCCTTCCAGTTTCTTTTCAATGCCAGAAGTATTTCACATAGCAAAGCATATATTAACCAAAATGCCCCATATGCTTCCAAACAGGCTGCAGATGTAGTTTGGCTCTGGGTGGCAACTACAGGTGATGATAATATGAAAATTAGAATGAATCAAATGAGCATGGACAGTCCAAAAATGTACTTTTTTTTTTCTTTTTGGTTTTTGAATGGAATATTTAATTTTATGTTACACATTTTTAAAAACACCCAGTTCTTTTAAGTCTTTAAATTCAGCTCATAAATTCTTATTATTCTATTTATAAACCTATCCAACTTTAGCAGTTATGCAGTTATTTTTAAGAGGCTTTTGAATGATGTTTATTCCACTTACAAACTAAATGAAACATTCAAATATTTTAAATGTCATTTGATAAATTTAATGTACTTCATTTTTAAATACTTTATTATCTGACTGATAAGCCTTCCCAGGTAATTACATAATTCTCTTTCTTTTAACTTTTATTGTAAATTGGATGAAATTTTACAAATTGGTTTTCCATTCAACAATTCATATCCATTTTATTTCATGACATTGATTCCTGTCCACACAATGTAAAAGTACTCTTACCAGTTCCTGTGAACGGAAAGATGTTTCCATTCACCCTTCTTTCATATTCTTTCTTTCTCAGGTTTATCCGCAGGCAAATGCTGCTAACTTTTGGTGTCCTATAGTTGGTTGTCCTAAGGAGTATGTACCACACTGGTTTATTTTCACCTTATAGGACTGTCTATTGTTTGGCTGAAATTTGACCCACGGGGATAAGCTCAGTTCCAGCCTTGAAGGATTATCTAAGGGCGGTAGTCTCAGTATTCCACAGTTTCTATCAGACCAGTAAGCCTGGCCTTTTTTGAGTTAGTTTCCACATTTTTCTCCCACTCTATCCAGGACCTCCTATTGTAATCTCTTTCAGAATGGTAAGCAGTGGTAGCCAGGCACCATCAGTTACTTATTATTTCCATGCATCTTTGATTTTCTTCACTCTTCTTTGCTCTGGATGGGGAGAGACAAATAGTTGCATCTTAGATGGCCACTCACAAGCTTTTAAGAACCCCGTTGCTACTCACCAAAATTGGATATAGAACACTGTCCTTGTGGACTATGTTATGTCAATTGAACTTGATGGCCCCAAGACTATGGTCTTGAGCCCCAAGGCCCAGTGACTCATTCCCTCAAAGTGTCTTGTTACGGCTAAGAAGTTTTCATAACTTTGCCCCCTGTATGCTCTACTATATTCATGGATATATTTGCAGCACATATAAATACATATGTAGAAATATCCTCTGTCAAACCTATGTGTATATATATATAATATATCTGTGGATGTAGTCCCATTCACCTTCCCACTCCTGTATAGCTTATAGATCTATGTATCCATTCATAGGCTACTGTTATTACTATTACTGCAGGAGTGTGTATGTAACACTATTTAGCTTTGCTGCCTTTGACCCCTGTACTCCTCCCAGTGTCTTCCTTTGTCTTGATCATTTTTTTGCTGACCTCCCCCTTATTGTATATTGCCTTCCCCTTCACCCAAGTTAGTATGTGTCTACCCTCTAGTTAGTGATTTACCTTCCCTTCCCTTTCCACCATGTTTCTTTCTGTGAGTAAACCTTTTCTTGACTTGTTATAGTAATGGTCTCAAACAATACTTATCATTTTGTGATTGACTAATTTCAGTCAGCATAATATCCTCTAGGTTCATCCATATTATGAGGTGTTTCACAGATTTATCATCATTCTGTAACATTGCATTGTATTCCACTGTGTGTATGTACCATGGTTTGTTTATCCATTCCTCCATTGCTAGGCATTTAGGTTATTTTCATCTTTTTGCTATTGTGAATAGTACTGCAATGGACATGGGTGTACATATATCCATTCGTGTCATGGCCCTTATCTCTCTCAGATATATAGTAGTGGGCTTGCTGGATCATATGCTATTTCTATTTTTAACTTTTTAAGGAAGCACCATACTGTTTTCACACTTGTTATACCATTTTACAGTTCCACAAGTAGTGTTTGAGGGTTCTAGTCTCTCCACACCCTCACCAGCATTTGCTGTTTTCTGCTTTTTTGATCATTGCTATTAATGCTACTATAAGATGGTATCTTCTTGTTTTTTTGATCTGCATCTCTCTAATAGCTAATGAACTAATGGTATTTTTTTCATGTGTTTTTGTCCACCTGCATTTCTACTTTGATGAAGTGTCTGCTTGTGTTCTCTGCCCATTTTCAAATTGGACTGTTTGTCTTTTTGTTCTCGAGGTGTTGAAGTTTTTTCTATAAATTTTAGAGAACAGTCCCTTGTCCAATATGTCACTGTCAAAAACTTCTTCCCAGTCTATGGGTTCTCTTTTTATTGTTTCAGTGAAGTCTTTTGATGCATAAATGTTTAATTTTCAGGAAGTCCACTTATCTAGTTTTTCTTCTGCTGTCTGTGCATTTTTAGTTGTTTGACAGTGTTTTGTTGCCATGTGTTAGGGCCCCTGACTGTGCTCCTATTTTTTCTTCAATGATTTTTATGGTTTTAGTTTTACATCTAGGTCTTTCACCCACCATGAGTTAGTTTTTTGTATATGGTGACAGATATGGATACTGTTTAATATTTCTGTAAATGGATATCCACATTTGCTAGCACCATTTGTTTTAGAGATTATCTCTTCCCTTTAATGCGTGTAGGCCCTTTGTCAAAATCAGCTGTCCATAGGTGGGTGGATTTACCTCTGGGTTCTCAATTCTGTTCCACTTGTCTATGGTCAGTCATTGTACCAATACCAGGCTGTTTTGACTACAGTGGCTGCATAGTAAGTAGGCTTAGAGATCAGGGAGTGAGTTCTCCTATTTTTTTTCTTCTTCTTTAGTAATGCTTTGCTTATCCGGAGTCTCTTTCCTCTCCATATAAAGTTAGTAATTAATTTTTCCATCTGTTTAATGAATGATGATGGAATCTGGATTGGGATTGCAGTACACCTGTAGGCAGAAGTTTCTTTTGAAAATTCTGTTGGATACACCTGTAAGGTTAATTTGAACTTCAATTAAGTCACGCTTGAAGTATCTCTAGGATTTTTAAAAATGAAAGAGCTTTTAAGATATATTATTGCACATCCTTCTTAAAAATTAGATGATGATATAAGCTAAAAGCTGAAGCAACTACAACACTAATCACAATATTCAATTTAAAGCTCTTTAGTGGAGGAGATACAGCAAGTATATTGTTGCTCACTTTTTCCTTTATTTTATCTAACCACTTACTGTAATTAAAGGTTACTATTATGTTTTATTTAATCATGTTTTTATCCTTTTACTTCAAAATTTAAGCTTTTGACCATGGTATGTCATGCATCTCAATTATTCATTCCCTTTGCATTAATTCACAATAATTGACTTCTTATTCCCCAAGAGTTCATTCTGGAGGGATAAGAAGGTGACATTTATAAGCAAGAATGTCCCAAAACCCCACAGATAAAATATCCTAAAACTTCATTGATTTTGTTGTGGTTAGCAATTCTGAAAATATGTAGAAATGATAGGTTCTTTCATTTTTTTGTTTAGATAATGACAAAATTTACTAATAATTATAAGACAGATGAACTGAAAATAATTTGAGATGTACCTGGGAGCTTTTTTCTCTCCACCTTTACAGTGTGCTAACTAAGTCTACTTAAAGATGCATATATTTGACCATGTCACTACTTAGCCCAAACCCCAAACATTCTGTTAATCATACATTCATTTTAACTACCAGTTATAATGATGAGACTGAGCATCATTTTCTTGTGACTAGATGTCTTAGATCACTAAAATGGAAAAGTTTGACCCCAAACACCTCTGTACTCTTGATTATTTGGATAATCAAGAATTAGGGGGTGTCATTTAGAATGTTATCAGCTATAATGGGCTGTACCCCTGCAGAACATTCAGTATGATCCTTGGGAATCCTACAGGATTTTGTGAGTTTTCCAAAACTTGTAGCAGCCACAAAGAACACATTTACCTGAATTAACTAATAAACAACTTGAATTGTCCATTTTTCTTTTGTTCTACAATATCTTACACTCAAATTCAAAACCATTAAAGAGTAAAACAGAAATTATAATTCAATTGCAATCCAAAATTTCTAAAATATACAGTTTCACATGGTCTACATAAATCTGGTCCTCTACCTTATAAAATATTGTAGCCACAGTCGAGATATACCAAGTAATCGTTGCAAAATTTTTCATTTGTTTTGTAAATAGAATAAGATCCTAATGAGACTTTTAAACCTAGTTATTGATTTATGGTCTGAAGAGTATTTCATCAGGAAGTTCTTCTTCCCATTCTGGCACACTTTTTTTAGTACAAGAATCTAGGCCAATCACAAAGTTTCTTGAATAATTTCTGGAATGAAAACTGTCAAATAGTCTCTGTAAGTACACTATGAGTTTAGAGAATTAAAATATTAAAAACCAAGCCTATAATGCCAATATCTCATTTTATGTTCAATAAAATACATTTCTCTTAAGAAAATATATGGTTCTGTACTACAGTATGGGAGCTGTGGTAGTATAGTGCCTAAGGCACTTGACTGCTAACCAGAAGGCTGGTGGTTCAAACCCACCAGCCACTCCTCTGAAAGAAGATGGAGCAATCTACGTCCATAGTGATCCTGCCTCGGAAACCCAAGGAGGGGTCACTATGAGCCAAGTCTGACTCGATGGCACATAACAACAACAACATTCTATAGTATACTTCTATTCTACAGTATGGGCAAAACAATGTTCTATTTGAAGCACGAATTTGATGAGTAGTAAATTCATCTATCTGTGGCCACAATAAAAATACTCTTTTAACACTCAGTTATCACTAATAAACATTTATTAGTTACCTATTATATACAGCCTTTCCTTCAAGAAGCTGAAAGTCTGGGGTGGGGAATATAAAGGGTGATATAAAATTATTGCTTTTTGCATATAATATGAGTGCTTGTATAGAAGTTCCAAGACAGAAAAATAGATAAATTTTTAAAATGTACTTTAAGTTCAGTATATTGCTTCTTGCATTCCAGCTGTAGTTGTTATGTGTCATCGAGTTGGACCCGACTCACAGTGACCCCCTCTTTGGGTTTCCAAGGCAGTATCACTACAGAAGTAAATAGATTGCCCAACCTTCCTTCAGAGGAGTGGCTGGTGGGTTTGAAACGCCAGCCTTCTGGTTAGCAGTCAAATGCCTCAGGCACTACACTACCAGAGCTCCCAGCAATCCAGCTGGCAGGAGATAACCTATTAAAATATAAAATGATATGGTATCATATAAAAGAGCAGCAAAGCCGTTCTTGTGGAGAGAGATTGGTTGATTGTAAAACTAAGGTAGCTTCAGAGCCCATCACTTGCATAAGTCCCTTGCAAGATCCAGTACCTAATTTTGTATTTGTAATTCTGTATTCTTTTTTTTTAAAGAAAGCCTCCAAAATTGCATAAACTACAGGCACCACAAAACCTGGATCATCCCCAGATGGGAGTAAACAATACATATGATTTACATAAAACTAGTTCAATAGTTGATGGAGATATTCAAAAACACTATAACCAGAGAGATATATCAAGTTCCTAAATGACAAAATTCAATACTAAAAAATGTCAAGTCTCTTAAAAAGAACTTGACCAATGAATGAAAGCTCAATAAAAATGCCAAGAGTATTATTTAGAAAATGTAACAAAACTTTGGAAAAATCTGGAAAGCATCTGGAAAGAAATAAAATTCACTAAGAAACTTTAGAAAAAGATGAATAATTGAATGGGAGGTGCAGTACTGAGGAGAAAATGGCTCTTTTTCCAGATGCAAAATATATTAGAAAACTTCAATAATTTAAAAAACATGGAACTGGCACAAGAATAGCCATGCTGACCAAAACAGATGTTGATATATGTGAAAATATTAATAAATAATAAAAGAGGCACACAAATTCAACATGGAAGGGAAGAAGTGTTAAATAAATGGTATCGAGACAATTAGTTTGATTTTGGAAATGAAAATCAATTTGGATATTAACCTCACACCATTTGTTCAAATAAACTACAGATAAAATATTTTTAAAAATCAAATTATAGGAAAACTCAAATAATAAATAAATATTAATATTTACCAAGCCTCTACATAGGGAAAGTTTTTTAAAGCTTAGAAACAATGAAGCAAGTTGCAAAATAAAAAGGAGTATTGATAGAACTGACAATCTAAAGGAGCTCTGGAGGCGTAGTGCATAAGGCATTTCACTGCTAACCAGAAGGATGGCGGTTCAAAGCCACAAGCCACTCCTCGGAAGAAAAATTGGGCATTGTACTTCCATAGTGATACCACCTTGGAAACCCAAGGAGGGGTCGCTGTGAGTTGGATCTGACTCCATGGCAGTGTGTTTTTGGTTTGTTTTTTTTTTTTTTTTTTTTTGGTTTTGACAATCTAAAACTTAAAAATATTATTTGCATGCACAAAAAACTATTCTCAAATTAAAGAATATAATATGTGTGTTTGTTGTCATGTGCCGTTGAGTCAGACCCAACTCATAGAGACCTCTCCTTGGGTTTCCGAGGCAGTATCACTACAGAAGTAGATTGCCCCATCTTCCTTCCGAGGAGTGGCTGGTGGGTTTGAACCACCAGCCTTCTGGTTAGCAGTCAAATGCCTTAGGCACTATGCTACTGGAGCTCCTATAATATGTGTAATATAGTATTATTGTACAGTTATATAATATATAATATTATATTATGTATAAATATACAGGGATAAAATACTTTCTACAAGTATGCCAGATTAATATCAGCCTTATATAAAGAGTTGATACAAATCTATAGGAAAAGTATCAAAATCCCAAAAAGACAACATGCAAAAAGCATATAAAGTCTGGCAGTTCCCAAAAAGTTAAACATAGAGATACCACTTGACTCAACAATAGCACCTCTAGTTATATACCCAAAAGAAATTAAAATATATATAAACACAAAAATTTGTACATAAATGTTTGTAGAAGCATTATTTATAATAGTCAAAAAGTAGAAATAACCCAAATGCCCATCAACTGATGCATGGATAAAATGTGATATAGCCAGCCATGCAATGAAATATTACTACCCAATAAAAAGGAATGATTTACTGATACATGCTAACAATGGACTAATCTTGAAAATTTATCCTAAGTGAAAGAAGTCACTCACAAAAAACCACATATTATGTGAGTCCATTTACATGAAATACGCCAAATAGGCTGGCATATAGAAACATAACAGATTAGTGGTTGCCTAGGTCTCAGGGTCTTTGGAAAAAATGAGGAGTGGCTGCTAATTGATATGAAGTTTCTTGTTGAGGTGGCGATAATATTCTAAATTTAATTGTGGTAATGGTTGTACAACTCTGAATATAGTAAAAATTATTGAACTCTACACATTTTAAATCTACCACTCATCTGTCAGTTTGTCATACTGTAGTGGCTTGGGTGTTGCTAAGAGGTTAGAGGCTATAGCACTGGTATTTCAAATACCAACAGGGTCACCCATTGTGAATTGGTTTCAGCAGAGCTTTCAGACAAAGACACACTGGGAAGAAGGACAGGGTCATCCACTTCTGAAAATATTGGCCACTGAAAACCTTATAAATAGTAGTGAAATGCTGTCTGATACATTACTGGAAAACTTTATGAATAGCAGTGAAACACTGTCTGATATGGTGCCCAAAGATGAGCCCTTTCGGTTGGAAGGCACTAAAAATAAGACTGGGGAAAAGCTGCCTCCTCAAAGTAGAGTTGATCTCAATGATGTGGATGGAGTAAAGTTTTTGGGACCTTCCTTTGTTGATGGGGCATGACTCAAAATGGGAAGAAACAGCTGCAAACATTCATTAATAATTGGAACATGGAATGTACTAAGTACGAATCTTGGAAAATTGGAAGTTGTCAGAAATGAAATGGAACTCATAAAGATCAAAATCCTTTCATTTGCAAGCTGAAATGGACTAGTAATGGCCATTTTCAAATAATCATATGATCTACTATGCCAGGAATGACAAATTGAAGAGGAATGGTGTCATTCATTGTCAAAAAGAACACCTCAAGATATATCCTGAAGTGCAATGCTGTCAGTGATAATATCCATATGCCTACAAGGAAGACCAGTTAATACTATTATTAATACTATTGTTAATACTATTCAAATTTACGTACCAACTACTAAAACCAAAGATGAAGAAATTGAAGATTTTCACCAACTTATGCAGTTTGAAATTGACCAAACATGCAATCAAGATGTACTGATAATTATTGGTGGTTGGAATGCAAAAGCTGGAAACAAGAAACATAGATAGTTGGAAAATATGTCCTTGGTGACAAAAAGGATGCCAGAGATTGCATAAGAGAATTTTGCAAGACCAATGACTTATTCATTCCAAATACCTTTTCCAAAATAAATGGTAGCTATACAGTGGACCTCTCCAGATGGAATACATAGAAATCAGATTGACCACATCTGTGGAAAGAGGCAATGAAGAAGCTCAATATCATCAGTCAAAACAAGGCCAGGAGCTGACCATGGAAGAGACCAATTGCTCACGTGCAAGTTAAAGATTAAGCTAAAGAAAACTAAAATCATGCAGATTTGATGCATTGAACACCAATGACCAAATACCAGATGGTTGTGAGATGACATCAAGAACATTACACATGAAGAAAGCGGGGGAAAAACAAACTCACTGCCATCGAGTGAGTCCCGACTCACAGCAACCCCTCCTTGGGTTTCCATGGAAGTAGACTGCCCAACATTCCTTCTGAGGAGTGGCTAGTGGGTTTAAACTGCCAGCCTGCCAGTTAGCAGTCAACTGCCTTAGGCACTACACCACCAGACCTCCCAAAAAGAAAGCAAACAGTCATTAAAAAAGACAGGAAAGGAAGAAAAGACCAAAATGTATGTCAGAAGAGACTCTGAAACTTGCTGTTGAATGGAGAGTAGCTAAAGCTAATGAAAGAAATGCTGAAATAAAAGAATTGAACAGATGGTTTCAAAGGGCAGCTTGGGAAAATAAAGTATTATAACGAAATGTGCAAACATCTGGAATTGGAAAACCAAAAGAGAAGATTACACTCAGCATTTCTCAAGATGAAAGAACTAAAGAAAAAATTCAAGCCTCAAGTTCCAATACTGAAGGATTCTATGGGCAAAACACTGAACGATGCAGGAAGCATCAAAAGAAGATGGAAGAAATACACAATCACTGCACCAAAAAGAGCTGGTCAGCATTCAGCCATTTCAGGAGGTAGCATATGATCAAGAACTGTGGTACTGAAGGAAGAAGTCGACGCTGCACTGAAGGCATTGGCAAAAAGCAAGGCTCTAGATATTGGTGGAATACCCATTGAGATGTTTCAACCAACAGATGGAACGCTGGAAGCGCTCACTCGCTTATATGCCAAAAACATTTGGAAGACAACTACCTAGTCAACTAGAATAGATCCATATTTGCGTCCATTCCAAAGAAAGGTGATCCAACAGAATGTGGATATCATCAAACAATATCATTAATATTATTTGCAAGTAAAATTTTGCTGGAAATAATTCAAAAATGGTAGCACAAGTACATAAACAAAGAACTGCCAGAAATTTAAGCCAGATTCAGAAGAGAACGTGCAATGAGGGATATCATTGCTGATGTCAGATTGATCTTGGCTGAAAGCAGAGAATACCATAAAGACACTTAGCTGTGTTTTATTGACTATGCAAGGGCATTCAACTGTGTGGATTCTAACAAATTTGGGAAATTCCAGAACACTTACTTGTGCTCATAAGGAACCTGTATACAGACAGGCAGTCCTTTAAACAGAACAAGGGGATATTGCATGACTTAAAATAGAGAAAAGTGTGCATCAGGGTTGCATTCTTTCACCATATTCATTCCATCTGTATGCTGAGCAAATAATCCAAGAAACTGGACTATACGAAGAAGAATGCAGCAACAGGGCTAAAGAAAGATCATTAACAACCTGTGATATGCACATGATACAATCTTGTTTAATGAAAGGGGAGAGCACTTGAAGCACTTACTGACAAAGATCAAAGACTACAGCCTTCAGTATGGATTACACCTCAACATAAAGAAAACAAAAATTCGCACAACTGGACCAATAGGCAACATCATGATAAACAGGTAATTTAAGTCATCAAGGATTTCATTTTACTTGCATCCATAATCAATGCCCATGAAAGCAGCAGTCAAGAAATCAAATGACATGTTGCACTGGGCAAATCTGCAAAAGACCTCTGTACAGGTGTTGAAAATCAAAGATGTCACGTTGAAGACTAAGGTGCACCTGCCCCAAGCTATGATATTTTCAGTTGCCTCTTACGCATATGAAAGCTGGACAATTAATAAGAAAGACAGGAGAACAATTGATAATAATTTCATAATAATTTGAAATATGGTGCTGGCTAAAAATATTGAATATACCAACGGCTGCCAGAATGATTAATAAATCTGTTGTGGAAGAAGTACAGGCAGAATGCTCCTTAGAAGTGAGTATGGCCAGACTTCGCCTCACATACTTTAGACATGTTATTAGGAGCAATCAATCCCTAGAGAAGGACATCATATTTGGTAAAGTAGAAGGTTAACGAAAAAAGGAGACTCTCAACAAAATGGATCAACACAGTCGCTGCAAAAAAGGCTCAAACACAGCAATACTGTGAGAATGAGGCAGGACCAGGTGGGTTTCGTTCTATTGTACACAGGATCCTATGAGTCCAAGAGACCTAACAACAAAAACATGAATAATTCATGTTTAAGTCAGTATAAGGAGTATGCATTTTCGCTGACAGGAACAAACAAAAGGCCCCGCCAAACTTCAGTACTAGTTAATAATAATAATAATCATGTGTGTGTGTGTGTGTGTGTGTGTGTATACACAAAAAAAAATCATAAGGATTTTAAATTCATTTACAGCTTGAAGTCGACACTTTAAATACATGCGTTCAACAGACCTATTACATTCTAGGAGTCCTCAAGAACAAAGTCGGTCTGGGCTGCTCCCCCTACGCGCAAGAGCCTTCCGGAAGGCTCCAAGCTGGCTCCGGGGGGCGATGGGTTCGCGGATGGGGCGCTACAAGCACACGCACGGCTAACGGGCCCGCCGCGGCGGGACCCAGTGCCCAGAGGACCTAGTAAGGCCGGGACATAGTCTGTGTAGGCCTAGGCTTCAGGGAAGGGCGGGGAAAGGTAAGGTTTTGGGGATTGAACAGCTAGAGATTTGGAAATGAAGGGGTAGAAATTAAAGGATGCGCAGGCTTTGTAGCGCTGGAGCCGTGAGGGCATCCCGGGAGCGCAGGAAGAGGCGACCTGGCCGCCGGGAGCGGAAAACGGTTAGAGGAGGGGCCTCCAACATGCCCGGAAGCCACCCGCCGAGCCCATCGCTAAGTGAGAATCGGTGGTTTCTCTTTTCTGGCCTTTGGAAAGCCACCTCTGCGTAGCAGGAAGCTTGAACTCTGAAATTTATGCAAAAGTCCTCGCAGCAGGATCATAAAAAAACGCGAAGCGTCCCTGGGTGGGCTCGAACCACCAACCTTTCGGTTAACAGCCGAACGCGCTAACCGATTGCGCCACAGAGACATTGACGCACACTCCTTTTACTGGCATAGCTTTTATGAAGAATCACAAAAGCAGTGCGGGGCGGGGGGGCCGATATTTATCTTCTACTTCCTGATTCATTTCATTTAAATCAGAATTTTTTAATTTAACATTTTTAACCCACAAAATTCTTATGTCTACCTTTTAAGTACACTGGAAAATTACAAAAGACAAGATTAAATGGACTTAAAGATTACAACATGCATTAAAATACTGTTGCTTTATTCTAACTCCCATTTGGGATATTTCTGATTAGTGTCCTTTTATAAGGAAATAAAAAATTTAATCTTACGAGTTGAGAAACTTTCCTTTTGTTTCAAACTATTTGTCCATTCTTGAGTCACTAATCTTTGTGATTTACTTGGGTAGCATTCCCAAGGTCATTTTAATGTATTTGTCTTCTTTATTTTTATTTTCAGATATTATTAAATACATATGTGCAAACTCTGTTTGTTTTTACTAACCTGTATTGCAAATATTTGCCACACTACATTCTTTGTTACTGGAAAGGATCATCGGGAAAAAATGCAATCCCTGGGCATTGCCATTTATTACTAAATCCACCTGTGATTCTCCCTGGAATTAGCCTACACATCCACATTTGAGCCAAGTCACTTAAAACACATATCTCTTGGGATATTTATAACCTGATTTGAGAAAAGAAAAATTTTCAAGGAAGAAAAAAGTATGACTTGTGACTATTGAAAATTCTTAGCACAGAAACAGTGCTAGCAAACATCCCTGTAAATACTTTTATGAAAATCTTTTTCTTTTGTGTGGTTTCCTGGTGCCTTTTAAGATACTCTTCCAAACCCTTTTCCCTGTTTCCTGCTTAAAAGTTTGCTAATTTCCACTTGAGAACTTTATAGTTAAATTCTTCAGTCACTAAACCACCCTATCCAGAATGCCTTGAGAAAGAATCTGTATCATGATTTATAGAAATTGTCCCAATCAACATTCCTCGGAAGGAAGGTTGGGCAATCTACTTCCGTAGTGATACTGCCTTGGAAACCCAAGGAGGGGTCTCTATGAGTCTGTCGACTCATGGCACATAACAACAACAACAACAACAACAACAACAATGCAAGATAAGACAACTTCAATTGGCTTTAAAACTAATTAGCAGCATTCCTTGAAACCACTGAGATGTTAAACATCTGTGAAATCTTACCAAGCTATTCCACTCCACTTTCAACAGATTTTTAGAAGTGCACTTGAAAATTCTGAATTTGAACCAACCATCCAGGAAACACTTATAAAAAGCATAGGAGTCTGATTTCATTCTATGAATCTACCTTCATACTTTTCATTTTATATACCTGCTAATGTGACCTAATAGGAGCTCTGGTGGTGTAGTGCCTAAGGCATTTGACTGCTAACCAGAAGGCTGATGGTTCAAACCCACCAGCTACTCCTCAGAAAGAAGAGTGGGCAATCCACTTCTGTAGTCATGCAACCTCGGAAACCCAAGGAGCGGTTGTGATCAGACTCAAAGGCAGTAAGTATGGTTTTTAGTTGGTATAACAAAAACACCACAGGTAGATGTCTTTAACAAACAGAAATTTATTTTCTCACATACAGGAAGCTTGAAGTCTAAGTTCAGGGTGTTGGCTTTAGCGGAAGGCTTTCCTCCTCTGTCTTCTCTCTAGAAAGGTCCTTGTCTCTTTGACAGGGCAGTCTTCATGTAGCTTAACATGTGTCTCCCCCCATCTCTGTTTTTCTTGATTGCTTGTTTTAATCTCTTTTATATCTCGAAATAAATTGACTCAAAACACACCTTACACTAATTCTGCCTCATTCACCTAACAAAGACAACCCATCCCTAAATGGAATTATTAACTACAGGCACGTTGTTGTTGTTGTTTGCCATCGAGTCTGATGACTCATAGTGACCCCTCCTTGGGCTTCCAAGGCAGTATCACTACGGAAGTAGATTGCCCAATCTTCCTTCCAAGGAGTGGCTGGTGGGTTTGAACCACCAGCCTTCTGGTTAGCAGTCAAGTGCCTTAGGCACTATGCTACCAGAGCTCCTCTACCACAGGCACAGAGGTTAGAATTTATAACACATATCTTGAGGGGACACAGTTCAGTTTATAACACCATCTGTTCATTCAGTGTTTACTCTCCTGTTTAAAATAATATTAGGATCACTCTGTAAATTTTCACCCAAATCACAATAAAACTTTAACTAATAATAATACTAGGAGCAGTTCTATTCGTGCAAATATCTTTAGTTCCAATCTCTCCCCTCTCTTCAACAATCACACTAACATGTTCACTTCTGAGAACAGCTGATGAGCAACACTAAGTTGATGAGGAAATTAATTCAGAAAGGAATATTAACTTATTGTATGCTAAGAACTTATTAATGTGAGTACTATTGCTTATTTCAAAAGTCTTACACCCTGGTTCTGTAGTTTCAACATTTTTAATTTTTTAAAATAAAGGTTATTTCCACAGTTAATTAATCTTGTCCTTTTTTCCTTTTCTATCTCCATCTGAATATACTTCAAAAGAATCTGAAAATTAGATGCAAATCAAAACAACAATGAGATACCATCTTGCCCCAGCACTAGTAGCAAAGTTCAACAAGACAGAAAATAACAAATGCTGATGGGAATACCAAGAGACTGGGACTCTCATACACTACAGGTGGAACTATCAAATGATACAACCACTGTGGAAACCAGTATGGAGATTCCTTAAAAAGTTGGAATTAGAAATACCATTTGACCCAGCCATTCCATTACTAGGTATATATCCTAAAGAAGTGAGAGCCAGGACAAGAGTAGATATATGCAGACCCATGTTCATTGCAGCAGTATTTACAATAGCCAAAAGATGGAAACAACCTAGGTGTCCATCAGCTGAAGAATGGATAACCAAACTATGGTACATACACACAATGGAATGCTATGCAACCCTAAAGAATAACATAGAATCTGCAAAACACCACATAACACGGTGGATGAACTTGGAGGACATTATGCTGAGTGAAATAAGTCGATCACAGAAGGACAAATATTGTATTAGTCCGTTATTGTAAAAAGTCAAGGAAAGGTTTATATATAGAAGGAAATTTTTTTTTGTTGGTTACCAGGGGTAGTAGGGGAGGGGAGGGAACACTGTTAGATTGGTAGAGACAAGTATTGATTTGGGTGAAGAGAAGGGCAATGTACCAAATGTGAGTGATCAATACAGTGGCATTGAGGAAGAGGAAGACAGAGAGAGGTATATGGGAAGCACAGACAATAAAGATGAGATTTTTTGCACATACAGTACTGTGCTGTCAGTGAAAGCAAACATGAATAGATGGGTGGATAGATGAGTTGACAGGCTGAACTATTAGGTATGTGTATGCAGGCAGTAGTGTGCCCAAGACCATGTATAGGGTTGGCAGACAATGTTTCTACAAGTGTATCGCTATGTTCTGTAATAATTCCCAGGTATATAGTAGAGATGGGAGCTCTGGTGGTGTCGTGCCTAAGGAACTTGACTGCTAACCAGAAGGTTGGTGGTTCAAAGCCACGAGTCACTCCTCAGAAGGAAGACTGGGAAATCTTCTGCCGTAGTGATACTACCTCAGAAACCCAAGGATGGGTCCACTATGAGTCGGAGACTCAATGGCACATTAACAACAACAACATAATGGAGCTGACAAGGGGCAAGCTTGTAGTCACTTCTTGGCCACAGCCAGCTACCCAGAGGGAGCGAGTAGTTGGACCTGTGGGCTTGGGACCATAGTCTCAGGGGGCATCAAGTTCAATTGGCATAACATACTACACAAAACATTGTTTCACATCCAACTTTGGCAAGTAGAGTGGCGACTGGGATCTTAAAAGCTTGCAAGCAGCCATCTACATGCAATGATGGGTTTCTCCCGTCCAGAGCAAAGAAGAATGAAGGAAACCAAAGATTCATGGAAATAATCAGTCCAAGCAACCATTACACCATGCATTCCTCAGCCTATATGACTATGAGACCAGAAGAACTAGATGGTGCCTGGCTACCACTGTCAACCACTCAGAGGGTGATTTATATAGGAGATCCTAGATAGAGTGGGAGAACAATGTGGAACAAAACTCAAAATCATTTGAAAAAATAAAAAAGAAAGGACCAGGTTTGGCCTGATGAAACCACTGAGACTATGGCTCCTAGCTGCCCTTCAGGTCTGGAACTGAACCCACTCCTGTGGCTTCCAACCAAACAAGACAGATGAACATTTACACTAGGTAGATATACTCCTTAGAGAGAACAATCATGGGAGAATAGAAGGGCTGTGTATGCACAGGGAGACAGCTCAGGGGGCAGGAGTGCATGGAAGGAAGGACACAGGGAAGAGGTAACTATGGGGAGGAAGTGGGAGGGGAGCTGTTGCATTGTGGTAAATTGTAGTCAAAGTCATGAGACAAAGTATATGTGAACTGCTGTATGGAAAGTGAATTTGCTCTCTAAACTTTCACCCAAATCACAATTTAAAAAAAAAAAAGAACATTTGAAAATTAAAAACATTGAATGGAGCATTTCACTCCTACAGTGTATATCAAACATAGTTTTTATGCAAAATGCCCATTTACAAAGGTAAGAGTGCAGTCAGTATATGCTGTCATCTAAATCTTTGTGATTACTTCACCTTAGGCCTTAATATTTATATGCAGTCTTCAAGCTCAAATTAAGCTCACTGGATGAATTTCAGAAACATGCATTTCCTTATATTTCAGGATAAGCCAAAACAAATTATTACATACAGCTTTATTAGTTGTTGTTGTTATGTGCCGTGGAGTCGGACCCAACTCATAGCGACCCCTCCTTGGGTTTCTGAGGCAGTATCACTACGGAAGTAGATTGCCCCATCTTCCTTCCGAGGAGTGGCTGGTGGGTTTGAACCGCCAGCCTTCTGGTTAGCAGTCAAGTGCCTTAGGCACTATGCTACCAGAGCTCCTATATCATATACTATAATTTGCACAGGTCAGCTCCCAGGATATACAACTGACCTGCAAACAATCTTTTCCAAGAATGTGCCCTATCCCAGGAGCTGACCTGTGCAAATTATTGGCCTTATATATTTTATTTTCTTCTTAAAGAGGAAAAAGAGAAAAGAAAGGACATCTATCCAAATAGGATCCACCTATCTTAACAGACAAGGTAAAATGGACCACACTGATGTATAGACCTTTCAGGGAATCCTGAATCCAATGCTTTCAGATAATGTGCCTCCAGGTTCATCCCAACAGAACAGGCAACTCTCAAATCATTATCACACCCAGAATTTCCATGAATACTATTGTGCACAGCCTTACTTCCTCGAATAACTATATTTCAGAAGGATGGTGGCTGAGTTGTTTTTAGAAATAAAAGATATAGTGGCTTCGAGAGAATCTACAGATTGGGGGAAAATATTTGGTAATGACATATCTGACAAGGGACTTATCTCTAGAATTTATAGAACACTCCAACACCTCAATAACAAAAAGACAAACAATC
>NW_006921622.1:10794179-10795889 GCF_000298275.1 Orycteropus afer afer
AGTTCAAACCCACCAGCCACTCCTCGGAAGGAAGGTTGGGCAATCCTACTTCCGTAGTGATACTGCCTCGGAAACCCAAGGAGGGGTCGCTATGAGTCTGGGCTGACTCGACGGCACATAACAACAACAGATACACTCTTTGGAGAGAACAATCATGGAAGAAAGAAGGGCTGCTTAGGCACAGGGAGACAGCTCAGTGGGCAGGAGAGTATGGAGGGTTGGACACTGGGAAGAGGTAACTATGGGGAGGAAGTGGGAGGGGAGCTGTTGCTTTATGGTAAACTGTGGTCAATGACATGAGACAAAGTATATGTGAACTGCTATATGGAAAGTGAATTTGCTCTGTAAATCTTCACCGAAATCACAATTAAAAAAAAAAAAAGAAAACATCAAACCTCGGGGAGAGGATTATAATGTCTTGGAAAAAGCTGGAAAGCGTTTCTTCCTGAATGTGCACTTACATGCTTTGTTGTGCACTAAACCTCCAAGAGTATCTCTTAATGCTCACTGACTCCCCAGTTCTCAACAACTCAGGTAGATTTATCATGTTTTCTGAGCAAAACCTTGCTCTTATAGTGTACCTAAAATTATACATATCTGTAAGTCTGTATGTCCTCATGATCTTGCAGTGGCGTATATATAATGACTGTTATTTGTTTTGTAAATATATTTTCTTTTCAATCTTCACAATTTATGTTACATGGTAGCTCTTGTTTTCTGATGTATAATGGAAAAATATACTTTAAAATGTCCTTGCAATAAGCAATAAACATATTCCCAAAATGTTAAATCTTTAAAATTTGTATCAATTGAATCGTGAGAGAAAATTATATTTTAATATTAAAAAAAAAAGTTGGAATTAGAAATACCATTTGACCCAGCTATTCCATTACTAGGCATATATCCTAAAGAAGTGAAAGCCATGACAAGAACAGACATATGCACACCCATGTTCATCGCAGCACTATTTACAATAGCCAAAAGATGGAAACAGCCTAGGTGTCCATCAACTGAGGAATGGGTATCCAAACTATGGTACATACACACAATGAAATACTATGCAACCCTAAAGAATAACGTAGAATCTGCAAAACTCCACATAACATGGATGAACTTGGGGGACATTATGCTGAGTGAAATAAGTCAATCACAAAAGGACAAATATTGTATTAGTCTGTTTTTGTAATAGTCAAGGAAAATCTTATCTATGGAAGGTCATTTTCTTTGTTGGTTACCAGGGCTGAGAGAGGAGGGGAGGGAATACTGTTAGATAGATAGAGATAAGTTTTGATTTGGGCAATGTACCAAATGTGAGTAATCAATATAGTGGCATTGAGGAAGAGAAAGACATAGAGAGGTATGTGGGAAGTACAGACAACAAAGATGAACCCTTTTGCACATATAGTATGGCATGCTCAGTGAAGGCAAACACAGTATATGGGTGGATAGATGGGTGGACAGACTGAAATATTAGGTATCTATATGAAGTGAAGGGTTGGCAAATGGTGGTCCAATAACTTTATGGTATGATCTGAATTCCCAGGTGTATAATGGGGCTGACAAGGGGCAAGGTTGTAGTCACTGCTTGGTCACAGCCAGCTACCCAGAGGGACCGAGTCATTGAACCTGTGGGCTCAGGAACATAGTCACAGAGGACATCAAGCTCAATTGGCATAACATACTACACAAATCATTGTTCCACCTTCTACT
>NW_006921622.1:10795989-10878119 GCF_000298275.1 Orycteropus afer afer
GATCTTAAAAGCTTGCAAGCTGCCATCTAGATGCAATGATGGGTCTCTCCTCATCCAGAGCCAAGAAGAATGAAGAAAACCAAAAATTCATGGAAACAATCAGGCCTAGCAACTGGTACACCATCTGATTTGCAGCCTATACGACTGAGACCAGAAGAAATAGACGGTGCTCAGCTACTACTGTCAACCACTTGGAAGAGGATCTTTGTAGGAGATCCCGGATAGACAGGGGGAACAATGTGGAACAAAACTCAAAATCATTTGGAAAAAAAAAAGCAGGGAACAGGTTTGCTGGCCTGAGGGAGCCTGCTGGAACCATTGAGACTATGGCCCCTAGCTGCCCTTCAGGTCTGGAATTGAACATACACCTGTGGCTTCCAGTCAAGCAATAGACAGGCATACTAGTTGAGCATTTACCTGAGGTAGATATGCTCTTTGGAGAGAATAAGCATAAGAAAAAGAAGGGCTGCTCAGGCACAGGGAAACAGCTCAGGGGGTAGGAGTGCATGGAGGGATGGTCACAGGGAAGAAGTAGCTATTGGGAGGAAGTGGGAGGGGAGCTGTTGCATAGTGCTAAATTGTAGTCCATGTCATGAGACAAAATGTATGTGATCTGCTGTATGGAAAGTGTATTTGCCCTGTAAATTTTCACCCAAATCACACACACACACACACACACACACAACAGACATAGTGGCTTTGAGAAATCATCACAATAAATGGAAGATTGTATAAATGGAAGATTGTGTTACCAGGAAACAGATCTAAAAAGAATGCTAAACCAAATGTCATAAGAGCAAGAAAACTATGAGACCAATTCTCAAAGCCAATTTAAGTCCTACAGAATTAAAGCTTCTTTTCAAATTTACAGTCCCTGATAGAGACAGAGTACCCAGTAAGGAAGATAAGCACGGACTTACTTGTGCTTACTTAGTAAGCCCTTGCTTACCTTGCTTATTGAGTAATCCACCCCTGTGCTAGCTTGGAGTAGGTGTATCTCTATTTCCTTCTCTACAAAATTAAAATTTTCCCTGCCTAATTCATGTGAATATTGGAAAATAACACAAGAATATATATTTTTAATTTCTAAATTATTTAATTCAGAAGAAAGATTGGTCAATCTACTTCCATAGTCATACCGCCTCGGAAACCCAAGGAGAGGTCACTCTGAGTCGGATGCTGTTTACATGTTCAGTGATCAGTAGTTCTATAAATAAAAAAGAATATAGTATTTTAATTAAACAAAGTGTAGTATTTCAATTAGGTCAGAGGATCCAAATCTCTGATCATTAAGGCCAAACTTATGTATCCAGGAAAAGCACCAGTTCCTATCTTAGCCCTTATCAGTCCTCCAAGTATTCCCAGGGAGGGCACAGAGGGAATGCCATGAGGATGGAAGGATAGCCCCTCTTTCCATAGTTCTAGTAAAATTTCAAGAGTGTGGAAGGCAGGACAGGGTGCAGACCAATGCCCCAGGAATAACCCCTCCTTGTAGTTACTTCCCAAAGAATGGATAGGAAACCTTGAATTTAGAGATTAAAGTCAATTAAATTATTAAAATGACTACATTTGATAAAGAGTTGGTACTCAATGAACTGTTCACTCAATGAAGTTAACAAATACATCATTAAAACTATTGAAGTCATCTAAACATTACCTTAGATATCTAGAGATACGTGTTGTGGTAGTTATGTTTGTGTGTCAACTTGGCTGGGTGTGGTTGAGTGGCTGGGCAGCTGGTGCTAGTTATTCCCCATGATGAGACTGGGAATCAACTCTATGGTGGGATCTACCACAAGCAGCTGAGTAGCTGCTTTGGGTATGTGGTCTGCTTCCCGTACATAAGAAGCAGCTTTGGAAATGGCACACTTGGACCCTGCATGTAGCCATGTCATTGTTCAGCAGCCTACCATGCTCTGCCAACCTTGGGACTTACAATGGACTTGAATTAATGGCCTGCGTGTGGTTTAGTGACATCAGGACTGTGCCTTTTTACTTGTCAACCTTGGGTTTTTTAGCCTCAGCAGCCAGCAGCTGTCTGAGTAAAGAAATGCCTCTAGCTCCAGTGGGCCGGGAGCAGGAGGCAGAGCTAGACCCCAAGGATGAGGGGCTTTCACCCCGCCCCTAGAGCCTGGCACGTTGAACTTGGACTTAAAGTCTCCTGAACTGTTAAGAGAATAAACTCCTGTTTGTTCAAGCATCCCATTTGTGGTATATTCCTGTCAGAGTGACACTAGGTAACCAGAACATGTATATAGTCTAAATTTTAAACCAGCTCAATGTAAATGGTATTTGCAAAAAAAAAAAAAAAAACAGGTTTTCTAGTATTACAAAATCATTCAACACAGTATAGTATAAATGACAACCACTCTCATATATTTAAAATGTGATTGCCAAAAGGATTAGTTTCAAATATGAGATAATATGAATAAAGCACTAAAGGCACTAACTCAGTGCCCTGCATTTGGTAGGTATAGTAGAAGTTAGTCCCTTGGCCCAGCTGCCACTGTCAACCACTTGGAGGAGGAACGGTACAGGAGATCCTGGATAGAGTGGGAGAACAATGTGAAACAAAACTCAAAATCTTAAAAAAAAAAAACAGGTTTGCTAGTCTGATAGAGCCTGGTGGAACCCCTGAGACTATGGCCCTAGTTCCCTTTCAGGCCTAGAACCGAACTCACTCCTGTGGCTTCCAGCCAAACAAGCACATGGGGTGAACATTTACATCAGGTAGAAACACTCCTTGGAGTATCAATCGTGGGAGAACAGAAGGGCAGTGCTCGCACAGGGAGACAGCTGGGGAGAGGGGCAGAGTAGGAGTGCATAGGAGGGAAAGACACAGGATAGAGGTAACTACAGGGAGGAACTGGGAAGAGAGCTGTTACAATGTGGGGAATTGCAGTCAATATCATGAAGCAAAATGTACATAAACTGCTGTATGGAAAATCAATTTGCTCTGTAAACTTCCACCCAAATCACAATAACATTTTTAAAAAAAAAAAAAAGTTAGTTCCTTGGGACAACTCAGTCAATGGGCATAATATAGTTTATAAAGTTTATGTTCTACATCCTAGTTTGTTGAGTAATGTCTGGGGTCTTAAAATATTGTGAGTGGCCATCTAAGATACAACTACTGGTCTTTACTCATTAGGAACAAAAGAGAAAGAAGGAAACCAAAGACACAAAGAAGAAAGTAGTCTACAGGACTAATCGTTTATACAAACCACGGCCTCATCTACCCTGAAGATCTAGATGGTGCCAAGCTACTACTACCAGCTGTTATGATCAGGGCCACAATAGATGGATCCTGATAAAATGGGAGAAAAATGTGGAATAGAACCTCAAATTCTTAAAAAAAAAAAAAACAGACTTACTAAACTGGTTGAGACTATAAGACTCCCCAAGATTATTGCCCTAAACTACTCCTTTAACCCTGAACTGCAACTAGCTCCTGAAGTCACTTTGTAGCTAAATAACAGATTGGCTCTCAGAATAAAGAATATAACCCTTAAGTATTGTGCTCCTTTAAAAAATCATCTGTTTGAGAATAAACGGTTATAATTATTTTAAAACAAAGATGAGAAGGTAAGGGGCAGGGAAACTAGATTAATGGAAACAAAACAACCAGAATGGAAATAATAAAAAATGTTCACACATTGTGAAAAATGTAAGCAATGACACTGAACAATTTGTGTAGAAATTTTTGAATGGGAACTGCAGTGTAAACCTACAATGAAAATGCAATAAAGTATTATTTTAAAATAATAAGTTAGTTCCTTTCTCCCATAGTCCTATAAGGCTCTTTCAGACCCTAAACTGAAACTCTGGCATCTCAGATTCCTATTTCATTTCTTACCTTCAGTCAGCTACCAAGTCATAGATTCTACCTTTGCAACATCTCTCAAATTTGACTTTGTCTCCTCTCCATCTCTATTCCCACCATTCAATATTAATCCAATACATTCCATGCATCTATTTCGTACATATAACCATAGCTCCAATAAATATGTTCCAAAATAATATTTAATAAATGAGCACTTACTTTCAGGCCTGTGCTAAATACTACACACATGCTACCTTTATTGCTCATCTACTCTGTAAGATGGATACTACTGCTATGTTGGTTTTATGGCTAAGTAAACTAAGGCTTAGAATGGCTTAAAACTTAAATTTTAAATAATTTGCCCCAGGTGCTACCTGCTCTTCCTTGTCTCTGTGCCTTGCTTTTGCTCATCCCTTCTGCCTCACCTAGTAGTCTTATTCCTCCTCCAAGTTCACAGAATAGCCTCCTCCTCTGTGAAACTTTTCCTTCTCCCTCCATCTAGATATAATCTCTCTTGTGAACCCTCTAGCACTTTTTACTTCTTTCAACCTCATCTTATATATTGTACCGTTTTTGTATTTATTTAATACCTCTTTGTAATTTATATACTCCTTGAGGTCAGAAATGTTATCCATCTTTATACTTTCTGTAGCAATTGACTGAGTTATGCTAAATAAATGTGTTGAAAAACTGAAAATAATAATAAAAATGAAAGATCAACTACACTAAATATTTACTGCCAAAAATTAGGACACTTTATAGATTCCCAATTTGAAATAGACAAAAAAAATCAACACACAAACTTATCAAGGGAGATGATAAGAATCCATCCATGTTGGTCAAAGAAAAACTAAAAAGAACCCAAATTAGTTGTTTCTAGAATATTTTTGAAGTTTTAAAGTACTGCTATTCCTAAAGGTGAATTTGATAACTTTAAGGTTAAAATGTGTTCTAGTTTTATTCCAAGTCCTTTCCAACTACTTACTCTGCTAAATTTTATAACAACTTTGTGAGCTTGTTATGTGCAATAAGTCAATTCCAACTCATAGTGACCTTATAGGACAGAATAGAACTTCCACCTAAGGTCATCATATCTTTTTTCCCATGGAACAGTTGATGGTTTTAAACCACTAACCTTTGGGTTAGCAGCTAAACACTTTAACCATTGTACCACCAGGACTCCTTTCCTTGAGTGGCAGATTCCATTGTTATTACCTTTGTTTTATAGGTAAGAAAATTTAGAAGTAAAGCAACTTACCAAAGCTAGTAAGTGACAGAGTAAGGATTGAAACCCATGCATCTTTCTCTAGATTCTGTCCTCTTCATAAGCTATGATGCCTCTATATTGCTTTTTAACACAATAATTTTTGAATAATATACAAACACTTTCTTTTAATTTGGAAATTTAAATTTCTTCTATCTTAAAGTATTTGCCTTATTCTTTTTTTTTTTTTCTATTTGTTTTTCTGAACTGTTTAAGAGTAAATTTCAGACATGATACTCTTTTACCTCTAAGTAGTATAATGTGTTTCCTAAAATTAAGGAATTATATTACACAACCACAGAAAAATTATTAAAATTAAGGTTTTAACACTGATATAACACTATTACCTAATCTATAGACCTTATTCAGATTTCACTAAATGTCTCAGTGAGGTCCTTTATGTTGCTGTGTTGTTGTTATGTGTCACCGAGTCGACCCCAACTCATAGCGACCCCTCCTGGCGTTTCCAAGGCGGTATCACTATGGAAGTAAATTGCCCAACCTGGCTTCCGAGGAGTGGCTGGTGGGTTTGAACCGCCAGCCTTCTGGTTAGCAGTCAAGTGCCTTAGGCACTATGCTACCAGAGCTCCTGAGGTCCTTTATGGCAATTGAAAATCCAATATCTTGCCATGCATTCAACTGTCCTCTCTTGTAGTTTTCAATCTCTAACAGTTCCTCAGTAAGCTTCTCTTTCTCTGTCTCTTACATATCGTACTTCACTACCTTTTTAAGAGTACAGGCTAATTATTTTGTAGAATGTCGCAAAATGTGGGGCTGACTGGTCTTTTCTCATGATTAGATTCAGGCTAGGCACTTTATATGAGCATAAACATGACAATAATTAGAGGTTTCCTTATGTTGTACAGAGGGTCTCTACCATAAGTTGGAACTGACTCCATGACACCTAACAAAAGCAACAACAGTATTCCATTGTATGTATGTACCAGTTTCCTTATGGATTCATCCATTGATAGAAGCTTCAGTTGCTATTGTGAATAAAGCAGAGATGAATATAGGTGTGCATATGTCTGTTTGTGTCACTATTTTTAGGTCTCTCAAGAGGGTATATACCTAGGAGTAGGACTGCTGGGTCATAGGGTATTTCTATTTCTAGTTTTTTTGAGAAAGCATCCACTGTTTTCCCTAGTTGTGTACCATTTTACAGTCCCACCAGCAATGGATAAATGTTCCAGTCTCCCCACATCTTCAACAATATCTGTTGTTACCTGTAATTAGTGCCATTTTAGATGTGTTAAGATGGTATCTTATTGTAGTTTTGATTTGCATCTTTCTAATGGCTAATGAGCAGCTCTGGTGGCGTAGTGCTTAAGGCATTTGACTGCTAACCAGAAGGCTGGCAGTTCAAACCCACCAGCCACTCCTCAGAAGGAAGATGGGGCAACCTACTTCCGTAGTGATTTGTTGTTAACAACAAAAAAAACAAATACTGCCTTGGAAACCCAAGGAGGGGTCGCTACAAGTCGGATCCGACTCAACGGCAGTGCATAAGGGCTAATGATTGTAAACATCTTTTCATATGTGTGTTGGCCACTTGGATGTCCTCTTTGGTGAAGGTTCTGTTCATGTCCTTTGCCTATTTTGTGATTGGGTTGATCTTAGACAGGGTTCTTTACAAAAGCACGACCACTGAAGCTTATGTGTATATATATAGAAATTGATTTAGCTAAAGAAAATGACTCACATGGTTGTAGAAGATGACAAATCCCAAGTCTGTGGATCAGATGTCAGGCTAGACATTAGGCTTCTCCTGACTCATGTGGTTGCAGGGACTGACAACCCCAAGATCAGCAGGTCAGATGGCAGACTGCTGACTCAGGGGCTGCAGAGGGTTACAAATCCCAAGATCAGCAAGGTGCTGGCTCAAGTTGTAAGAACTGGAGGTCAGATGGTCGAGAGTCAGATTCAGGATCCAGAGCAACCAAACAGCCAGAGGGCATCACCAGGACGTCCCCATATTTTGAATGCAGGCCACACCCCTGAGGAAACTCCTTTTCAATTAATCAGCTGCTCATGGCAGATCTCATCATGGAAATGATTATATTAAATCAGATTTCATCATTGGGGATGACTGACTACATCAATACATAATTGCTTAACTACACACTACATCATAACCCTCAAATCACTGAGAATCATGGCCCAGCCAAGTTGACAAACAACCTTCTTAACCTTCACAGGTTGTTTGTCTTTTTGTTGTTGAGTTGCTGCAATTTTCTATAGATTTGAGAGACTAGATCCTTTTTGAATAAATCATTTCTGAAGATTTTTTCCCAGTCTGTAGATTGTCTATTCACTCTTTTAATAAAGTCTTTTGATAAGCATTAAGTTTTTAATTTTTATGAGGTCCTATTTATCTATTTTGTCTTCTTCTATTTGTGTATTTGTTGTAATGTTTGTTATCCTATTTTTACAAAAGACTAGGGAGCTCTGGTAGCATAGTGCCTAAGGCACTTGACTGCTAACCAGAAGGCTGGCAGTTCAAACCCACCAGCCACTCCTCCGAAGGAAGATGGGGCAATCTACTTCCGTAGTGATACTGCCTCGGAAACCCAAGGAAGGGTGGCTATGAGTTGGGTCCGACTCGACGGCACATAACAACAACAACAAACATAGATGGCTGGGTTTAATTCTGAGTTTTCAATTCTATTCCACTGGTCTATGTGTCTATCCTTGAAAAAATATCAGGCTGTTTTGATTATGTGGCTGTATAGTATGTTTTGATGTTCAGGAATGAGAGGCCTCCTGCTTGAATGAAGGCATTTTATTTATTTATTTTGAAATTTTTATTGTGGTTTGGGTGAAAGTTTACAGAGCAAATTAGTCTTCCATTCAACAATTTATACTCATTTTGTTTTGTGATGTTGGTTCAATCCTCGTAATGTAACAACACTCTTCTCACTTCCTCCCTGGGTTCCCATTTCCATTTGTCCTTCTTTCCTGCCTGTTACTGACTTCTGAACTTTGTTTTGGGGGAAATGCTGCTCATTTGGTCTTGTATTGTTGATTGTTCTCAGGAGTATATTCCTCCCTGGTGATATTGTTCACTTTATTTTTGACTTGTTTGACTACAAGTTGATCCCTGGGGGCATGTTCACTTCCAGGCTTGAAGGGTGTCTAAGGGCTACACAGTCTCAGGGCTTCCACTAGTCTTTTGATAAAGACCAGTAAATCAGGTCTTTTTTATGATTTTGAATTTTGTTCTACATTTTTTTCTTCTCCTAGTCTGTCCAGGAATTTCTGTTGTGATATCAATCAGAGCAGTGGGTAGTGGTAGCCAGGCACCATCTAAGTCCTTCTGGTCTCAGGGTAGGCTGTGGTTCATGTAGTTCATTAGTCCTTTGGACCAATTGTTTCCTGGCATCTCTGATTTTCTTCGCTCTTCTTTGTCCCAGACGAGGAGATACCAATAGCTGCATCTTAGTTGACCACTCCCAAGCTTTTAAGACCCCAGTTACTACTCATCAAAGTAGGATATAGGACATTACCTTTGTGTACTATGATATGGCAATTGACCTAGATGACCCCCTAAGCATCCAAACTCTGATTCATTCTCTGAATTTATTTAATTATGGCTAAGAAGTTTTCAGGAGCTCTGGTAGCATAGTGCCTAAAGTACTTGACTGCTAACCAGAAGGCTGGCAGTTCAAACCCACCAGCCACTCCTCAGAGGGAAGGTTGGGCAATCTACTTCCGTAGTGATATCACCTTGGAAACCCAAGGAGGGGTCGCTATGAGTCGGGTCTGACTCGATGGCACATAACAACAACAACAAGTTTTCAGAACTTTACCCCTTTTATGCTCTATTACATCTATGAATATATTTGCAGCATGTACAAATACATATGTAGTAGTATCTTCTGATATTCACTAGTGTACCCCCATTCATTTTTCCACATCTGTTCAGCTTACATATCTATCTGTATAGCTACTCATAGATTATTGTTTGTTATTACTGTTTTTGCAGGATTATATAGTTAATACATACTCTTGGAAGGAAGATTGGTCAATCTACCTTGGTAGAGGTACCGCCTCAGAAACCCAAGGAGGCGTCACTATGAGTCACAATCGACTCGATGGCCATGAGTTATGTATTTAATAGCATTTACCTTCATTGTCTTTTATTCTTGCACAACTCCCAGTGTCCTCCTTTGCCTTGGTCATGTCGTGCTGAATAAGGGCATTTTAAATTCTTTTTGTAAGCCTACAGGAAATACAAATAAATGTATTTTTCTAAAATCAATAATTTGAAGAGTTTTGCTTAATGTTGAATAGTAGCATCTAAATTAGATTAACGTGATGCATTCTAATAATAAGCAATTGAATGCCTCAATTCATAATTCACTTTTTAACTATTTCACTGAATACACAGAGAGATCACCAAAGGCCAGCTCATCAACATAATTAGAATTATATAAAAGGTGCTAATGAGCATTTCAATGTAGATTGATGCATAAAATTTAGTTATTTTAGATAGGAGAATTTGATGCAAGGACTTTTTTTCCAAAGAGATAGAAAAATAATATTCAGAACCATAAATCTTTTATATTAGCAAGTTATTTGAGAGTAAGAGGTTCTTCAATGCAATTTACTTTTTCATTCTGAATTTGTAGTTATGACCTCTTTTATGCTTTAATTTAAATCTTGGAGGAAGAAAAAATTACTTAATAGGATTTTCATTTTAAAATATTCAGAGGCTAAAATTTACAAATCCATCTACTAATAGTAATGGAAGAAAATTTTGGTAAGTATGGATGGGGAAGTAAAATTCTTCTCCTTATTGTAGGGTAATAGCAATGATTTGGAAATTACTCCCGAAGTAATCTTTAGGCATAGAGATAGGAGAGAGGTCTCCATTGGGAGGAAAGACGGGGTGGGTAAAGGAATAGGTAATCTTTAAATGAGTCAGAAGCATTATGAACAATAGTAGGCACTTTGTTCAGATGTAATCTCTTTTAATAATATTAGTACCTTCAATATTATATGTAACTTGTGCAATGGAGCTTAATCTTGAACAGGGTTGGGTTCTCAGTCAGTGCAAATGGCACACACAGTAGATAGTCAAGATTCTTTGAAAATTCTTTTTAAAACATCCCAAAATTAAATACAAATGGTTTGATGTTTACAATCAAAGGAAGGAATACAGAACCATACCTTCCATTTTATTTACCCTATACGGCATGTCTCATTTCATGAACTGACAAATGGAATTTTTTCTCTCTCCCGTTCTCTCTTTCCCCCACATTTCTTTCTCCTTCATCCCCAACACATATAGTTGAATATGAGTAAGTTAGTTATATACACACTTCAATTCTATTCTATAGATTGTTACAATTTTTACAGTTTTCTATATATATTATCAACTATGATCCTCAAAAACAAGAAGCACATGATTTTTTTCCCCAGAAATCAACAAACTGGTTTTAAAATTCATATGGAAAATCAAGAGACCCAAAGTAGCCAAAATAATCATGAAAAAGGCCCAAGTTAGAGAACTCACACTTCCCAATTTCAAATTTTATTACAAAGCTACAGTAATCAAGATAGTGCGGTAGTGTCATAAAGACAGACAACAGAATAGAACTGAGAGTCCAGAAATGAACCTTTACTTTATGGTCAACTCATTTTTTACAAGGGTGCCAAGACATTCAATGAGAAAAGATACTGTCTTCAATCAATGGTGCTAGAACATCTTCATATCCACATGTAAAAGAATGAAGTTGGATCCCTCAAACCATATACAAAAATTTACTTAAAATGAATCAACAACCTAAATGTAAGAGCCTAAACTATATAATTCTTAGAAAAAAATATAGGCATAAATGTTTGTGACTCTGGTTTAGGCAATAGTTTCTTAGTTACGACACTAAAGCACAAGAAACAAAGGAAAAATTAGATAAATTAGACTTCATAGAAATTAAAAATATTTGTGCTTCAAAGGATACTATGAAGAATGCAAGAGAACCCACAGGATGAAAAAAAATATTTGTAAATCATATATCCAGAATCTACCGTAAAGAACTCTTCCAATGCAACAATAAAAAGACAACCTGTGATGGTTAAGTTTGTGTGTCAACTTGGTTGGGCATGATTCTCAGTGGTTTAGCAGTTATGATGTAGTCACGATAAAATCTGATATAATATAATCACTTCCACGGTGAGATCTGCTATGAGCAGCCCAAACATTTGAAAGGGATTTTCCTTAGGGATGTGGCATATATCAATATATATGGACATTCTGACAAAGCTCTCTTGTTTTTTGTTCAATCTGGATCCTGCATCTGGTTGGTCATGATCTGACTTCTAATTCTCTGGACTTGAGTTAGCAGCATGTCATACTGCCTACCAATCTTGGGATTCATTTACTTCCACAGCCTGTGAGCCAGTAGCCTGCCGTCTTACCTGCTAACTTTGGATTTGTCAGCCTCTGCAGCCAATGAGCCAGCAGCTTGCCATCTGACCTGCAGTTTGACCTATGACCTGCCAATTTTTGATTCAACAGCCCTTGTAGCTATATGAGTCAGGGGAAGCCTCCAGCCTGATATCTGACTCATGGATTTGTGATTTGCTAGTCTCTCTATAACTATGTGGGAGCTCTGGTAGCGTAGTGCCTAAGGCATTTGACTGCTAACCAGAAGGCTGGTGGTTCAAACCCACCAGCCACTCCTGGGAAGGAAGATGAGGCAATCTACTTTCGTAGTGATACTGCCTTGGAAACGCAAGGAGGGTTGCTATGAGTCGGGGCCGACTCCACAGCACATAACAACAACAACAACACAACTATAACTATGTGAACCATTTCCTTGATACATGAGTGTGTGTATATACATGTATATATGTGTGTGTATATATATATGTGTGTGTATATATATTTGCATGTATACACACACACACACACACACATATATAAGTTTCACTGGCTTTACTTCTCTAGAGAACCCAGTCTAAGACACAATCCAATTAAAAAATGGGCAGGACATTCCTCTGAAGAAGATAAGCCAAATGGCCAATAAGCACTTGAAAAGATGCTAAATATCATTAGTCCTCCAAAACCATTGCTAAATTACATTTATTACAGAGTACCTAGAACTGCTCCACAGTGTTTTCCTGGCTGTCACCACAGAAATGCAAATCAGAACCACAATGAGATATCATTTACCTTACCTCCACTAAGATGGCTATAATCAAAAGACAGAAAATAACAAGTGTTAGGAAGGATGTTGAGAAATTAGAGCCATTTACAATGATGGTGGAAATGTAGAGTCATGCAGAGACTTTGGTAAAAGTTTTGTATATATCGTACAAAAATGTGTACATGAAGGTTCAGAGAAGCATTAACCCTAATAGCCAAAAAAAGAAGAAACAACCCAAATATCTATCAATTATTAAAAGGATAAGGTAAGTATGTCCTATACAATGGAACACTGTTGTTCTTGTTAGGTGTTGCGTCGGCCCTGTCTCACAGTAACCCTACATACAACAGAACGAAACAATGCCCGGTCCTGTGCCAGCCTCACAATCCTTGGTATACCTGAGTCCATCATTGCAGCCATTGTGTCAATCCATCTTGTTGAAGGCCTTCCCCTTTTTCACTGACTCTCCACTTGACCAAATACAATATCCTCCTCCAGGGAATGGTCCCTTCTGACAACATGCCCAAAGCAGGTAAGACGAAGTTTGGCCATTCTCACTTCCAAGGATCATTAAGGCTGCACTTCCTCCAGGACAAATTTGTTAGTTCTTCTGGCAGTCTATGGCAGTCCATGGTATCTTCAGTATTCTTCACCAACACCACAACTCAAAAGCATCAACTCTTCTCTGGTAGAACATTACTGATCCATAAAAAGAAATGAAGTAAAATGTAAAACTTTTGTTCATCAAAAGATTTTATCAAAAAAGTAAAAAGACAAGCTACCAACTGGGAGAATATATACAGAAACAACATATCCAATAAGAATCTAATCACTAAAATATATATAAAATTTCAACAACTTTACAAAAAGACAATCCAATCATAAAATGGGCAAAGGACTTGAAAAGATATTTCACCAAAGAGGACTTTTAAATGATCACCAAACACATGAAAAGATGCTCAACATCATTAGCCAGTTAGAGACATGCAAATCAAGCCACAATGAGATACTATTTCATTCCCACTAGAATGAGTAAGATTAAAAAAAAAAAAATAGAAAATAACAAATGTTGACAAGGATGTTGGGAAATTGAAACCCTTATCCATTGTTAGTAGGAATGCAAAATGATACTGCTGTTGTGGAAGACAGAGTAGTAGTTCCTCAAAAAACTAAAAATAGAATTACCATTTTGCCCAGCAATTTTACATCTAGGTATATACCCAAAAGACTTGAAAACAGAAACTCAAATAGATATTTGAATACCTATGTTCATTGCAGCACTATTAACAGTAGCCAAAAGGTGGAAACAAACTAAATGCCCATCAATGGATGAATGGATAAAGAAAATGTGGTACATACATTCAATAGAATACTATGCAGCCAGTAAGAAAAATGAAATTTTGATACATACTACAATATGGATGAAGCTTGAAGATGTTATGCTGAGTAAAGTAAGTCAATCACAAAAGGACAAATATTGTATGACCTCACTCATATAAAATGACAAGAACAGGAAAATGTATAGAGACCAAAGTTTCTTAGTGGTCACTTGGGTGGGAGGGGAAAAGGGGAGTTACATTTACAGGGAGGGAAAATACCACAGTGATTAAGAGTAGGGTTGCACAGCTGATTGTTGTAAGTGCTGTCGTTAAATTGTACACTTGAAAAAAGTTAAATTGGCAAAAGCTGTGTGATATATTTACAATTTTTTTTAAAAAAAAAGAAAAGAGTAGCTGCTGAAGCTGCCTACATACAACCAAGCACTTCATGGGAGTTGGTTCCTTGGTTTGTCATTGTTTTATGGGATAGTCTAGTTAATTGGCTTAATTCATTGTTCAGTGCTTCTCTTCTACTTCCTATTTCCTTGCAAAGCGCCTGAGGTCTAAAAAGCTTGCAAGAAGCCATTCAATTTACAACAATTGGTCTCTATCCACCTAACAATAGAGGAAGAAGAGTGAGGAACAGGAGAAACAAATGGAATGTGTGGCTAATTGCCTCCATAAGCAACTGCCTTATTTGCCATGAGAACAGAAGAACTGAATGGTGCCCTGAAAACACTACTGAACATTTTGATCAAAGAGTCTATAGAAGAATCCTGATCAAAATGGGATAAATGTAGGACAGACTTCCAAATTCTCATGGATTTCAGATTTTCTGGAGCCACGGAGAATGCATGAACCCCTGAAAATATTGTCTTGAGATAATCTTTAAATTTTAAACCAAAAATATCCACTGTTTTCTTAAAACCAAACAATAAACAGTTTAGCTTAACGAATAAAACTATCTGCTTTGAGCATTGTGCTTTTTAAAGATCTATTTAGGATCAAACTGACAACAGCAACCCAAAAGATTATACAGGAATCGTAGGGGAGAGCGAGATTATGTTAATGGGGAGGAATAACTCAGAAAAGGAGAGTGAAAATGATTGCATGACTCATAGGATGTAATCAATGTCCCTGAATTATACATATAAAAATTGTTGAATTGGTGTAGGTTTTGCTATGTATATTTCAACAACAACAAAAATAAAATAAATAATTTTAAATAAATATGAAGTATTAAAGAAGGGAGGAGGATGAAGTACTGATAATGCTACAACATGAGTGGACCTTTAAAACTTTATGCTAAATGAAAGAAAGAAGCTCTGGTAGCATAGTGCCTAAGGCACTTGACTGCTAACCAGAAGGCTGGCAGTTCAAACCCACCAGCCACTCCTCGGAAGGAAGATGGGGCAATCTACTTCCGTAGTGATACTGCCTCGGAAACCCAAGGAGGGGTCGCTATGAGTCGGGTCCGACTCCATGGTACATAACAGCAACAAATGAAGGAAGCTAGACATATAAGGCCATATATTTTATGGATTCAGTTCACATGACATGTCCAGAATAAACAAATCCAAAGAGGCAGAAAATAGATTAGTGGTCACCAGGGGACATGGGGAAGGGAGAATGAAAAGTGACTATTAGTGGGTATTGAGTTTCTTTTTTGGGGTGATGGAAATGTTCTGGAATTGGATACTGGTGGGTTGCACAACTCTGTAAACACACAGAGTTGTACACTTTAAAAGGGTAATTTATGGTACAGGCAGTCCTTGAGTTATGAATGTCTGACTTATGTACAACCTGTAGCTATGAACCAACCCCTGTAAAGCCTACTATATTAAAAATTCTAGGTACATATAATAGAACCTGTCATGTATCGAATTATGCCCCCCAAAATATGTGTCAACTTCACTGGGCCATGATACTCAGTGATTTGGCAGTTATGTAATGATGCATTTGGCAGTTATGTAATGTAATCATCCCTCATGATATGATCAGCCTATCAGTTGTAAGGGGATTCAGGTAAGATCAATAAACTTACTCATGTCACAGCCCTGACCCAATTTAAGAGGAATCTCCCTGGGGTGTGGCCTGCATCATGCTTTATCTTACAAGAGATAAAAGAAGAGATCAGTGAGTAGAGATAAGGACCTCAATACCAAGAAAGAAGAGCTGGGAGTGGAGTGCATCCTTTGGACTCCAAGTCCCTGTGCTAATGAACCTCCTTGGCCCAGGATAAGATAGATGCCAAGACACATGGAGATCTCTAAGGAACACAGCTCTTGAAAGCAAACAAGGACCTTCCCCTAGAATTGATAGAAAGCCTTCCTCTAGAATTGGTTCCTGAATTCCGATTTCTAGTCTCCTAAATTGCGAGACAATAAATTTGTTTGTTAAAGCCATTCACTTGTAATATTTGTTATAGTAGCACTAGATAACTAACACAATTCAAAATAACAAACAAACACTACTTCGCAGCACACATCAAACATTATTATTACTCTATTACTGTTATAGATGTTTCAGCTTATCTGGAAGTGTTTCTTTAGTGGTTTTTTTTTTATGCATAGAAAAGAATACTACCATATACTAAGACGAGGAGCTCTGGTGGCATAGTGCCTAAGGCATTTGACTGCTAACCAGAAGGCTGGTGAGTCAAACCGACTAGCCACTCCACAGAAAGAAGATTGGGCAATCTACTTCCATAGTGATACTGCCTCAGAAGCCAAGGAGGGGTCGCTATGAGTCAGATTCAAGTGGACAGCAGTGAGTTTTTTTAATAGACTAAGACAAATAACTTACTGATATTATATACAAACTGTACCTAACTATTCTGACTGTACAAATTTGACTTAAAGACAAATTTAGGAATGGAATGTGTCGTAATCTGGAGACTGCCTATATATGAATTTTATCCTTTAAAACAAACAAACAGAAATATAACTATGTTTTTGATTCTTTTATTAGTGTGGAAATAAAGACAGAAAATTAGCTGTATTTCCCAAAGTTAGCAACAGAACTTAGGTTCTGAGTCGTAAATCTCTGAGTTGTAAAAGTACTTTATTCCAGTACTGCTCTTCATTGTGACTAGCTGCATCTAACCCAGCTCTCATGCTGACATAACTACCTGATTTCCAGTTAATTATTGAAATTCTATGATAAATGTGGTGGGAAACATTTTACTTACTGACAACTGCAGTTTTTCTAAAACCAAAAAGTCATCCATTTTCTTATAATCAACTTTTAAATTAATTGGCACACATTTACTGAATACTGAGCATAAGCCCAGTTTTGTGCACATTGTTGGAAACGTAGAACTGAAGCTCAGAAAGTCAGGAGAACTAGAAATAGAGACTGACCAATTAGTGGTATACAGATACTGTTATTGTTATGTTATTATTGTTATTGTTATTATTATTATTGTTGTTGCTGTTATGTGCGCTCAACTTGGACCTGACTCATAGTGACCACTCCTTGGGTTTCCGAGGCAGTATCACTATGGAAATAGATTGCCCAACCTTCCTTCCAAGGAGCGACTAGTGGGTTTGAACTGCCAGCCTTCTGGTTAGCAGTCAAATGCCTTAGGCACTATGCTACCAGAGCTCCTCAGGTACTGGTTAGAGTCCTAAAAGTAATTCCTCAGGAAGAATAAGCAGTTGGAGGTGAAGAGCTAGGATAGAGCCCTGGTTGTTGTGTGCCATCGAGTTGGACCTGACTCATACTGACCCCTCCTTGGGTTTCCGAGGCAGTATCACTATGGAAGTAGATTGCCCCATCTTCCTTCCAAGGAGTGGCTGGTGGGTTTGAACCGCCAGCCTTCTGGTTAACAGTCAAGTGCCTTATGCACTATGCTACCAGAGCTCCCAGAGCCCTGGAGACCCTGACATTTAAGAGAGAGCAGTCTGAAACCACCATGCCAGTGACAGGCTCTGATAATAGTGAATAGCAGAGGCAAGAAAAAGTTACCTCACTTTAAATCTTGTATCTTATCTCATTACATTGCTATTATTTATTTACTTGGCTGTCTTTCTTGCTGCTCCCTAAGTTCCTCAGGTTTCTGTCTCCCTCCCTCCACTGCAAAAAAAAAAAAAAAAAGTCACCAATGTCTTCCAAAGTTGTCAAAGTCGGTAGAGTTTATTCACTCCTTCCTTTATCACAGTATTGTGTTTAACATTATAAATCATTACCTTGTTGTTGTTGTTGTTATGTGCCATTGAGTCGGCCCCAACTCATAGCGACCCCTCCTTACTTTTTCTTAAAATGTGGACATAAAAATGGTACTCCTCTCCTGGAGATCCAACAAGGGTAGTTGGTACTGTTTAGAATCCTCCCTTGATTGTGTGTTACCCACCTCTGCCCAGTTAGGTATTTTTTGACCTAGAGCACTGTGAAAAAATTACAGACACCAAAGGCGCAGTGAACCAAGAAAGTTTGGAAACATATGACCTACCAAACATGTTCAAGCTCTTCAGCATTGCATGAATTTATCCTTCTCTCTCCAGCCCCATTTCTATTCTTGTCGTTTCTTTCTTTCTGCCCCAATACTAGTCTACAGACAAGCAGATTTGCTAGCTTCCTCATAAATATGTTCATCCTGAATGGTTAAGCTCTGACATCTAAGACAGTAAAGATGTGATTCACTCAGAGAATAGAGGTGAGACCTGGTATGCCTCACAGAATAGAGAATGAAGTAAATAAACCAGAATTTCTATATCCAATGGATTCTATATGAGTTGAATTATCTAAAGTAAAGAAAAATTGGTTCAATGTTCTTTGGAATGACATCAGTGTTTGTCAGACCAGGGGAGGCAGAGAGCCCAGCTCCCTGGTCCCTATTCAGTTCCCCATCTTCTACAGATGTCTGTTATTTTTCTAGTGTGGAAGTCAATCAATCAGGCAGCAACAAGGTTTATTTTTGTTAATGTCCATACCACTCTTTCTCTACCTTGAAAAGAAGCAAACTCCTAGTTATATAAATGACTGATTCTTTCTGTGGACCCCATTTTATCTCATTCATATTCTATCACAGCACCTATAACATTCATATATACTTATTTACCTCGCTGTCATCTCTACTAAATTATAAACCTTTGGAGGGCCAGGACTATGCATGATTAATTTTTCTATTTTCTTCACCTAGTACAGTGCTTGATAGTTAAGTGAAGTATGTATTTGATGAATGAATAAACTTCAAAGAGGGTTTTGCTAAGTCCCACAGAAGGATCAACTAAGAAAATAAACACTGTCTATTGGATGAAAAAGTTTGAAGGTCATTAAGGGCATATTAGTCAAAGATGTTTCAAGAGAGTGATAATGACAAGTCAGTTTGCATGTGCTGAGAAGTAAACTGGGAGATGTGCCAGACAGTGTTTCCTGCCTACCCAAAAGTCATTCCCTCATCTCTTCCTTCCTAACAGAACTGAAGTTTTATTTGGGCATTGAGCAGATTTTCTTTGCTCTGGAGAGATGAGCACAGGCCTTGGTCTAGCCAATGAGATGTAAGAGAAGTTCATTGGTGGGGATAATTTTGGAAAATAGTACACAGCCTTAACAAGAGTAAGGATAAACTTTCTGCATGTCTTCTCATCTTTGAACCCAGTATGTGAATGTGATGGTTGGCATTGTAGCAGCCATCTTGCAACCATGAGATGAAGGTCAAATGAATTGCAGAGCCATGGGAAAAACATCAGCAACTCTTCACCTACAGATTTCTTGTCATGTAAGAAAAACAAACTTCTATTTTAGCTGAGTAAATCCTAATTGTAAATCCTAATTGGCACAGGAAGAAAAGGAGAGACAAATTAGTATAGACTATTCTCTTAACGAACATATTACAAACAGTACAGACTAGCAGCTTAAGGACACTGGTCGTATCTGGAAATGCCAATTCAATGAGGTTATAGGGGCTGCTAATGCCAGAGAAGAGTCCCTGGGTGGTGCAAATGGTTAATATGATTGGCTGATAACTGAAAGGTTGTAGGTTCAAGTCCATCCAGGGCACCTCACAGGAGAGGCCTAGTAATCTACTTCTGAAAAATGAGTCACTGAAAACCCTAAGGAACAAATTTCTACTCTGACACACATGAAGTTGCCATGAGTTGGAATGGACTCGTTGGCAACTGGTAGTAGTTTCAAATATGTGTCAGTCTTTCTATTAAATCTACTTTGAAGATATACAAGCTTAAAGCAGAGATACCACATTAGGGATGTCTCTGCTATGAATACCACATAACATTCAGTGTACGTGAAAAAACACTAGGGGATGGTGTTCTCTTTGCTATCTTACATGTGGACACCAACTTACAAACATGATTTATGGAGAAAAAAGAAATATGTTGCCATTTATTTTTGTTTTTTGTACTAGAACTTTATATTAGAATCTTAAAAATAAATTATAGCAAGCAAGAAGGAAAGTACAAAGAATAAGAAGTGTTAAAACTTGCCATAGTGGTCGCTGATCTTTTTAGAGTTGACATCTCCTTTGTATTCCTTCCTATTCCCCTCCTTCTTTCCTTCTTTTCAAAAGGAAACAACCTTTTGAAGTCAATATATATTACCTTTCTTGTTAATATATTACACTTTTATATGTAGATATAAAATATTTTACACTTTTATATGTAGATCCTTACCACCTTTTACTTATTAAATAATAATTTATACAGTCTGAATATTAATCCTTTGCCAAGTCCATGCCTTGAAAATATCTTCTCAGTTTATCTTTTAACCTTTGGCACACATAAGCACTAGTTTTTATTTTAATATAATCTATCATTTCCTCTATGGGTTATCAATTTTTATGCTTTGTTTAAGAAATCCTTCCCTATGCTAAGGTTATAAAGATATTCTCTTCTATTTCCTTCCAATATTTTTTAAGTTGCTTTTCTTATTTAGGTTTTTAATCCCTTTGAAATTTAATTTGTATATGGAGTAGAGATATTTTACTTTCTACATAGATGCTTTGTAAATTAAAGAAAACAAAATAGAAGGAATTGATCACTCCCTATAAACTCTTCACAAATAGATAGTATGTTTGATTTATATATTCATTGACTTGATGGCAGTGGATTTGCGTTTTTTTTTGTTTTCATCAATATACTGCCTCAATGTGGGTGGAATATTACTGGTATTCAATATATATTTTTTGGAAAAACAATACTTTGTTCCACACCCCATCTCTTACAGTATTACAAAGCACGTCCAAAATTGAGTTGTGTTTAATTTATTCCCTTCTGAACAGAAAATATCCTAATATGATTAATTTGATATAAATATACTTATTCCAATTAATGAATTATTCCAATTAGCTTGAAGGGTGCTAATAACTTCCCTAACTATGCCCACCTTTGGAAAGCTCATGGGGTGGGGGGCTGGAATCTACCTACCCATTAAGTTAAGAGTCATCTTACCCGTTCATTCATCAAGAGAAATGCATAACAAAGACACAGGAGCCTGGATTAAAAACACATTTCAACCTATTTTAATAAGACTTTTATGACTTGGATCAGAAATTCAGAGGAATACAGGTACCAGATTAAATTTTAAGAAGCATCTCTTCACTGAGCCAATTTACCAGTTTAGGCTCTTAAGGCCTAGTTGCCTTAGTTCTTGCCAAGATGTACACTCTTTTCCTTCTTTCATAATTAAAAAATTGCCTGAAAGTAAGATATGTGTGCAGCCTGATTATAATCAAAGGTAATCCATAAAAACCTAGAAAAGAATATTTTTTAAAAGAAATATCCTAAGATTCCTTCAAAGAATACTTCTGAAATTAATTTTTAAAAAAGATTCTCCCTACAAAATGTTGGTCTTTTCAAATAATTCCATTAGAGTAACATAAGAGAGGAACACCTGGTACTTTGTTCTGAAGGATATGGTTCTGGCAGACATCAGTCAGGAGGTGAAACTGGCTGGAAATAAGAATACACTAGTAAGTATAAATAAAGTTTAAAAAAGCTGGTAAAAAGTATGCTAGGAAGCACAATCATTTTATTTTCAAAAACTGTATGCTAGACTAACCTTTTTACCATAACAGAAAGGACATTCAGGTTAGAAAATGAAGTTAGTGCTTTCAGCTTTGTACTGACTGGAGCCCTTCACTTCAAATAGCTTCTACCAAATGCTTCTCTAATAGAACCAAGACAAAATCTGACCAGCCAAAAAACTGAGTCTCTACTATTAAGATTCAGTACAATCAGGAAAAATCATCGTCTCTTTTATATTCGATGTAGCAACATATTTCTTATTGTTTCACTGAACAGTGCTTAGAGACCTTGAACCTCAAAATCATAATGCATCTACAACTTCTGAAAACCACGATTTGGGGGCGTTGTGTACTCTAAGGCATCAGGGTCTTTTGAAAGAGCTCATCTTTTAGTTAAAAGGATTAATCAGTCATGTAAAAGAAATAGTAATGACAAACAAAATTTAGCTTTTGAAACATAACTATCTTAGTCCTTGGAGTTCCCAGTATTCAAAAAACAGAAACAAGATTGAATGAGTAATTATTAATATTGTTGTCTTCTTCGCATGCTTTTCTTAAAATCGTCATTGGAAACTCCTCTGGGAAAATGAAATTGAGTCATACCTGTCCAAATAAAATTATGCCTGTGAACCACTGAAAAAGCAAGACTTTTATGCGTAAAAAGAAAAAAAAATAATAACCTTCTTCTTAAAACCTGTGCCTCTTCCTGGTCTCGGTTGGTGGGACTTCGCGCGTGAGCCCGAGACAGTCGGCGGGGGGCGGGGGCGCGGATGAAAGGCGAGGTTCCCTGCAATAGTGAGGCAAGCGTAGGAATATTCGTAGATTCTTGGATTGTAAAATAAAACTTTTCTTTACCAAACTAACTCGCTACCTCACCCTACCATTCCTATCACCTCCCGCTCCCCAAAGTGCTTAAAAATTAAAGTGAGATGGGCGGGGGAGCGCGAGCTAAGAAAGGGAACTGAGAAGAAAAGCGCCCTGTGACACAAAATGGAGAAGAGGAATCGAGGGGGAAAAGAAAAGAGGGAAAAGCGGGAAAAAGGTCGTTATTAAGAAAAGTACAGGGGTAATGAGGTTGTGAAAATCAAAAAGCAAGCCAAGGACGTAACGTTAAAAGACTAGGGGCGAAAACAGACGAATTAAGACCTAGGGTAGGAAAGAAAGAGGTTCTAGATGCCAAGGCTCCATTTTCAGCAGCGCCATATTCGCTTTTCCTTTCGCCGCTTTTTGTTTGGTTTTGTTTTTGGTTGGTGGATAGGCGCCAGCACATTTCTGCAGCTTCAGCAGCTTTGGTCCGACAAATGGGGAGGGACCGAAGGCCCTGGCGGGGGACGAGCGCCTTTGGCACTGCACCTCGCAGCCCCTCCCAGGCGAGTGGGCCGCCCTGGACCGGGCTGGGGCTGCGGGCGCCTGGAAATTTCTGGTCACCTCGCGCCCCCGCTCCCCTCAGCCCAGGCCTCCAAATTTGCCCTCAAACTCGGCTTCTGTCCCGGAAAGAACACCTACCTCGGGCTCTGCAGCAGCTCTGCAGCAGCCCCAAGAGAATATATAGCCCAATAGTTTCGCCCCAAGGTGTTCGGTGGGCGCGTGCCTAGAAGCGTCGAAGAAAGAACCCGAAAAAGGGCTAATTAATTAGCCTGTCTGGAGGAGGCGGAGGGCGCAAGTTGAGTGAGGACTGTCAGGGGCATCCGAAAATAGATCCCTCCTTGTGGTAACTAGGGGCCAGGGCGCGTGATACTGCCTGAGGTGGGCGAGGGCGCCCATGCGGCGGAGCGCCTGCTTGAGCCACCTCCACCTGCGCAAGCCCGGGCGCCGCGGTGGATCCCGCTCCGCGCTCGCGTCTGGGCCACGTCCTGGGCGCACTTGGACCCTTGCTGCACGACAAGGCGCCTTGCCCAGGCCACCAGGCCTCTCCGGCTTCTGGAATAAAGTTCAAGGTCGGGCTCTGCCGGGTGCCCCAGGTGGGCCGGGAAGGAAGGATTCACCGGCGCCAGTCAACAAGTAGCCTGCCTGGGAGGCAGCACGGGGAGCCAGTCAGTCTTCGTGGGACTATTCCCAGGGATTTTAGGTGCGGACAGTGTCTCGCACCGCGGGGTCTGAGTTCTTAAATTCTAAAGCAAATTGGAAACAGTTCACAAAACACAAAGATCTTTTCGTCCCCAAGCCCCAACATCTGGTTCCCGTCGAAGCAAATCTCAAGAGTGTCAACCAGTCCTAAGAGAATTTTCTTCTAATCCCCTCCCCCATTCTTCACTTGCACTTGACATTGTCCTTAAATCAAAGTTACGTTCTTACCGCGCTAGACAAGCCCTTTGGTTCCGGACGTCCGCATCCAGCCGCTGGGCCCGCTGCATTCTTGTCTCGGAGCTGGCTAGGGACGAGCAGCAGCGGGGAGATGGCTCCGGCAACGGAGCCACACGTCCGGGTGCTGCTGCCCGTCTCGGGCCCCGACTCCTCGCGGGAACAGGGCAAGGGCAGCCGCAGCGGGGAAGGCACCTCAGCTAGACCTTTCGCCGTCGGGTCTCGCAATGCACTGTGCCTCGGGCTGTGACCACGCATTGCTCTCCCGAGCCGCCTTCTCTCTCTGGGCCTTCCTGTCTTTAACCTGTAGAAGGGGAGGTCGTCAAGCCGAAGGAGTGGAGCCTAAGCAGAGATTCAGTATTATCACCTTGGTGCCCCAAACACTACAAAGTCAAGAGGCGTCGGAGTCATTGCTTTGCTGGTTTTGCTCCATAAAGGAAATCTTTTCCTTCCCAGTTCTGCCGGCTCACCACGTCTTTCCTTTGTGACCACCTCTAACTACGCAGCACTGTGCGTGCCACTGGCCCACGGAACGCTCTGATAACGCCAGACCTGGGAATTTATCCGTAGCGACACCAAACTTGGAGCCTTCGACGTAACCCCAGCGCAGGCGGTGGTGTCCTCGAACACTTCTAACTTCGAGAGTTAAGGAGAGCAAACGCCTAACTGAGGCTCTGCTTTGGATATTGTACCTGGCTATTTTATTATCACTACATTATTAAGAGATCTTTAAATTTTGTAATAGCATTTAGGTTATTTTCAACAGTTCATCCTCTGTACATCTCTAGTTGTTCAGGCTACAGATTTCCATACGGAAAAAAAATTCTCCCACACGGCAAAGAAGATTTATTTTATTCTTCTAGTGGAAACTTTGCAAAGAAAGTGCAGGTTTCAAATTACTTTAGGATTAATATGTTCTTCCCTAAGAAAAAGCTCAGTGACTACACTCAGTCTAGGTATTTTCACTTAAGGTGATCTATCTCCTGTTTTTTTTTTTTTTCCCCCTGAAGTACTAAAATCAATATTTCAGGTTCACATAACCGTGGCACGGGTTTAGAATACTTCACAAAATTACGAAGTCAAAATATCGACCAACTACAAGGCCTAGTTCACAAATAACATTCTAGCTTCTCTTTCTAAGACAGACAAGAAGGGTACAGAAGATTCTAAAATTAAAAGTACTTATATAGCCTGGAATAGACATTTATCACTGTACGTCAGAAGAAATTTTATGTTGAGCATTGTCCATTAGTCTCATGTTTATATTATCTTTATTGGATATACTCAACAGTCTTTCATGCTTCCCTCTTTTTTGGGAAAGCCTTCGTTTTACACTCCAGGTTTCTTTTAATTGTGGCATATTTAAAAAAAAAAAAAAAGCCATTTAAAAAGGAACATTCTAAAGCAGCCAAATAGAAGGATAAATAAAGCTTAAAATAAATTACTTTCTCATTTCTCAAGGATTGCTTCCTCCAGAAATACAAGTTGGAAGTTGTACCCTAGTAGGTATTCTATCCACTCTTTAAGTCTAGCATTGAATGCAACTGATTAAGGCCTACTTTTTTTGTTGTTAAATCATTCCAAAGCACTTATTAAACTCTTAAGAGAAACTTGGGTTTCTTTTTATGAAGCCAATGTTAATGTATCTCACTTCAGCATTTCATGTATTAAATATTGCAATATGCAATTCAAAAAGAAAAATCTCTATTTGATAGATTTTCTGTGGAAAAGAAGGCATATAATTAGTGTCTTAGCATTAAAAGAAGAGGCAGAATTTTAAATGGAGCTCTTATGTTTTATTCAAAATTCATTTAGAGAATATAAATTACCTTCCCAGCAAATTTTTAGCAAGTTAATTCTTAGGAATGCAATAGAATAAAAAATTTATAATGTATAATAGTTTATAACATATATTTTATGAAACTATATTGATTAATTTTTTAACATTACCTATTGGTCTATATGGGATTCAAAATCTTAATGTTGATAATACATTGAATGCTTAAGACATACTTAAGACATTTATTTATATTTAGTACTGCCTACTTTATGACAAGTTAAAAATTGCTGCAACCCATTAAAATGTTATACTAAAGTGTATTTTAAATAGTCTTTATTTGTATCATGAATACCTCAAACTTTAAATATATACAGCTTTTACATTTTTGAAGTACATTTTTTTTAATATCAGATATCATCAAATGTTAGCAATGGAATACATTCGGGCTTTTCATTATGATATGACTTAGATGTAAGATGTCTAGAACAAGTTACATAGAATGATAGGAAGCAGCAGAGATCATAACTTCATTTCACCATAATTCTATTGATACTTTAAGAACATTCAGTTAAAAACATAAAACTGTAAACATTTTAGTTTATACTTCTGGTTTATTGAAAATTAATTTTTGTAGTAAAATATTAAAAAGTAATACTATTCACATTCTTTAGCAATCCCTTGCCAAAACTTTGCTTTATTAAATACTCTTGTGATTATGTCTATTGGATACCAATCATGATCAAACACTTAAATATTGAAATATTTTTTTTTATTTCCCTCTTTCATGTTTGGTGCTATTTGTTAAGTGTTTTAAGAGAAATCAACATAGTTAAAAGATTTTAATGATTTTAAATCCAAAATTAAGATGAACACTTGCATTCATTTATCATATACATAGAATTTATTGAGATCTAGGGTCACTTGAAAAATGACTGTATTGAAAATAAATATTGATATATAGGAAGTTAAAGGTTTATAATACTTTATGCTATCTGAGAATTTAAATGTAGTTTTCTATTATTATCTCTTGGTTTAGGAGAGCTGCACAGGATAACAAGTATCCTAAGGAAAGTGTATTTGTGTGTGTGTGTGGTGGTGCTTAGAGGGATAGGGTAGTGGTGGAGAGGTTTTGAGGTAATCATACACCTTTTTTTATCTACATGTTTGTTTGAAAATATTTTTTGTTTTCAACTAAATCTGTGTTCAGTACCTCAGGCAGTATCTTAAATAATTGTAAAGCTCTAAAAATAAAAGAGCAAAATGACAGCTAAGGATTTATAATTCTCATGTCACAAATAAAAATTATATATAAGCTATTGGTCTTAAGTGGTATTAAGGAAAATTCTACAATTACGTAATCATTGCTGAATAAAAAGTATAGCTACAATAAATGCAATATTTTATAAAAGTCAGTATTCTTTTTAACATAAAACTTCAAAAATGAAACTACACTAGTTTTCACAAAGTTTTTATATGTTGTTTTCAATTCTTCATTTTGTTAGAAGTGCACTGAATTGAATTGTTTTTAAACATAGAATACCCAGCTTATTGCATACATTGGAATAATAAGAAGCTACTGACATTCTTGGTTACTAGCAAGGGTCTAAACACAATTAAAACAGAATTTCATAAATCAATTACATGCTCCATTTGAAGATTATAAAGCAAAATTAACTTACTTGACACCAATACAAACAATGTTTTGTTTTCCCACACAACAGACGATAATCTGTTTTCAATTATTGCACTGAAATGCTGTCTTCTAAAATTAACAAGTGAATGAAAGCATTCAAATACTGCACTTCTACTGAGGACAACCTAGAGTGGAGCTATCCAATTGTTTTTCTGATTATATTTTACTTACTTACATAATTTATTTCCCACTGAGGAACTATATGAGTCAGGGCTGACTCGATGGCACATAACAACAACAACAACAACAAGCAACTTGGTGAAAAAGCTCCTAAAGTAATCTACTAGCCTTATGAACTCTGTGACATACAATTAATCATTTGAAATGTCATCTAGAAATTGTGATTAAACTTCTTTATTCAGAATATTGAGCATGAAATACAGTAGTTATGTTATACCTTTTACTGTGTCTTTGCTTACAAAGATAGGAAAAAATAGAAAGAAATATGTAGATAATTAAACAAAATAGACATTTTCCAGTTATGTAAAACAAAAGAGAGTTTTATGTGTGTGGATAGGGAGTGGTGAAGTGCAGAATTCTTGTCTGCCTTCCTCACAGGTGGTGCAGACAAATCTTTAACTTGGTATAATTTCAAGGGCAACTGCAAGGAGTACATCCTCCTCAAATATTTCCTGTATCCATTTATAGATGCCTTCAGCAATTCTACAGTTTAAAAAGTTTTAACCAACCTTAATTCCAAATATTACTAAGAAAATTCTAGGCTGTTATCAATTATTTATACTTTTGAATGAGTGTCAGATCCCTTCTTGAGAGCAAACGGTGGAAGGAAGAGAAAGTTTCAGGAACTAATATGAATGTGGAGAGGAGAGTTTGAGGAGATAGAAGGGGGCAGGGTAAGGGCTGAAGTTGGGAAATGTTGAGGAATAGAGACAAATTTTGACTCCACAATTTACCTGGTCAAAATTAACTAGATAATGTCCCATTAGTGGGATAGTGGATCAATAACATACTTCATGTTATACCATTCCTTATATCTGGGCAATTAAGTTAGCAATCCAAGGTGTAATGAAAAGAAATGAATTTGACATTTCAGGTGCAAACTTGACTTTGTAAAATACCCAGATCATTAAAGTCATGCCTATAAAAGAGAAAGTGAAATATTAGTTTTGCTGTGTATTTGATGATCAAATAATTTGTCTATATAAATCAAATTCACCAGATTATTACTTAATCTCAGGCTTACTGTGAGCTGTGCTAATAAATATTATGACTAGGTGTTGTTGTTGTTGTTGTTTTGACTAGGTATTATTTGTTAAATCATTTTGAGGTAGTTTTGAAGGTTTGTCCTCCTTATTGATTATGTTAATAATTGGTTATATTGTAGGAAATTAGACTATTTGTCAATTCAAAATTAACTGTTAAGGTAGCCAAACAATCATGTAACAGTTCAGTTTAAAAAATAAACCAGATTCAAAAAAAATTTTTTTCCTAACAAACTGCTGGTTCCAGCTTATTCAAGATTCCGTGTTAAAAAGAGTATTTAGAAGTTTTCAGACTAATTCCAAACCAAGAGTAATGGATCATCATCAATAACTAAGCTTAGCTTTCCAATTTAAAGTGAAAATGAATTGTTGGTCAAAATGCTATGACATAAATGTGAAACGTATGCTTCTTGCTCTCAAATATTGAACAAATATCAACCAATCACTGAATTAGTGAAAATAAAAAATATTGAAATATAATTTCTAGTTCATTTGTTTATCATCCATAATGTATTACTTCCTGGTATCCTTCTTTGCAATTCAATAACTCATTAGTGATTAAGGATGTGTTTGTACAAATTAAATTCTTCTTTAAAGTCAGACAACTGGAAACTATTACTCCATAGTGCAACATTTTGTAATATTAATACAAGAAATTTAAGGACATATTGCTGATTTTGGAAGCTGATTTGGGCAGGAATTGTTTAGCTTATAATTTGGGCTCTGTTGAATAGAGATACATTCTCAGATACCTTAAGGCAATTAAGCATTCTGATCTCTTTTCTAACTTGTTATCTGTTTCCTGAACCCAACTCTTACACCCTGTGAGCATTTACTACCTCATCTGACTTGATTCTGATTTCTTATTTTATGATTGCCGACTGGCTTTTCTTTCTCCTGTATTTCTAATTTTGACTTGACAAATAAACTGATCTCTGAATTTTGAACGTACTTTTTTTTATTGTTTGCCTTCCCTTCCTCATCCACCCTTGATAACCATCAAAGAATATATATATATATTCATATATATATATATATGTGTGTGTGTGTGTGTGTGTATATTGTTGTTGTTATGTGCCGTCGAGTCTGCCCCGACTCATAGCGACCCCTCCTTGGGTTTCCGAGGCAGGATCACTACGAAGTAGGATTGCCCAACCTTTCTTCCGAGGGGTGGCTGGTGGGTTTGAACCGCCAGCCGTCTGGTTAGCAGGCAAGTGTCTTAGCCACTATGCTACCAGAGCTCCATAATATATATATATATATATATATATATTGTAAAACTCTTTTCTTAACTTTTTACAATAGTGGTCTGATACAATATTTGTGCTTTTGTGATTGATTAATTGATTGATTTCATTCACCATAATATTCTCTGATTTATCCGGTTCAAACCCACCAGCCACTCCTCAGAAGGAAGGTTGGGCAATTTACTTCCCTAGTGATTCCGCCTCGGAAACTCAAGGAGGGGTCGCTATGAGTCAGGGCCGACTCAACAGCACATAACAACAACAACAACAACTATCCCTTATTAGCTGTTTCACAGATTTCATCATGTTTCTTTAACATTATGTAGTGTTTCATTGTGTGTATGTACCATAGTTTGTTGATCCATTCCTCTGCTGATGGACATTTAGGTTGTTTCCATCTTTCTGCTGTTGTGAATAAGTGCTACAGTGAACATGTGTGTGCATGTATCTGTTTGTGTCAGGGTTCTTATTTCTGTAGGATATATATCTAGTGGGATTGTTGAGTCCTATGTTATTTCTGTTTCAACTTTTTAAAGAAGTGCCATACTGGTTTTCACAGTGGTTGCATCATTTTACAGTCCCACCAGTAGTGTATGAGGGAGGGGTAGGTTTAACCTCCCTCTCACCAGCATTTGTTGTTTTTGAATTTTGCTGTTAGTGCTGAGGTTAGATGATATCTCATTGTTGTTTTGATTTTCTCTCTCTAGTGGCTACTTCCATAGAGATACTGCCTGGAAAACCCAAGGAGGGGTCACTGAGTGGGGATCAACTCCATGGCAGTGAGTATGGTTTTTTTTGGGCAACTGATTTGTGGCTTAGTGCCTAAGGCATCTGACTATTAAGCAGAAGGCTGGGGTTTCAAACCCATCAAGCCACTCCTTGGAAGGAAGCTTGAGCAATCTACTTCTGTAGTGCTACTGCCTTGGAAATCTGTCTCTATGAGTCAGATCCAACTTGACAGCAGTGAGTTTGATTTGGTTTGGTTTACTAATTTTGAGCATTTTTTCCTGTGTTTGTTGGCCACCTGAGTGTCTTCTTTGATGAAGTGTCTGTTCATGTGTTCTGCCTATTTTTTACTTGGATTATTTGTATTTTGTTGTTGTGGTGGTGGTGGTTAAGTTGTTGAAGTTTTCTATAAATGTTAGAGATCAGCCCTTTGTCTAGTATGTTGTTGCCAAAATTTTTTCCCAGTCTGTGGGTTCTCCTTATACTCTTTTGGGTAGATCCTTTGATGCATGTAAGTGTCTCATTTTTAGGAGGTCCCACTCATCTATTTTGTCTTCTGGCATTTTTGTGTTTTTTAGTTATATCTGACAGTATATTTCCTGAAGAACAGCCCCTAAATTTGTCCATATTTTTTCTTTGATGGTCTTTATGGTTCTAGGTTTTACATTCAGTGCTTTGGTCCAACTTGAGTTCATTTTTGTATATAGTGTGAGATATGGGTCCTGTTTCATTTTCTGCAAACAGTACCCAATTTTGCCAGTTCTATTTATTAAATAAGAAACTATCTCTTCCCCATTTAATGAGTTTTGGCCCTTTTTCAGCTGTCTAAAGGTGGATGTGTTCTCAATTCTGTTCCATTGGTCTATGTGTCTGTTGTTGTACCAGTATGAGGCTGTTTCAACTACCGTAGCTGTATGGTAGTGCAAAAAGGACAAGGAGGCCACATGTTCTGACCTCCTCTAATCCCACAAGAGGAAGACAGGATTACCAGCAGTAACCCAAGGTCTATTACTGCAAGGCCAGACATGCTGCCTCCCTCCAGCCCTTTCACCAACCGTTCCTCCCAAAGCACCCACCACCTCTCTCCTGGGTTCAATAATCTGCTGCAGTGGCCACACAGAACTCACAGATTATGAGGTTTATCAGGGAAGCACCACAGGCTACAATTCAAGTTCAGGAAAAATGCTCAGTCTCTCTCCCAGCCCACCATCCCTCGGCCAACAGTCTCTCCCAGTCTCTTTCCCAGCAATGCTGGTCCCTCGGTGTCTCACTCAGCGATGCGTGTCACTTGCGTCTTTTTCCCAGCAACACGTGTCTCAGGACCCCGTGTCTCTTTCAGCAGCATATCTTCCTCAACCAGCAGTCAGAGAGAATTCTGCCTCTAAGAGACCTCCTTTTGAGCCCGGCAGGGTGGTCAAACTAGCCAATCATAGCATCAGAATTCTAAGCACCCAAGAGAGAGTGGGAACCTCCCAGAACATTGTTTTGTGTCACTCCCAACAGAAATACTCCAGGTGGACAACTTAAGCAATCAGGAGCTCATAGAAAATTCCACCTTGGAGTTTACAAAGACTTACGGGTAGAAAAGCCACACTAAGTAATTTACTACACCACAGGTAGGTTTTGAGATTGGGGAATGTGAGGCCTCCTACTTTGTTCTTCTTCTTTAGTAGTGCTTTACTTATCTGAAGTCTTTTTCCTTTACATATTAAGTTGGTGATTAGATTTCCCTTTTCTTTAAAGAAAGATGTTAAGAATCTGGATGGAGATAGCATTATATCTATAGATTGCTTTGGGTTTGGGATTGAATTTTCACAGTGTGAAGTCTTCCTATCTATGAATATGATATAGTCTTCCATTTGTATAGGTCTCTTTTGGTTTCTTGTAATAGTGCTGTGTAGTTTAGTTTGTACAGGTTTTTGTGTCTCTGGTTAGATTTATTCTCAAATACTTCATCTTTTGAGTGGTGTTGTAAATTGTATGGCTTTCCTAATTTCCTTTTCAGAGTTCTCTTCATTAGTGTAAAGGAATCTGACTAATTTTTGTATGTTGATTTTAGTACCCTGCCACTTTACTGAAACTATCAATTAGTTCCAGTAATTTTATTACTGAGTCTTTGGGATTTCTGTGTATAAGATCATATAATCTATAAGTAGTGATAGTTTTACTTGTTCTTTGCCAATTCAGATGCATTTTATTTCTCTTTCTTGTTTTATTTCTCTGGAGAGGACTTCCAATACAATATTGAATAGGAGTGGTGATAAAGGGCATCCTTGTCTGGAACACATTCAGAAGGGGAATGCTTTCAGTCTCTCCCCATTGTGAATAATGTTGGCCATTAGCTTTATATATATGCCCTTAATCATGTTGAGGAATTTGCCTTATATTCCAATTTTGTTCAGCACTTTTATCAGGAATGGGTGTTGGATTTTGTTAAATGCCTTTTCTGCATCAGTTGATATGACTGTGTGTGTGATTCTTTTCCTTTGTTTTATTTATGTGATGAATTGTGTTGTTCATTTTTCTAATGCTAAACTACCCTTGCATACCTGGTATGAATGACACTTGGTCATAATGTATTATTATTATTATTATTTGATGTGTTGTTGAAGTCTATTGGCTAGGATTTTGTTGAGAATTTTTGCACCTATGTTCATGAGGGGTATTGGTCTATAATTTTCTTTTTTAGTGGTATCTTTGACTAGCTTTGGTATCAGGGTTATGCTTGCTTTGTAAAATAAATTCAGGAGGGTTTCCTCCTTTTCTATATTCTGGAATATTTTATTAGAATTGGTGTCAGCTGTTCCCTGAATGTTTGGGAGAATTCTTCAGTGAAGTCATCTGGGCTAAGACTTGTTTTTGTTGGTATTTTCTTTTATGACCTGTTCAATTTCTTCTTTTGTTATGAGTCTATTCAAGTTTTCTACCTCAGTCTGGGTTAGTTTAGGTAGGCAGTGTGTTTCTAGAAATCTGTCCATTTCTGCTAGGTTTTCAAATTTGTTGAAGTATAAGTCTTCATAGTATCCTGATATAATCCTTTTTACTTTGATTGGTCCATTGTGATGTCACCCATGTCATTTCTTATACATGTTATTTGTATCTTATCCTTCTTTTCTTTTGTTAAATTTGCCAGTGGTTTGTTGGTTTTATTAATTTTTTCGGAGAACCAACTTCTAGTCTTGTTGATTCTTTCTATTGTTTTCCTGTTTTATTTATTTCTGCTCAAATACTATTTCTTTTCTTCAGGTGACTGCAAGCTTTTTTATGTTATTATTTTTCTAATTGTTGGAGATATTGGGTTAAGGTGTTGAAATTGGTTCTTTTCTTCTTTTTATGATACATGTACTTATTGCTATAAATTGCCCTCTGAGCACTGCTTTCACTGTGTCCAAAAGATTTTGGTATAGCAGAAGAGCTAGGTGGTACTCAGCTGCTACTGTTTTGAATGGGATCACTATAGGAGATCTTGGATAGAGTGGGAGAAAAATGTAGCACAAAATTAAAAAAGAAAAAAATAATAATAAACTTCCACCCAAACTTCAATAAAAAGTTAAAAAAAATGATTTTGGTATATTGTATTTTCATTCTCATTTGTTTCTAGGAATTTTTTATTTCTTCTATTACCTAGTACTTTTTAAGGAAGGTGTTATTCAGTTTCCATGTGTCTGCTTTTTCTCCCTTGATCTTCCTATTGTTAGTTTCTAATTTTATAGCAATTGTGCTCTGAGAAGATGCTTTGCAGTATTTTGATGTTTCTAAGTTCATCAAGTCTTGCTTTGTGGCCTAACATAAGGTCTATTCTAGAGAATGTTCCATGTGCAATGGAAAAGAATGTATATTCTGCTGTTGTTAGGTGAAGTGCTTTGTATATGTCTATAAGGTCAAGTTGGTTGATTGTATTGTTTAGTTCTTCTGTGTTTTTGTTGAGTTTCTAGTTCTATTCTTTATTGAAAGTGGTGTATTAAAGTCTCCTACTATTATTGTGAAATTGTCAATTTCTCTTTTCAATTTGTTTACGTTTGATTTATATATTTTAGAACTCTTTCATTGGGTGCATAGATATTTATCATGGTTATATCTTCTTGCCTGATTGATCCTTTAATCATTATATAATGTCCTTCCTGATCTTTTATGGTGGTTTTGTCTTAAAGTCTATTTTATCAGAAATTAATATTGCTGCTCCTGCTCTTTTTTGATTGTCATTTGCTTGATTTATTTTCCCCCCAACTTTTGATCTTTGGCCTGTTTTTGCCTTTGTGTCTAAGATGTGTCTCTTGCAGGCAGCATATCATCGCTGTTAATCTGTTATTTTTTTTATTTTTATTTTTTTGTAGTGTTGCTGATTTTTTGTTGAACATATTTTTACAATGTTTGTCTGATTTTGAAAAGATCCATACCTGCTTATCTGATCACAGTGTATTGATCCTAGTGAATACTAACATAGTGGTTCAGCAAGAAGTCAGTACTATTTCTTCTGGTAGTATGACCAACAGACCATATTCCTTTCTTTAAGAATAGGGACTTGTCATCTTTTGATTGCATTTTCCCTCTCAATTGTGCCTGGTATCAATTTGTGAAGGAATAGGTTTTGTGCTTCCATCAGAACAGACTAGGAAAAATATTGCCTTTGTAAAACTTCACAGTTGTCCAAGAGCCTCCATCAATACTATATTAACTAGATCAGTAAGTAATAATTTTTTAGTTTTTATCTGAGAACCTTAGTTCATCTTTAGTTAAAAGGAAGTATGAATTATCCCCCACCTAAAACATTCTCTCTTTCACTTGTTTTGGACACATCGTCAGGAGGAATCAATTGCTAGAGGAATACATCTTGTTTGGTGAAGTAGAGGGCCAGTGAAGGTGAGGGAGACGCTCAGTGAGATGGATTGACACAATACCAGCAATGATTGACTTAAACATGCTGGTGATTATGAGGGTGACACGGGACTGGGCAAGTTAATTCTATTGCATATAAGGCTGCCATGAATTGGAGTTGACTCAACAGCACCTAATAACAACATCCTACTTGTCTTCTTTGATAGACATCTAAGTAGTGGGATATGAATGATATGAAGGACTTGAGGAAGGCTTCAGCATCCCTGGCCTTGTTTTGGTCTTCATGCTTGAAAATTATGATTCTGTCTTTATTGATACTAAATCCTGAGCCACTGCCTTTTGAGGCCCTATAGCAGCTTTTGCTAAATCCCAGCACATGTGTGAAGAGTGCAACTATATGTAGCCAATTCCATATTGTGCTCTGTACAGAAAGTTAAGAAAATGTTGGTATTTTAATTTATCATATGTTTCCAGCAACACAAAACCCCCCAAAAACCAAACCTACTGCTATTGAGTTGATTCTGACTCATAGCAAGCCTGTAAGACAGAGTAGAACTGCATCATCTTTCTCAAAGTGGCTGATGGGTTCAAACTGCCAACCTTTTGGTTAGAAGCCAAATGCTTTAACAAACACTATGCCACCAGAATTCCTTTTTAGCAATACAGTCCTCTCAGCTTTTAATTATATCCAATTACTTCTCTATTGGATCCTGACGTAAATAAACGTGTTAGGATCTAACCTAACTGATGAGTATTCCACTTTCAAGATTTGGTTTAGTCTTATTCTTAGATGTATCCAGCTATGAATAACTCAAGTAGAGGTATGGTAAAGACCTACTTATAATTTAAAAGAGAGAAAAAAAACCTCTGCTTTTCTAAAATGTAATGTTATATAGTTATATCAACTTTATTTTCAAAACAGCTCCTATTTTCTCTATCTTGACTACCACCATATTAGCTCAAGCCACCATCAACTTTTCTCTGGACTACTATAACTTCCTCATGGATTTCCCTTCTGCCTTGTCCCTGAAATTTATTCTCCACCCAACCATAGTAATCTGGTTTTTTTTTTTTTTTTTTTTCCAGTAAACTTTTTACAGAAATTTTACAGTAAAGTACTCAAATTATAAATGTATAGCTCAATGAATTTTCACAATCTGAACACGCCTGTGTAGTCAGCACTCAGATCAAGAAATAGAATGCTATCAGAACTCCAAGAACCCCACTTATACTCTTACCCAGTTACTATAGCTCCCCAAAATAACCACTATCCTGACTTCTATCACCATAGATTAGTATTGGCTCTTTCTGGAATTTGTACAACTGGTACTATGCAGGTTTGAAAGCATAAAACAAATTGTGACACTCTACCGTTTACCTCAATGGCTTTGCTTTCCACCTACAATAAAGCATAAACATGTTGCCATGGTCTATACGTCTCAACACAATTTGGCTTGCACATACTTTCCCACGCTTATCTCCTGGCATTTCCCACTTATTCAGTATGTTCCAGTTCACATGGTTTCATTTCAATGCCTTGAATATGCTGAGCTCTGAACTCAGGACCTTTGCATATGCCATTGTTTGTCCTAGAATGTTAGTTCCAGCAAAGCACCTAACTTCTCACCTTAAGCATCTGTATCTGACACCCCTCTCCAATCCTCCTGCATTAGGAACAAAGCTTCTGAAGGCTGAAGTGTAGCTCAAGGTCTCTTGTGCGTGTCACACCAAAGAGGTATAAGTAGAGTTTTTTGCTTGTTTGCTGAAGTAGTTATGCATATATTTAATCTATAGGGTCTTTGAATTGGTTCTGAAGGAAGACTGGGCAATCTATTGCTGTATACTGCCTCAGAAATCCAAAGAGGGGTTGCTATGAGTAGGAACCGACTGGACAGGGCAGTGAGATGTTTTTTTGTGTTTGTTTGTGTTTTTTAATTAGTTAAATTGATTTTAAAAGAATTTGGGTGAAAAGGAAACTGGAGGAAGAAGAGAATGTCAGAGATGGCAGAACATGTAAGGCCTGCTTTGCTGTCTTCCCTGAGGTGAGATAAAACAACTCCTGCTTGCAGGACTCCTATCACCTATTTTAGATTCATTGGTGGGAGGAGGGAGCCACAACCTTTTCTTTTAAAATGCAGATATTAAGTCTATCAGTCTTGCATACCTGCTCTGTGCATAACTATGGTTATATTGTAGTGGAGAGCTCTGGGCATCTGGCCGGCAAAGAAGTGTGTGGAAGAGAAGCAAAGACTCATTCTGCATATTTGTCCTTTTCCCCCAAGTCTCAGGTCACAGATTCCTAGTATAAAACGTCTTCATAATAAGTTGAAACACTCATCATCTTATATTAAGTATATATATCTCATTTTGTGTGACTTGAACTTGGATTACTTGGGATTCCACTTTATCATTTTCCTTGAATTTTCTTCCTACTGTGATCAAACAGTTCCACACTGTAAGTGGCTGCCTGTGTTCTGCAGAAACACATTTGGGAGGAAAGGAACTGGCGAGAAGAGGGGCAAGGCCAGTGGGCCCAAGGACATTTCCCAGTGAAGAGTAACATGTATCATTGAGGAAATAGAGATACAAAGAAATAGAGCAAAACCGTGCTGTCTTGAGTGTTGTTAGCAACTCCCTGAGCCAGCTGTCCTCCCATCACATACACCACCTTGCCCAAGCTACACAAATATTTTCCCTGGGAAGCATTCCTCAGTTTCACAGAATGTTTTGGTTTGAAGGAATTTTGAACAAAATGCCTCATGTGCAATTTGGGTAAAGGAGCCCTGGTGGCGCAGTGGTTCAGTGCTCAGCTGCTAACTCAAAGACTGGTAGTTTGAATCCACCAATCACTCCGTAGGAGAAAGGTGAGGCAATTTGATTTCATATGGCCTTGGGTTTATGGCCTTGGAAACCCTATGGGGCAGTTCTACTCTGTCTTATGCTGTTGTTGTTGTTACGTGCCGTGGAGTCAGACCTGACTCATAGCGACCCCTCCTTGGGTTTTCTAGGCGGTATCACTACGGAAGTAGATTGCCCCATCTTCCTTCCGAGGAGTGGCTGGTGGGTTTGAACAGCTAGCCTTCTTGTTAGCAGTCAAGTGCCTTAGGCACTATGCTACCAGAGCTCCCTACTCTGTCTTACAGGGTCACTCCAGGTTGGTGCTGGATGGAAACTATGTAGAAAGCAGTTCTGTTCCAGTGGTCAATATGTTTGTGTTTGATTTGCTTACTTCCTATGTCTCTCTGGTGTTGGCTATTTAAGCTTATCTTGGCTTCCTCCAGCCTCCAGGGCTAAAGGAATGTTGAACTGTTGGTGAACATGGCCTAGCTCTCTGTGTTCAAGCTAGTAACTTGACTCAGAATTTCTATCTCAGGACTTTTCTGGTTGTTCCCATGACACCTCTCTTCTTAATAACTTTTAAGCTTCAACTTCCTTTGTAAATTGACTCATTCACTTAAAACTTTTCATTTCAAATTCCTGAGAGAGAGAATCTGAATGATCTAGTGCACCTGATGAAGCGTAGTCAAGCCATGGGTCTCTGGCCAGACTATGAATTTACTGTCCTTTCAGCTGAAGCTGGGACATGGGGTGAAGAGAGTCATGTAATATGTGTCCTAAAGGCTGTCCTTTCAGGAGGTGCTAGGAGTGACGGATCTTCTTTAGGTTGTAGCAGGCAATGTATTTGACACTCTTAGTATACTCAAGCAGTTCCTGGGTGCTCTTAGCAACACCCCAAAAAATAATTAATGCACTCAGCTGCTAACCAAAAGGTGGTTAAGGCACTGTGCCAAAGTGATTAAGGCACCTTGTTATAAAAAAATTACCACCAAAAAAAGTCCTGGCCCTGATGGTTTCACTGCAGAATTCTACCAAATGTTCAGAGAACTGATGTCAATCCTTCTCAAACTATTCCAGAACATAGGAAAGGATGAAATCTTTCCAAACTCATTTTATGAAGCAGACATAATGTTGATAACAAAACCAGGCAAAGACGTCACCAAAAAGGAAAACTACAGACCAATATCCTCATGAATATAGATGCAAAAATCTTCTATAAAATCCTTGTCAATAGACTCCAACAACATGTCAAAAAAAAAATAATGCATTATGACCAAGTGGGGTTCATACCAGGTAGGCAAGAATAGTTCAACATTAGAAAAACAATCAATGTAATCCATCACATAAGTAAAATAAAGAAAAAGAACCACATAATCATATCAATCAATGCAGAAACGACATTTGATAAAATCCAACACACATTCCTGATAAAAAAAAAAACTCTCAGCAAAATAGAAATAGAAGAGAAATTCCTCACATAATAAAGGGCACATATGCAAAACCAACAGCCAACAGTATTTTCAATGGAGAGAGACTAAAACCATTCCCCTTGCAAATAGGAACCAGAAAAGGATGCCCTCTATCACCACTTCTATTCAACAATGTACTGGAAGTCCTAGCCAGGGCAATAAAGCAAGAAAGGGAAATCAAAGGCATCCAAATTGGTAAGGAAGAAGTCAAACTATCGCTATTTGCAGATGATATGATCCTATACAGGGAGCTCTGGTAGCGTAGTGCCTAAGACATTTGACTGGTAGCCATAAGGCTGGCAGTTCAAAGCCACCAGCCACTCCTCAAAAGGAAGGTTGGGCAATCTACTTCCATAGTGATACCACCTTGGAAACCCAAGGAGGGGTCACTATGAGTCAGGTCCGACTCGATGGCACATAACAACAACAACATGATCCTATGCGTAGAAAACCCAAGGGACTCAGCAAGAAAACTACTGGAACTAATTGAGAGATTTAGCATAGTGGCAGGATACAAGATCTACATACAAAAATCATATAGATTCCTCTACACCAGCAAAGAGATTGCTGAAAAGGAAATAAAGAAATCAATACCATTTACAACAGCTACCAAAAAAATAAAATACTTGGGAATGAATCTCATCAGGGACACAAAAGATCTGTACCAAGAAAACTATAAAACACTACTTCAAGGAACCATAAGAGAACTACATAAATGGAAGAACATACCATGCTCATGATTGGAAGATTGAACATTGTGAAAATGTCAATACTACCCAATGCAATCTATACATTCAATGCAATCCCAATCCAGATTCCATCAACATTCTTTAAGGATATGGAAAAACCAATCCCAAAATAAATGGAAAGGAAAGAGACCTCAAATAAGTAAAGCAATATTGAAGAAGAGCAAAGTAGGTCTCACATTCCCACATCTCAAAACCTATAAACCACAGTAGTCAAAACAGCCTACTATTGGTATAATGACAGACACATAGACCAGTGGAATAGAATTGAGAACCCAGAAATAGATCCACCAACCTATGGTCAGCTGATTTTTGACAAAGGGCTGAAATCCATTAAATGGGAAAGAGATTGCCTCTTTTACTAATGGTGTTGGCAAAACTAGTTATCCATTTGCAGAAAAATGAAGCAAGATCTGTACCTCACACCATACACACACAAAAAAAAAACAACTCCAGATGGATCAAAGACTTAAATGTGAAACCTAAAACGATAAAGTTCCTCAAGGAAATAATAGGGGCAAATTCAGAGACCCTAATTTATGGCATAAATAGAGTGTCAAGAATAACCCAAAATGTACAAACAGCAGAAGATAAGCTAGATTAATGGAACTTTCTAAAAATTAAATTTTTATGTGCTTCCAAAGACTTCTTCAAAAGAGTAAAAGAGAATCACAGATTGGGAAAACATATCCAGCAATGACATATTTGACAAGGGACTTATCTCTAAAAGTTATAGAAAACTCCAATACCTCAACAACAAAAAGACAAACAATCCAATTCAAAAATGGGCAGAAGACAAGAATAGACACTTCACCAAAGAGGGTATCTAGGTGGCCAACGAACACGTGAAGAAACGTTCATGATCATAATCCATTAGAGAGATGCAAATCAAAACAACAATGAGATAACGTTTTGCCCCAGCACTAATAGCAAAGTACAACAAGATAGAAAATAACAAATACTGTTGAGGATGTGGAGAGATTGGGACTCTCATACACTGCTGGTGGGACTGTAAAATGATACAACCACTGGATCATTGGAATTAGAAATACCATTTGATCCAGAAATTCCATTACTAGGTATACATTCTAAAGAAGTGAGAACCAGGACAAGAATAGATATGTGCACACCCATGTTCATCGCAGTACTATTTACAATAATAAAAAGAAGGAAACAACCTACATGCCCATCAATAGAAGAATGGATAAGCAACCCATGGTACATATACACAATGGAATACTGCGCAACAATAAGGAATAATGCATAATCTATAAAAAGACCACATAACACGGATGAACTTGGAGGACACTATGCTGAGTGAAATAAGTCAATCACAGAAGGACAAATATTGTATTAGTTCCTAACTGTAAAAAGTCAAGGAAAGGTTTATATATGGAAGGAAATTTTCTTTGTTGGTTACCAGGGGTGGGAAGGGAAGGGAGGGAACACAGCTAAATAAATAAATAACTACATGTAAAATAAATAAATAAATAAACTAAAAAGAATTTGTAGATACACAGTGGGGGAAAAAGTGATTGAGGTACCTTGAAAGAAAAGCCTGACAATCTACTTACAAAAAGTCAGCCATTGAAAACCCTATGGAACACAGTTCTACTCTGACACACATGGGTTCACTATGAGTTTTAACAGACTCCACAGCAACTGGTAAAGGATACACTCATCAATAAAATAAAAACTTTAGCAACACCAGTAATGGATGCAAAACATACAAAGTAATCTTCCTTTTTTATCTGATAGTAAATATAATGATGTTAGATATTTTAGATGAATACACCATTCTCCCCCCACCCCCCGCAAAAGAAAAGAAAAGAAAAACCCCTCTGGTTTGGAATGTTTATTTGATCCAGCTGTGAAACATTATTCTACAAGAAGTTAATATAGTCTTTAGAAGTATTAGTATTATAATAGTCTATTCCTGTAAGCAATAAAAAACAGAACATAATGATTGATGTAAGGGTTTAGTTTTGTACACCTGGATTTTGATGGAAAAGAAGGCTTTAGAGATGAGAAAGCTTTGGAGAGGCTGTTGTATGTTCCAGTTACAGAATTCATAATAGATGTTAGGTATTTCCAACCCTGTTTTGCATTATTTAAAATAAATTCAACCCAATTTTCCATAGGCTCAATGGAAAACAGGTGCCAAAGGAGCAATGTGATGATGTTATCTTCCTTGGCTATTTCTGTAGCAGTGAGAGTAGGAATTTTCCCACATTCTGAATGAAAACAAGATTACACATTTTCATCAGTCATAGCCAGCCAAAATCTAGAAACTGTCCTTGATTTCTTTTACCCCTTACTCTGCTTCCAGGCAATACATCATCAAGTCCTGGTGGTTCTACTTCTAAAACATTGCTTGAGTCAGTCTGTTTCTTTCCATCTTCACAGCTACCACCCCCTTCCAAGCTCTACTCCAATTGGCTCTAATTAGGAATTCATTCAGCAGCAAACAACAGAAAACTACAGTGACTTCAAGGAAGTTTATCACTCATAAAAATAGTCTAAGGGTAAGCAATCTGGTGCAACATTTCACCAAAACCATCGGGGACCCAGGTTTTTTTTTTTTTTTTTCTTCTATCATCCTTAATGTAATGATTTGCATTTTCATGCTTGTCACCTCATGGTCTCCAGATGGCTGCTAAATTGCCAGGGCATTGCATCTGTGTTTCAGACAAGAAGAAGGGTAAGGGAGAATGGTTTCAGAAGTTTTGTCTTTATATTCAGGAAGCAAAGCCTTTGCCAAAAGACTTCTCTCCTCAGACCTTATCAGCCAGAACTCGATCCCATACCTATTCATAGGCCAGTTAATGGCAAAGGACTAAAATTACTACATTGTAGACTTGTTTACGCACCATCTCTTTTAGCCTCCTTCTACCATGCCTTCCTATACAATTGAGACTGGAAAGCTAAAAATTCTATTTTCTAGAATCCCTTGCAACCAGGGAAAATAGAGTTAAATAAGGAGAGAGTTAGGGTATAAGCTATCTATTTTAATGGTATTGATTAGCAGAGGTAGAGTGGTTCTGAGGAATTAAATAGATGCTTCCTGATTGCCCCTTCTTTCTAAATGATTATCAAAATCATTATGAGTGAGGGATTTGCCACTTTTTTGGTTTTAATCTCTAACTGTTTTGATAAGGTATGTTGCAAAGTTAACTAAACCACAATAAAGCACTTTATAGCACATTTGGTTTTCTCATAGTTCATAAGCAGTACATGAAGAAAAAATTAATTTTTTTGGTCTTTGGGATCGCAAATCACTGAGCTTCACCTAAGGCCTTCACTGCTTTTGATGGTACTGCGACTTTCTAAATCATCTGGACACTAATTGTGTGACTAACGGTAGTGTTGGTTTATTTATTTATTTATTTATTTCCCTTGCGACTATTAGAAATATTTAAAGTAAATGATTGGCTTTTTTCCCTCATAGTAGACAGGCTTTCTTGTATGTATTTTGTGTGAAAACCTCACATCGGAATCTATGCTTTCTATTCTTATTTCTCTTTTTCTTCATTCCCTTTCTTTTGTTATTTCATTCTGTTGTATGGAAGAAATCCTTTTTTGGAAAGAAGATTATAAAATTACCTCTGCTGAAGCAGAGAAATATTAAGTAAAGGCATTTATTTGATCTCCCAAGTTAGAAAAACTGTCAATATATGAGGTATACATACACACTGCCATCAAGTTGATGCTTACTCACAGAGACCTCATAGAACAGAATAGAAGTACCACAGGGTTTCCAAGGTTGCCAATCTTTACAGAAACAGACTGATACATCTTTCTCCCGTGCAGTGGCTGGTGGGTTCAAACTACCAAAGTTTTGGTTAGCAGAGGAGCTACTTAACCACTGTGCCACCTTGGCTTCTTATACTAGATATAAAAAGTAAAAATTGGGGTTAAACATTTTATAGCTATAAAATTACTTTTGTAGAATATTTAAAATTGGTCCCAAACATGAGTCTCTGCTTTGTTCCTCAGAAATTACAGGCTTTGCTCCATATGTTTGCCATACAACTTATGAATAGGATAAATATAAAGCCAGATACTCAGTATTTATTTTGAATCATCTCACTATATTGATAAAGACTATGCATTATCACATTATTTAACTTTAAGTGTTTGTCAGCAATACTTTTTTTTTTTTTTCTCTACCAATTGCTCCTCAGAAGGAAGATTGAGCAATCTACTTCCATAGTGATACTGCCTCAGAAATCCAAGGAGGGGTCGCTCAGTCTGATCCCACTCGAGGGCAATGAGTTTAGTTTAGTTTTTGGTATGCCACATTTTATTTATTTATTTGTGATTTGGGTGAAAGTTTACAGAACAAATTCATTTTCCAAACCACAGTTCATATACATTTTCTTTCATGACATTAACTGCAATCCCCATAATGTAACACCTCTCTTTCTACTTCCTTCCTGTGTCCTTCTTTTCTACGCATTCCTCCACCAGCCACTCCTTGGAAGGGAGGTTGGGCAATCTACTTCCGTAGTGATAGTGCCTTGGAAACCCAAGGAGGGGTCACTATGAGTCGTCCGACTGGACAGCAAATAACAACAACGAACTGTCTCTTGGGAGCCCTGGTAGTGTAGTGCCTAAGGCATTTGACTGCTAACCAGAAGGGTAGAGGTTCAAACCCACCAACCACTCCTTGGAAGGAAGATGGAGCACTCTACTTCCATAGTAATACCGCCTCGGAAACCCAAGGAGGGGTTGCTATGAGTCGGATCTGATTGGATGGCAGTGAGGTGTTTTTTTTTTGTTTTTTTTTTTTAAGAGCTATCTCCCTGTGCAAATACTGCCCTTCTGATTTCCCATGACTGATTGTTCTAAGGAACTCACCTACCTGGTGTAAATGTTCACATTATATGCCTATCTATAGTTTGGCGAAGGAGCTCTGGTGGCATAGTGGATATGGCACTTGACTGCTAATTGGAAGGTCAGTGATTCAAACCCACCAGCTACTCAGTGGAAGGAAAATGGAGTGATCTACTTCTGTAAAGATTTACAGCCTTGGAAACCCAATGGGGGCCGCTGTGAGTCAGAAATGACTCAATGGCAGTGACTTTGATTTGGTTTTATTGTTTGACTGGAAGTTCAACTCTAGGCCTGAAGAGTGACTGTGGTCATAGTCTCAGGGGTTTCACCAGTCTCTGATTTTGAGTTTTGTTTCACAATTTTCTCCTATTCTCTCCAGGATCTCCTGCACTGATCCCTTTTCCGGTGGTTGACAATGGTAGCCGGGCACCATCTATTTCTTTTGGTATCATGGTCAAGCAGACTGAGGTTTGCATGGTCCACTAGTCCCTTGGACTAATTGCAACCACCTTTGGTTTTCTTCATTCTTCTTTGCTCCAGACAAGGAAAGAGAAATGTTGTATCTAGATGGCCAATTGCAAGCTTTTAAGATCCTGGTCATTACTCACCAAAGTAAGATGTAGAACAATATCTTGTGTAGTATTATCAATAACACTTTTAATAGAAGAGAAACACATTTAAAAATGTTTTAAACCCTGATAGAAAGTACTTCAAGATGAAAACCCTATACTGAAATGCTGGTAGTGATATCTGAGATGATTTAGAATGGCACCACAATCAAGATTGTGGAGTGATGTGTCTGAAGTGAGAAATTGCTCCAGAGCCCTGCTCTTATTGCAGAGGCCTACTCCAGACCAGAAGTTTCACAAGATGTCATTTTCCTAAGGCTAGGAGATAATATTCCTTCAGAACATCTGGGTGATTCTTCTGATGCCAAGACAGTTAAAAACATGACAGCCATCCAATTAACATATTAAAAATGTATATATGTGTGTTTTCTGAAATGCAATATGAAGCAAAGAATCAGTCTCATAGTTTTATAATTATAAGAAATACATCTATATAACAAAAATAATATACTAAATTTCATTTTAATTTAAAGAAGAAAAAGAAATGGAAATAAAGCTAAAAGCCCTTTAAATATACGTTTCTTCACTACAAGAAATATTGTTATTATTATTAACACATATCTCTAATGGTAAGAAATGAGTAATGAAAAGAAAGATGTTAATTGGTGGTGAGTAGTAATTTTTAACTGCCTGTTTTGATTTTATCCGATTTTAGTTTAGCACCTACTGGAAATATAAGGACATTATTACTCTCCCATTCCTCTTAACTGTCCTCTGGCTTCTCCTGATCTTAGTCAATTATTATTTTTGTATTGCCAAAATTAGTAATGTTTACATTCTTCTCTGTAAACATAATTCCCATAATACTTTTTAAAAACTATTTATTGAGAAACAATTGACATAAAATATAACTCACTTATTTTAAGTGGATGTTATGATAATCCCTTCTCCCCCATGCCCTAATAACCACCAATCATCTTTTATCTCAATGTATTTACCTATTCCAGACATTTCATATAAGTGGAATAATATAATATTTGTTCTCTTATGTCCAACTTATTCATTTAGCATAATGTTTTCAAGGTTCACCCATGTAGTGGTATCAGAACTAAATTTTTCTTTATAGCTGAGTATTACTCCATTATGTGTGTTGTTGTTGTTGTTAGGTACCATTGAGTCAATTCTGACTCAGAGTGGCCCTATGTACCACAGAACGAAACACTGGCTGGTCCTGCACCATCCTCACAATTGTTGCTATGTTTGAGCCCATTGTTTCAGACACTATGATTGTCCATCTCATTGAGGGTCCTTCTCTTTTTCATTGACCCTCTACTTTACAAAGCATGATGTTCTTCTCAAAGGAGTGGTCCTTCCTGATAACACAACCAAAGTATGAGAGATGAAGTCTCTCCATCCTTCCTTCTAAAGAGCATTCTGGCTGTACTTCTTCCAAGAGAGATTTCTGTATATATTACAATTTGACCTGTTCGTCTATTGCTGGGCGCACGGGTTGTTTCCACCTTTTAGCTATTATGAATAAGGCTGCAATGAACAGTATTGTACATCTGTCTTTTTGAATCACTGCTTTTGATTCTTTAGAGTATACATGCAGGAGTGGAATTGCTGGGTCATATAGTATTTCTACATTTAACTTCTTTTGTTGTTGTTATGTGCCATTGAGCTGGACCCGACTCATAACGACCCCTCCTTGGGTTTCTGAGGTGGCATCACTACAGAAGTAGATTGCCCAACCTTCCTTCCAAGGAGTAGCTAGTGGGTTTTAACCGCCAGGCTTCTGGTTAGCAGTCAAGCGCCTTAGGTACTACGCTACCAGAGCTCCCTACTTCTTTTAGAGACCACTAAATCAGAGGCTGTACCATTTTCCATTATCATCAGCAATGTACAAGTGTTCCAATTTCTCCATAACTTTCCCAACATTAGTTGTTTTCTGTTTTTTTTTTTTTCTGGGTGTGCAGTAATATCTCATTGTGACATTTCTTTGATGACTGATGATGTTGAGCATCTTTTCCTGTACTTGTTGACCATTTGTATATCTTTGGAGAAATGTCTATTCATATATTTTTGCCCCATTTTTAAATGGGGTTATTAGTATTTTTGTTGTTGAGTTTTAAGTGTTCTTTTTATAGTGTTGATATTAAATTCATATCTCACATACTTTCTGATATATGGTTTCCAAATATTTCCTTCCATTTCTAGATTCTCTCTCCACTTTCTTAATAATGTCCCTTAATGCACATAAGTTTTTAATTTTGATAACATCCAGTTTATCTATTTTTTTCCCCTCTGGTTACTCTTGTCTTTGGTGTTCTGTCTAAAAGAAGGTCTTAAAGCTCTACTCCTATGTGTTCATCTAAAACTTTTGTTGTCTTAGGACTTATATTTAGGTCATGGACCCATTTTGAGTTAATTTTTGAAGATGGCCTGGAGTATAGGTCTAGCTTCATTCTTTTGCATGTGGAAATTCACTGTCCCAGCACCATTTGTTGAAAAGACTATTCTTTCTTCACTACATAGTCTTGGGACCCTTGTCAAAAATCTATTGGCCATAGGTGCATGAAATTATTTCTAGATTGTCAATTCTATTCCATAGGTCTATATGCAGCACACTGTTTTTATTACTACTATAGCTTTGCAGTATGTTTTAAAGTCAAGAAGTGTAAGTCTTTCTATTTTGTTCTTTTTTTTGAGGTTTTTTTTTTTTTTTTTAATATTTGGGGCTCCTTGCAATTCCATATGAATTTAAAGATAGAATTTTTTAATTCTGCAAAAAAAATGACAATTGGAATTTTAGTAGGAATTGCATTGTATCTGTTGATTGCTTTGAGTAGAATTGACATCCTCGTCATATTAAGTATACCAATCTATGAACATAGAATGTTTTTCCATTTATTTAGAGCTCCTTTGATTTCTTTCAGCAATGTTTTATGGTTTTCAGTGTAAAGTTCTTTCACTTTCTTGGCTGAATTAATTTATATCTGAGTATTTTGTTCTTTTAGAGACTATTATAAAAAGAATAGTTTTCTTAATTTCCTTTTAAGTTTATTCACGCTGTAGAAAATTATATGGAACAAAGAAATCGACACCACGAAAAAGCACATAACAAAAATGACAGCAACAAATTCATATTACCAATAATTACATATCTGGCAAGGGACTTATCTCTAAGATTTATAGAAAACTCCAACACCTCAACACCAAAGGTATTAACAATCCAATTGAAAAATGGGTAGAAGACATGAATAGACACTTCACCAAGGAGGATATTCAGGTGGCCAGCTAATACATGCAGAAATGCTCACAATCATTGGCCATCAGGAGATGCAAATCAAAACAACAATGAGATACCGTCTCACCCCAGCATTGATGGCAAGATTCAATGAGACAGAAAATAACACACTGGCAGGGATGTGGAGAGACTGAGACTCTCATATACTGCTGGTGGGCTGTGAAGTGATGTAACCACTGTGGAAAGCAATATGATGATTCCTTAGAAAACTGGAATTGGAGATACCATTTGACCCAGCAATCCCATTACTAGATATAATGAGAGCCAGGACAGGAACAGATATATGCACACACATGTTCATCACAGCACTATTTACAATAGCAAAAAGATGGAAACAACCTACGTGCCCATCAGCAAAAGAGTGGATGACCAAACTATGGTACATACACATACTGGAATGCTATGCAGCACTAAAGAATAATGTAGAGTCTGCAAAACACCACATAATATGGATGAACTTGGAGGACATTATGCTGAGTGAAATAAGTCAATCAAAGATGGACAAATATAATATTAGTTCCTAACTGTAAAAAGTCAAGGAAAGGTTTACATATGGAGGGAAACTTTGTTGGTTGCCAGGAGTGGGAGGGGAGGGGAGGGAACATGCAAAAAAAAAAAAAAAAAGCATTGACCCATGTCACTTTAGTTTTGTGTATTTCACTGCACATAAATTATGTATCAATAAAATGCATTTTAAAAAATAAAAAATAAATGTTTATTCATGCTGGTGTATAAAAACATAACTGATTTTTTGGTGTTGATCTTGTTCCCTACAATCTTACTAAATTTGTTTATTAGCTTTAGTAACTTTCTTATGGATGCTTGAGGATTTTCTACATATCATATTATGTCATCTGCAAATAGAGATAGTTTTACTTTTTCTTTTCTGATTTGGATGTTTTTTCTGGCCTAATTTTCCTGGCTAGTACCTCCAGTTAAATGTTGAATAGAAGTGGCAAGAGTGAACATCCTTGGTTTGTTCCTGATTTTAGGGGAAAGTTTCAGTCAGCATTAAATGTGATGTTATTTGTGAGTTTTTTTTTTTTTTTTCCCTAGAAGTCCTTTATTAGGCTGAGGAAATTCCCTTTTATTTCTAGTTTGTTGAGTTGTTTTTTTTTGTTTGTTTGTTTGTTTTTTTATCATGAATAGGTGTTGGATTTTGTTTAATACCTTTTCTGCAACAATTGAGATGATGATGGGCTTTTTTTTAAATTTTTTTCTTTATTCTATTAACATGATACAAACCAAAAAAAACCACTGCCATCTAGTTGATTCTGACTCATAGTGACCCCCTTTGGGTTTCCAAAGTCATAAATCGTTATGGAAGTAGATTAGATACAAGAACAAGGGGATACAAAATGGTTTACAATCAGGAAAGGTGTGTGTCAGGGTTGTATCCTTTCACCACACTTACTCAATCTGTATGCTGAGCAAATAATCTGAGAAGCTGGACTGTATGAAAAAGAAGACAACATTAGGATTGGAGGAAGACTCATTAACAACCTGCAATATGAAGATGACACAATCTTGCTAGCTGAAAGTGAAGATGACTTGAAGCACTTACGTAAGTGCTATCAATAAGCCGTATACCTGTAAAAGATTGAATTGGCAAGAGTTGTGTAATAGATATATTTACAAAATGACCCCAAAATAAAGTATAGCTGCTGAAGCTGCTTATGTGCAAGCACCTCATTGAATATGATTCTTTGATTTGGAGGTTTACAATAATGGCTCCATTAGACAATTGAGTTAATTGGCCTAATCACACATTCAGTGCTTCTGTTCTACCTTCTAGTTTTTGGGTACTTGCTAGGGTCTTAAAGGCTTTCAAGTGGCCATCCAAGGCACCATAATTGATCTCTATTAGTCTAGTGTAAGAGAGGAAGAAGGAGAGTCAGGAATAGGAGTAGAAAATGGGATGTGTGGCCTCCATGAGCAACTGTCTCCCTTCCCACGAGACCAGAAAAATTGGGTAGTGCCCAGCAAATATTACTGAACATTTTAATCAAAGATTCTTTGATGAAAATGGGGAAAATATAGAACAGGTTTCCAAATTCTCATGGACTCCAGACTTTCTGGAGCCATGGAGGTTGGATGAGCCCCTGAAACTATTGTACTGAGATAATCTTTAAAACTTAAACCAAAAATATACCCCGAAATCTTCTTAAAACCAAACAGTAGTATAGCTTAACTAGTAAAAAAGGTCTGCTTGAGCATTATGCTCTTTTATGAGCTATCTGTATGGAAGCAAATTGACAACAGCAACTTGAAAGATTAGATAGGAACCTTAGGGGGCCATGAGTTTACGTTGATGGAGAAGGAATACCTAGAAAAGGAGGATGAGAATGGGTGCACAATTTGAAGAATGTAATGAGTGACAATGAATTATACATATAGAAACTTTTGAATTGATGTAGGTTTTGCTGTGTATATTCTCAATAAAACAACGAAATAAAGTATATACATTTTTAAAAATGAAACATTTTTTGTATCACAATTTCTGAGAGTCAGGAATCTGGGAGCTGCTTAGTTGGATGGTTCTGGCTCAATGTCTTTCATGAGACTGCAGTCAAGTTTTGCCTGGGACTGCAGCCTTACCTGAAGGTTAGACTGAGAGGGTATTTGCTTCTAAGCTCACTCACAAGATTGTTGGCAGGCTTCTGTTCTTTGTGGTATTGTTAGACTGAGAGCCTCACTTTCTCCCTGGCTATTGCCTAAAGGCCTTCCTCAGTTCCTCACCACACAGGTGTTTTCATAGGGCAACTCATAACATGGAAATCGGCTTCCTTCAGTATAAGAAATCCAAGATAGAGCAGGAGGTAGGTGACTCAAGACAGAAACAATAGTCTTTTATAATCTAATAGAAGAAGTGACCACCATCAATTCTGTTGTATTGTATTCCATAGAATTGAGTCACTAAGTCCTGCCCACACTCAAGTTGAGGGGTTTACACAAGGGCATAAATACCAGAAGATGTGGATGATTAGAAACGTCTTGGAGATTGCCTACCATGCATGTTTTAATATATTAACACAATATGAGGGTTTTAGCTTCATTCAAAAAAACAAGACAAAGCAAAACTAATTGCCATCTAGTCAGTTCCCATTCATAGCAACGCCTCCTTGGGTTTCCAGTGTGGTATCTCTACAGAAGTAGATTGCTCAGTCTTCCTTCTGAATTCAAATGAAAAAAAAAAAAATTAGATTACTAGCCTCAAATGACATATCTCAGTTTACAGAAAACTCTTTAACTAGAAGGTGAAATTGGAAAGGCGAAGTAAAATTTAAAATATCTCAAATTCACAATTATATCAAATTGCTAATAAATTTCTTAGCAAATATCACATTCTCCCCTAATACAGTTCAAAGGTAGGTCTAAGCTATAATGGGGCTTAAACAAATCACCACGCAAATAAGCAAAAATTATTTAGAAATATTGTTAAGTATCAATTCTGACATACATTTATGTGTCTCCACTGCCTCTGTTTAATGGCTGACAAATTTCTGAAATCAGGATGACTCATATCATGCCAGAGATTCCTTAGGGACAATCTGTGCAACATATATTTAAGATCAGTTCAAGAAAATTGTCTTATTGCCTTATACAAAGCAACTCATCTCTTTTTTAAAAAAAAAAATGCATTTTATTAAAATATAATTTATGTACAGTGAAATATACAAAACTAAAGTGACATGGGTCAATGCATTTTTTCTTGCCATGTTCCCTCCCCTCTCCTTCCACCCCTGGCAACTAACAAAGAAAGTTTTCCTCCATATGTAAACATTTCCTTGACCCTCCACAACAACGAACTAATACTATATTTGTTCTTCTGTGATTGACTTATTTCACTCAGCATAATGTCCTCCAAGTTCATCCATATTATGTGGTGTTTTGCAGACTCTACATTATTCTTTAGTGCTGCATAGCATTCCAGTATGTATATGTACTATAATTTGGCCATCCACTCTTCCACTGATGGGCAAGTAGGTTGTTTCCATCTTTTGCTATTGTAAATAGTGCTGTGATGAACATGAGTGTGCATATATCTGTTCCTGTCCTGGCTGTCACTATACCAGTAAATAGTGCTGGGTCAAATGGTATCTCCAATTCCAGCTTCCTAAGGAATCACCATATTGCTTTCCACAGTGGTTACATCACTTCACAGTCCCACCAGCAATATATGAGAGTCCAAATCTCTCCACATCCCCACCAGTATGTTATTTTCTGTCTCATTGAACCTTGCCATCAGTGCTGGGGTGAGACCGTATCTCATTGTTGTTTTGATTTGCATCTCCTGATGGCCAATGATTGTGAGCATTTCTGCATGTATTAGCTGGCCATCTGAATATCCTCCTTGGTGAAGTGTCTATTCATGTCTTCTACCCATTTTTCAATTGGATTGTTAATACTTTTGGTGTTGAGGTGTTGGAGTTTTCTATAAATCTTAGAGATAAGTCCCTTGCCAGATATGTAATTATTGGTAATATGAATTTGTTGCTGTCATTTTTGTTATGTGCTTTTTCGTGGTGTCAATTTCTTTGTTCCATATAATTTTCTATGCTGAGCTCGTTTTGTTTATGAATCATGTTATCACTTCCTTCATTGCTATTGTTTATTATTTGCTAAATATTTGTGCTGGTCCTCTTTTTTATTTTGGTGTGAAGGTTTATCATTTTTCTTTGAGGTTACCCTGTGGTTTATAGTTTTCTTCCCAAGTTTGGAACAGTCCATTTTATCTTTTAGTTGTCTGGACTTCCTACCATTTAGAAGTTCTGTAACGATACACTTTTTTCCCTGTTTTCGGTTTGTAGTTATCCTCATTTGTCATTTGATTGTTTACAATTTTGTAGGCTTATTTACTTTGGATACTTCCATAGCTGGGTTGGTTTCTGGGTTATATCATCATGTGTGTTAATGGCCAGTTGTTGTTGGCTCTTGTTGCTTCTCTGTCCACAGGGCTCCCTTTAGCATTTCTTGTAAGGTTGGTCTGGTTTTAAGAAATTCCCTTAATTTCTGCTTATCTGGAAATGTCCTAATTTCACCATCATATTTGAGGGACAATTTTGCTGGGTACATATGGAAATTTTTCTCTTTCAGGGTTTTGTACATACCATCCCATTGTCTTCTGGCCCACATGGGTTTCTGCAAAGAAGTCCCAGCTTAGTCTTATTGGTTGCCCCTTGTAGCTAACTTTTTGTTTTTCCCATGCTGCTCTCATGATTCTTTCTTTGTCTTTAGTTTTGGTGAGTTTGATCATGATATGTCTAGGTGATTTTCTTTTGGGGTCTTTTCTGTTTGGGGTTCATTGGACTTCCTGAATGGATATATTCTCATCTTTCATCATGAGAGAATTTGAAAGGAAAATTCTCTTTCAACAAATCTTGGACAATTTTCTCTGTGGTTTTATTTTTCTCCTCCTGTTCTAGAATTCCGATTACATATAGGTTATTCCTTTGGATGATATCCCACATAAACCTTAGGGTTTCTTCATTTTGTTTTGATCTTTTTTCTGATTGATCCCTTTCCAAAGAAGTGTTCAGGTCTTTGCCTTCAATCTCCCTAATTCTGTCTTCCATTGATTCAATTCTGCTCCTTTGCTCATTCAATGTCTTACCTATTTCTGAAAATTTAGTATTAATCTTCTGGATTTCTGTGTGTATGAAACCGAGTAAAGTAAAAACTATTTCCCCCACCCTGGCACCCAATTGGAATAGATAAGTAAACTAAATTACCCCAATTATTTTCCTACCCCACAGATAAGTATTCGGTTCCTTAAAGAACTGAATGGAAAACATTCCTTCCAGCAGATGATAAACTGCTAAAAGTATCTTAGAAACAACTTGTAAATTAACTCTGGCCCAGGGACATGCACAATAGGGCAGAAGAAAAGTATTTTAGAAACAACTTGTAAATTAATGGGGACAAGCCAATAGGGCAAAAGGAACAAAAGTTAATTGCCGACCCTCTCCCTCTGCCCAAGCCTCTATCAGATGGTAACAGGAAGCTAGTGTGACTCATCCACAATAGTCACCCATTTCACATTCACGCCCCAAATTCCTCAACCTTTTGTGAATATGCACAACCCCCTCTCCTGAAACCTACAAAGGCTCTTATTTCATGGCATCTTGGGGAGTCAGATCTGGGTACTGAACTACCCCTACTTTTTGCATTGCTGCTTTGCAATAAATAATTTTCTCTCCTCTCAATCTCAGTGTGTAAACTGTTTTGACCGGACTGCGCACCCAGCAGGGACCCGCTTTTGGTCTGATAACATGTAGATTTTGTATCATTTCTAATTTTTCATTTATTTTGTCATTCTTGTATTGTCTTTCAAAATTGTTGTAGGTTTTTCTCTGTGTTTTCCTCAATTTTGTCAGTGTTTTCCTTGATCTGACTCTCAATTTGTTGAAGATACCTAAATATAATTATTTTGAATTCCTTAACAGAAAGTTCCAATGCTATGTCTTCCTCAGGGATGTGTTTTGGGTCTGTATCCTGGTCCCTTGTTTCTCTTGCTTTATCTTGCTTCTTTGTGTGGACTGTGATGCCACGTGTAATCAATCAAAATGGCTGTACCCTCCAGACAGCGGAAAGTCAACAGCTCAGGTAGTCTCCGTCCTTGCTATTTCCCTTCCTAGTCATAGTTCTCCAGCGCAGTTTTCACAGCAGCCCTTGATGACCAGGGCTGATCTTTAGGTCAATTCTCAGGTCCTGACACCACTTGGAAATATTCAGGTTTTCCCACTAGTTGGTGCCTAATCCATTTCTGTACAGTTCCTTTCAAAGTTTAGGGCTCCAGGATTATCTTCTGTATCTCTATCAACTGGTTTTTCTTTTCTTTGTTGAAGAGGGTCCGTGTTGCTTGTCTGCCTATTCCTGCATCTTACTAGAAGTCTTCAACTGATCTCTTTTAAAGCTTTTAAAAGTAGTTGTTTCAGGCATATGAGCTGAACATTTGCATTAGGTAGATATACTACTTGGAGAGATCAATCATGGGAGAATAGAAGGGCTTTATATACACAGGGAGAGAGCTCAAGGGGCAGGAGTGCATGGGAGGGAAGGATACAGGGAAGAGGTAGGTATGGATGGGCATGAACTTGGAGGGAAGATGTTGCATTGTGAGAAATTGCAGTCAATGTCAAGAGACAAAGTGTATGTGAGCTGTTGTATGGAAAATGAATTTGCTCTGTAAATTTTCACCCAAATCACAATAAAAATTAAAAAAAAAAAAGTCAATGTTTCAAAGATAAGGAAAAAAAAAACACTTTAAAGTGGGTAAAATGAAATTGTGATATTTCAAAATTTTAAATAAATTTTGGAACAATGTATACTTTCATACTTGGAAACTCAGTTTGCTCCTAAGGTGTTTTAAATTTATAACTTAAAATGACAGTATCAGAATAAGTACTCTTTGCTTTGGAAGTTTGTTAATGACCATGAACAAAGGCCTTAAAATTCTGATTTGAAATAGCATGAATCTTACTCATCAGTGTGGCTGTATGGTCATCTGAAGGACCTTACAATGTTAGCAGCAAGACCACATTTGGCCAATATGCAGAGCATGTGTGTGTCCTGCTGCCTAAACTGGTTGGAATAGTTCTTTAGCAGGAATATCTGGTTAATGAAATAAAGGAGTCGCTCAGGTGGGACAGTGTGATGTGAGTTGAGGCTACTGAGATGGAGGAAGAGGGGAAGAACAATTTTTCTAGCAGAGGAATGGCTAAAACTGAAGAAGTGGAGAGGATCTTGTGACTCTTCTTTTAACATTTTCCATTCTTGGTTTTGCCCTTTTGTCTACCAAACCTCTTTTTCATATTTATTCCTGAATGCCAAAGGCCTCATTTCCTCATTCTCTTTGCTACCTTTATAGCAAGGTTCCCTAGAAATTAGAATTCATACTTCAGGGTTGGCCCTGTTTTGCACCAAATCTTCTATTATCTAGCTAAAGTGTTGACATAGTTAATCTCTATGTGAATTAGATTAGTTGGAAAACCTCAGACAACTTTTCTATATAATTCAAAGATATTTCCCTTGAGTCACACAATTCCTACTTTAAAGACCTCCTACATCCCCAAATATCAATTGGTTCCTCACTAAAATTGACCATAGAGCAATCTCATTTTAAATATTTTCACTTAACAAAACAATAGTTAATTGCACTGAGAATTTAATTTGCATACCTTCAAATAACAGGGTTTTTTTTTTATTATTTTATTATTAAGAAACAAAACACTTGACATTCTAGAATGGGCTACAAAGATTTCCCCAAAGGTCAATCAGTTCTGTAAATGGTTATCCAAATATTTAATAACACTCAAACAATGTGGCAAATGGGTTCTTATTTGTTTGTAAGAAGAAACAATGCCACTTTACACACAGCTGCCAAGTTTTTGATAAACAAGTTTAATATGGTCTCAATGAACTGATAAATTTAATTTAAAAACAAAACAAGATCTTCACTTGCCTCTTTGAAACAATGACAGCGATTTCCCACTATTTTTTCTCTTGATGCTCCTCTCAGTTTCTTTTGTATATTCTTATTGTCTCCTTCAACTCTAAATGTTAATGTCACCCAGGGCTCAGTCTTTGGATCAGTCTCTTCCCTGAGTTGATCTCAGGCAATCTCTAGTCTGTATTGAAGACTTCAATTTTATATCTCTAGCTAAGACCTCTCCTCTAAACTACAGTCTCACATATCCCGGGGCCTACATAGCCTCACAAGGAGCTCTGGCGGCACAATGCCTAAGGCATTTGACTGCTAACCAGAAGGTTGGTGGCTCAAACCCACCAGCTGCTCTGCAGAAGGAAGGTGGGACAACTTACTTCCATAAAGATTTACCACTTCAGAAACCCAATGAGGGTCTCTATGAGTCACAATTGACTCCATGGCAGTGAGTCTGACACAGCATTATCCGAAGTCTAATGTTGTTGTTGTTATGTGTCATTGAGATGGACCCGACTCACAGCGACCCCTCCTTGGATTTCTGAGGCAGTGTCACTATGGAAGTAGAATGCCGAATCTTCCTTCCGAGGAGCGGCTGGTGGGTTTGAACTGCCAGCCTTCTTGTTAGCAGTCAAGTGCCTTAGGCACTACACTAGTCTAATAAGCATCTCAAACATAATGGATCCCCAACAAAGTTTCTGGTTTTTGCCCCGTAAATAGTAACTGTTCTTTCCACTGTCTTCCCTACCTCAATAAATAGCAACTCCATTTTTCCAAATTGCTCAAGCCAAAAACCTTCCTGTTATTCTTGACTCCTGTCTTTTCTCTCCTACCACCACGTTTAATCTGCCAAGAAATTCTACTGGTTCTACCTTCATAATCTTTCGAAACTGAGAATTTCTCACCACTTCCATCATGGTCCATGTTGCCATCATGTCTTCTTCAAGATTCTTGGAGTAGTCTCCTAACTGATTTCCCTGCTTCAATTCAACTTCCTCATCCCCTGCAATTAACGTCTATTCTGAATACAGCAGCATGGATAATCCTTTTAAAATCTCCTCTGTTCAAAACCCTCCAGTGTATTTCCATCTCAGAAAGTGTCAAAGTCAGAATCCTTACAGTGGCTTCAAATTCTCTTTATGATCTGTCCCCCACTGTATCCTACCTCTTTTCCAACTACACAGATGTCCTTGATATTTCTCCAACACTCCAGATATATTCTCTCCTGGAGATCTCTGTAATTGCTGGTACTTTGCTGTGATTATTCTTTTCCCAGGGATCTTCATAGATACCTTTACAAGATGCTATTTAAAATTGCAATTCTTATTTTCACTATCTTTTCCAACCCTATCTCTGTTTCTTTTTTACTTTTCTCCATAGTACTTATAACCTTCTGATATACATTTTACTTGTTTATTGTCTCTCTCCTCATTAAAATGTAAGCTCCATGAAGGTAGGGGATTTTGTGTTTTGTTCACCTAGAACAGTGCCTAGCACATAGTAAGTGCTCAATGTTGAGTGAATAAATAAGTAAATAGTGAGTAATTATGATTAACTGGGGCAAAAGCATTAATAATGATGTACTCATTGAGGATAGGCTCCTTAACGCTTTATTCATGCCTTATTCATCTTTGTGACCTTAACATCTATCCTAGTGCCTGTTATATTGTAGACATTGGATAAACACTTTTTTAATTTAATTGAATATTTATTAGAGAATACAGACTGAAGCTTGATTGCCTAAGTTCAAATCCTATCTCTTCTACTTACTAGCTGCGTATCCTAGGGAAAAGCACTTCTCTGTCTAATGTCTTCATTTCTAAAGTAGGATTGGGAATTTTATATGAGTATGTTGTGAGGATTAAATAAGCAAATATATTTAAAGCACAGTATAGTGCTTGGCACATAGTAACTTTTAGATGATGATGATGGGAGTTCTATAAACTCATGATAAAATGGGAATCTTCTGAGTAAACTTTAAACATCTAACTTTTGAAATTGTGGAAAGATTACATGAATTGGATTAGGTATAGCATTTATACCTAATTTATAGCATGTCACCCCCTATCTGAAAATCTATGAATAGCCACCACTGCCTACATGATAAAATCCAAATTTCCAACCTAGCTTTCAAGGCCTTCCACAATTTGTACCCGATACTTAACTTAAAAGTTAACAGGAGTTTTTTTTTGTGTGTGTGAAACTGCAAGCTAAGGATTTTTCCAGAAATACATTATGACTTTTCTAGGGATGAATATTGTTGTTATAGTGCCTGCTATTTTTATAATACTATATGATTTTCAAGGAACCCTGGTGGTGAAGTGGATAAACACTTACCTGCTCTGGTAGCATAGTGGCTAAGGTACTTGACTGCTAACCAGGAGGCTGGCGGTTCAAACCCACCAGCCACTCCTCGGAAGGAAGATGGGGCAATCTACTTCCGTAGCGGTACTGCCTCAGAAACCCAAGGAGGGGTCGCTATGATTTGGGTCCCACCCAACGGCACACAGCAACAACAACAGCTAACCTTAAGGTCTGTGCTTCGAACCCAAAAGCTGCTCCACGGAAGAAAGATGTGGCAGTCTGCTTTCATAAAGTTTATAGTCTTGGAAACCCTATGGGCCAGTACAACTCTGTCCTGTAGAGTCACCATGAGTTGGAATCAATTTGATGACAATGGTACGTGGGTTTCAAAGAGCTTTTATGTATCTACTTGTTTGCAATAGTGACCATATTAAAACTTTACCAGGACAGGCATTATTATTTTCAATTTACAGATAAGAAAAGTTAGACTCAAAGAGAGTAAGTAATTTTTTTTTTTTTTTTTTGCGGTTTCTTGGCTAGCATGTGGTATTTTCAGGACTGATTCTTCTGATGCTGAATTCAGGAATGCTTTTAGAACAACCTTCTTTTGATAAACATTAAATGTAATGATTGGGTTTTAGATCTCTTGTAATTTTTAGCATATGCTGGGTATGTGATAGGTACCTAACACCTCCTTATCCCTGGGTGGAGCTAACACTTAAGTGCTTGACTGCTTGTCTGGCAGGTGAATGCACCCAGAGGTGCTTCAGAAGAAGGACCTGGCAATCTGCTTCTGAAAGGTTACAGCCTTGAAATCTACTATTCTGTACATGTGGAGCAATTCTCTTCTGTACACGTGGAGTTGCCATGAGCTGGAACTGAGTTGATGGCAACTAGTTTTGTTTGTTTGTTTTAATAATTACTTAAGAAAAAATATATTTATTCTTTTGTTCTGACTTACTAGACTTGTCATAGAAAGAAGAGAACTAACATCATTTGACAGAAAATAAACTAATCCCTAAATCATGATGTTTTACTAATTGTTTCAGTGCCTTTTTCAAGGTATAAAAGCTGCCCTACTGGGTCCACGAATTCTAGCAATATTCTTATTTCCTACTTGTTATTCTAATAGGAAGAGACCTGACCCATCTATAGGAGTTCTGCAAGACTGATACCTGGACTTCATGACTTGAGTAATTTTCTTCTTAACTAAAGAATGTCATTATACCTTCTAAGTGTGATTCTAGCTCCTTTTCTTCTGTGTTTGGAGGGTTAGGGAAATTTGACTTTAAATTGTTTTATGTACATCTTTCATTCAAATGTGAAACCTTATGCTTGAACATCCCATTGTGTACTCTTGGTATTTTCCAGGTATAATAAAAATAGGAAATAGCATGATATTTATATTCAAGGACTTTATATTTGAAAATAATATTTGTAACTGTACTGTGAACTACAGCCTTAAAAGAATTGGCAGATGCTGTATAATGGATTCTTATATTTTCTATCTCAACCACAGAAAGATTAATAGTGTTTTCCCTAAAGTCTAGAAACACCCAGATAACTTTTTCTTTTTCTAATCCTCATATGAAGAGGCATCACAAACACTAATTTTGTGGAAAAAAGAAATTTAGCCTTTTGGTCCTTTGAGTAATTTAAAGGGGTAACTTCAGTTGTCTGCTGTGGTTGATCTTACAAAATGGGGTAGAGAGAACAGATTTACAGGGCTGATAGAGTCTGGTGAACGACCCCCCCCCCCAGCCTACTGCCCCTAGTTACCATTCAGGCCTGGAATTGAACTCACTTCCATGGCTTCCAGCCAAACAATAGACAGGCATATAGGGTGAACCTTCACACCAGGTAGATACACTCCTTAGAACAATCAGTTGTAGGAGAACAAAAGGGCAGTATTTGCAGAGGGAGATAGCTCAGGGGGCAGGAATGCATAGGAAAGAAGGACACAGGGAAGAAGTGATTATAGGGAGGAAATGGGAAGAGAGTTGTTACATTGTGGGGATTGCAGTCAATGTTCTTAAACAAAATGTGTATGAACTGTTGTATAGAAAATTAATTTGCTCTGTAAACTTTCACCCAAATCACAATAAAAATTTTTTAAAAAGGTGGTGGGGGGGAGGTTGGAGATGTTTCTTGCTGTTGCATACAGCCTTTCTGATAGAACATAAAAAGCTCATCATGCCTCTCCAAGATAGCTATTCTAGTGAAATTAACTGTCAGGTTTAAAAACATTGAAATCCAGGATTTCACTTCCCTCAATTTTTCCTACCCAACCTCCACTATCGTTTTCTACATTGCATCTCTCAAGAACATATAAGGAGAAATGTGATCAAATAAAGGGAAGCACACATGGCCCAAGTTTAGTGGACACCATGTCTAGACATTCTGCAGATAATACATTTATACTGTTGTGCAGGCTGCTCATGTAAACTGTTATTCCCTGGCACCTACACACTAGGGCAGGAGTCCAAGCTTGTGAGTGGGCAGCCAGCCATACCAACAGATGGGCACAGGGATGACAGCCAAGGGACTATGTATGTGCATCAAGTATAGGTGTTGAGAACAGGAGTTCCAACTGAGAAGATCAAAATTACGGTCTGTTTCAGGCTTATGGTTACGAGGTTGTCAGTGCATGCCTTGTTTAGTATAAATGGACTGGAATTCAAAAGATTTGACAGATTTTTACAGTCTTAAATTTATTATTTTTAAAAAATATTTTATTGTGATCTGGGTGAAATTTTACAAAGCAGATTCGTTTTACATTTGACAGTTCATACATTTTGTTTTTTAACATTAACTACTATACCTGCAATGTGATAGCCCTCCTCCTATTTCCTCCCTGAGTTTACCCTTTCACTCTGTCCTTCTTGCCTTTGCATTCTTCCCTCCCTACCTTTCTCCCTATGCAAATGTTGCCCTTCTGATGTCCCATGGCTGACTGTAATAAGGAGTGCATCTTCCTGGTGCAGTGGTTCAGCTCATAGGCCTATTATAGTTCTGCTGAGATTAAAGCCACAAAAGAGAGTTCAATTCCAGGCCCAAAGGGTGACTAGGGGCCATAGTCTCTGGAGTTTCTCCAGTCTCTGATGTATGTTTTTTAATTTTGTTCCACACTTTTTTCTCACTCTATCCAGGAGGGAGCTCTGGTGGTATAGTGCCTAAGGCATTTGACCCACCAGCCACTCCTTGGAAGGAAGATGGGGCAATCTACTTCCTTAGTGATACTGCCTCAGAAACCCAAGGAAGGGTTGCTATGAGTTGCATCCAACTTGACTGCAATGATTTTTGTTTTTGTTTTTGTTTTTCTATCCAGGAACTCCAATCTTTAACCCTTCTGAGTGGTTGGCATTGGTAGTCAGTCACCATATTGTTCTTCTGGTCTCTGGGTCATGTAGTCTGGGATTCTCATGGTCCATTAGTCCTTTGGAGTAACTGTTTGCATGCATCCTTGATTTTCTTCATTCTTCTTTCCTCTGGTGGAGGAGAGACCAATAGTTACATCTTTGATGGCTGCTCGCAAGCTTTTAAGACCACAGCCACTACTCATGGAAGTAAGATGTAGAACAGTGTGGATCTTCTTTCATTTTTCTGCAAATGGATAACTAGTTTTGCCAGCACCATTTGTTTAAAAGACTATCTCTTCCCTTATTTAATGGATTTCAGCTCTTTGTCAAAAATCAGCTGACCATAGGTCGATGGATCTATTTCTGGGTTCTCAATTTTATTCCACTGGTCTATGTGCCTGTCATTATACCAATACCAGGTTGTTTTGACTGCTATGGCTGTATAGCTTGTGAGATCTGGGAGTGTGAGACCTACTTTGTTCTTCAATATTGCTTTGCTTATCTGAGGTCGCTTACCGTTCCATATAAAATTAGTGACTGTTTTTTCCAGATCCTTAAAGAATTTGATAGTATCTGGATTGGGATTACTTTGAATGTATAGACTGCTTTGGGTAGTATTGATATTTTCACAATGTTCAATCTTCCTATCCACAAGCATGTTATATTCTTCCATTTATGTAGATCTCTTATGGTTTCTTGAAGTAATGTTTTTTTTTTTTTCTTTAATTTTTATTGTGATTTGAGTGAAAGTTTACTTTCCATACAGCAGTTCACATACACTTTGTCTCTTTACATTGAGTGCTATTTCCCACAATATAACTGCTCCCCTCCCACTTCCTCCCTATAGTTATATCTTCCCTGTGTCCTTTCCTCCCATGCACTTCTGCCCCCTAAGTTGTCTCCCTGTGCATACACAGCCCTTCTATTCTCCCATGACTGATCTCTGCAAAGAGTGTATCTACCTAATGTAAACATTCAGCTCATATGCCTGTCTTTTGTTTGCCTGGAAGCCACTGGAGTGGGTTCAATTCCAGACCTGAAGGGGAAGTAGGGGCCATAGTCTCAGAGGTTCCACCAGGCTCTATCACCCCGTTTTTTTTAAAAAATGATTTTGAGTATTGTTACACATTGGTCTGCCACTTTATCTAGGATCTCCCACATAGATCCCCCTCTGAGTGGCTGACAGTGGTAACTGGGCATCATCTAGTTCTTCTGGTCTCATAGTCATATAGGCTGAGGATCACATGGTGTAATGGTCACTTGGACTAATTGTTTCCATGCATCTTTGTTTTTCTTCATTCTTCTTTGCTCTGGATGAGGAGAGACCCATCATTGCATCTAGATGGCCACTTGCAAGCATTTAAAATGCCAGTTGCTTTAAAGTAGTGTTTTGTAGTTTTCTTTGTACAGGTCTTTTGTGTCCCTGGTAAGATTTATTCCCAAGTATTTCATTTTTTTAGTAACAATTGTAAATGATATTGATTTCCTTATTTCCTTTTCAGCAGTCTCTTTGCTGGTATAGAGGAATCCAAATGATTTTTGTATGTTGATCTTGTATCCTGCCACTGTGCTAAAACTCTCAGTTAGTTCCAGTAGTTTTCTTGCTGAGTTTCTTGGGTTTTCTATGTATAGGATACTATCATCTGCAAAGAGTGATAGTTTGACTTCTTCCTTATCAATTTGGATGCCTTTCATTTTTCCTTTCTTGCTTTATTGCCCTGGATAGGACTTCTAGTACAATGTTGAATAGAAGTGGTGATATAGGGTGTCCTTGTCTGGTTTCTGTTCACAAGGAGAATGGTTTCAGTCTCTCTCCATTGTGAATAATGTTGGCTGTTGGTTTTACATCTGTGCAAAACCAACAGCTGACATTATTATTATGTTGGAAATTTATTATGTTGAGATTATGTTAATTTATTATGTTGAGATTATGTCAACTTATTATGTTGAGAAATTTCCCTTCTATTCCTATTTTATCAGGAATGGGTGTTGGATTTTATCAAATGCCTATTCTGCATGAACTAGTATGATCATGTGGTTCTTTTAGTTTATTTTACTTATGTGCTGGATTACTTTGATTATTTTTCTAATGTTGAACTATCCTTGCATACCTGGTATGAACCCCACTTGGTCATAATGTGTTATTTTTTTGATATTTGTTTAGTCTATTGGCTAGGATTTTGTTGAAGATTTTTGCATGTATCTTCGTGAGGGATATTGGTCTGTAGTTTTCCTTTCTAGTGGTATCTTTGCCTAGTTTTGTTTTCATCAAGGCTATGTTTGCTTCATAACATGAATTTGGGAGGATTCCATCTCCTTTTCTATGTTCTGGAATAGTTTGAGTGGATTGGTGTCAGTTCGTCTCTGAACATTTGGTAGAATTCTCTAGTGAAACTGTGTGGGCCAGGACTTCTTTCTACTGGTAATTTTTTAATTACCTGTTCAATTTCTTCTTTTGTTATGGGTCTGTTCAAATTTTCCACCTCAGTCTGTGTTAGTTTAGGTAAGTAGTATGATTCTAGAAATCTTTCCATTACTTCTAGATTTTCAAATTTGTTGGAGTGCAGTTCTTCATAGTATCTGATATTATCCTTTTTTATTTCAGTTGGTTCTATTGTGATGTTGCCCAATTCATTTCTTATTCATGTTATTTGGATTCTCTTCATCTTTTTCTTTGTTAAGTTTGCCAGTAGTTTGCCAATTTTATTAATCTTTTCAAAAAACCAATTTCCAATCTTGTTTTTTTTCTGTTGTCTTTCTATTTTTTGTTTCATTTATTTCTACTCAAATCTGTATTATTTCTTTTCTTCTGGTGACTGTAGACTTTTTTTGCTGCTCTTTTTCTAATCATTGCAAATGTTAGGTTAAACTGTTGATTTTGGCTCTTTCTTCTTTTTTGATGTGTGCATTTATTGATAAAAATTGGCCTATGGTCACTGCTTTTGCTATGTCCCAAAGATGTTGGTATGTGTGTTTACATTCTCATTTGATTCAAGGGATTTTTTTTAATTCCATTTTTTATTTGTTCTATTACCCAGTCATTTTCAAGAAAGGTGTTATTCAGTTTCCATATGTTTGCTCTTTTTCCATTATCTTCTTATTGTTGATTTCTAATTTTATAGCATTGTGATCTGAGAAGATGCTTTCCAGTATTTCAATGTTTTTAAATTTATTAAGGCTTGCTTTGTGGCCTAATGTATGGTCTATCCTGGGGAATGTTCCGTATGCACTGGAAAAGAATGTGTATTGTGCTGTTGTTGTGTGAAGTGCTCTGTAGATGTCTATAAGGTCAAGTTGGTATATTGTATTGTTTACTGCTTCTGTGCCTTTGTTGAGTTTCTTTCCAATTGTTCTATCTTTCATTGAAAGGGATATGTTAAAGTTTCCCACTATTACTGTGGAGTCATCTATTTGTCTTTTTAATTCTGTTAAAGTCTTATTTATATATTTTGGGGCTCTTTCATTGGGTGCATAGATATTTATTATGGTTGTGTCTTCTTGTTCAATCAATCCTTTAATCATTATATATTGTCCTTCCTTGTCTCTTACAGTAATTTTTGTCTTAAAGTCAATTTTATCAGAAATTAATATTGCTACTCCTTTTCTTTTATTGTCATTTACTTGATATATCTTTCTCCAACCTTTGAATTTTAATCTATTTATGTCTTTGTCTTTAAGATGTGTCTCTTGTAGACAATATATTGATGGGTTATGTTTCCTTATCCAGTGTGCAACTCTCCATCTCTTGAGTGGTGCATTTAATCCATTGACATTCAGTGTAATTATCAACAAGTATGAATTTGTTGTTGTCATTTTGTTATGTGTTTTTTTGTGGTGTTGCTAATTTCTTTTCTCATAATTTTCTGTGGTAAGCTCATTTTGTCTATGAATCATTTTATCATTTCTTTTGTTGCTGTTGTTTTAGTATTTGTTAAATATTTGTGCTTGTCCTCTTTTTTATTTTGATGCAAAAGTTATTATTTTTCTTTAAGGTTAACCTGTGATTTATAATTTTCTTCCCAAGTTTAGAACAGTCCATTCTGTCTTGCAACTGTCTTGACTTGCACCATTTAGAAGTTCTGTAACTACACTATTTTTCCCCTTTTTGGTTTGTAGTTATCCTCATTTTCCAATGATGTCTCTGGTTCCCTGTTTATGGTCTTGTAAGCTTATTTTACTATGAATACTTCCATAATTGGGTTGGTTTCTGGGTTTTGTCATCATGTGTGTTAATGGTCAGTTGTTGTTTGCTATTGCTGGTTCTCTGTCCAGAGGACTCCCTTTAGCATCTCTTATAAGGTTGGTTTGGTTTTTAACAAATTCCCTTAATTTCTGCTTATCTGGAAATGTTCTAATTTCACCATCATATTCAAGGGACAATTTTGCTGGGTATTAGAACAATATTTTTGTGTACTGAAAAAAAAAAAAAAAACCTCACTGCTGTAGAGTCAATTCTGACTCATAGCAACCTCTCCTTGGGGTTTCTGAGGTGGTATCTCTACAAAAGTAGATTGCCCAATCTTCCTACCAAGGAGTGGCTGGTGGGTTTGAATCATCACCCTTCTGGTTAGCAGTCAGATGCCTTAGGCACTACACCACCAGAACTCCCTTTTGTGTACTCTGTTATGCCAATTGAACTTGGTGTCCTAGGTGATCACAGTCCCAAGCCCACTGGCCCAGTGACTCACTTCCTCAAGGTGCTTAGTTGTGGCTAAGAAGTTATCCTAACTTTGTCCCCATTAGCTTTAAGCTGCATATGGACATTTTTATGGCACATACAAATATATATATATGGCTATCATCTTCCAAACCTATGTATGGTCATGGGTATATTCCCATTTGCCTACCCCATACCTGATCTTCTTGTCTGTCTGTCTACCTATGTGTCCACCTATATATTAGTGTTTGCTATTACTGATAAAGCAGTATTATGTATGCAATAGCATTTACCTTTATTGTCTGTACTTCTTGTGCACCTCTCTGTGTCTTCCTTTTCCATAGCAATTTGTGCTGGTCACACACTTTCATTATATTGCCTTTCCTTTCACCCAAATTAACACTTGTCTCTTATCTATCTATCAATTTTTACTCCCGTCTCCTCCCTTCCCATCCCTAGTAACCAACAAAGAAAATTTCCTTACATGTGTAAACCTTTCCTTGACTATTTATAATAATGGACTTATACAGTATTTGTCCTTCTGGGATTAACTTATTTTACTCAGCATAATGTCCTCTAAATTCATCCACATTATGAGCTGACTCACAGATTCTTCACCATTCTCTAATGTTGCAGTATTCCATTGTGTGTATGTAGCATAGGTTGGTTATCCATTAATCTGTTAATGGACACTTAGGTTGTTTCCATCTCTTTGCTATTGTAAACAGTGCTGCAATGAACATGGGTATACATACATCTATTCCTGTCCCATATTGCACCTCTTTAGATTATATTCCTAGTAATGGGATTGCGGGATCAAATATTATTTCTATTTCCAACTTTTTAAGGAAGTACCATACTGCGTTCCACAGTGGTTGTATCATTTTATAGTCCACCAGCAGCATATGAGAGTTCCAATCTCTCCACACCCTCACCACCACTTGTTGTCTTCTGTCTTGTTGAACTTTGTTATTATTGCCGGGATGAGATGATTTCATTGTTGTTTTAAATATGGAATGCTTCATGAATTTGTGTGTTATCCTTGCACAGGGGCCATGCTAATCTTCTCTGTATCATTTCAATTTTAGTATATGTGTTGCCTAAATAAGCACAAACTTATTTTTGTTATTTGTAAAAACAAAAATATAAAAATAAATTAGACATTTGCAATAAATTGTTTGGTCACTTTTTCTGAGCAGAAAATGTTTGAACTTTTCAGTAAAGTTTCATGATTAGCAAAGCTTTCCTTAAAGAACTATAGAATTGAACCCTTTTATGAAATTAGCTCGTTAGTTCTTCATTGGTTATTAAACTCTATGTGTGCATTCAACTATATTATTTCAATGTCATGTTATAATTCTTGAGGAAATTTATCCTAACAGATCAAATTAAATATCCTAATTTAACCAATCTGTGAAGTTTCTAAAATGCCTAAGAATCTACTTTACATTTTTTAATGTTGTTGTTATGTGCCGTCGAGTCGGCCCCGACTCATAGCGACCCCTCCTTGGGTTTCCGAGGAAGTATCACTATGGAAGTAGGATTGCCCAACCTTCCTTCTGAGGAGTGGCTGGTGGGTTTGAACCACCAGCCTTCTGGTTAGCAGTCAAGTGCTTTAGCCACTATGCTACCAGAGCTCCTAAGAGCTTTTAATGTAAGAAATGTAATTCAGAGGGGCTACTTTAATAGTGTCTTAAATTTTTCTTTCTAAAAATAATTTCAAATCCTGAAATTACATATTTTGAATCATAAATAGGAGGAGAGGCAAATAGGAGTGAGATTCAGACTCCCTTAAAGTCCCCAGTATGAACAGAGAAGGGAACATATTACTAAGTTAAGATGTATTACTTTACTTCTCAGTGCTTTTTCCCTGATTAGTAAGTTTATGGAATTGGACCAGTCTGTTTCTAAAGTCCCCTCCAACTCTAAAATTATATATTTCTAAAGCCAACATATGAAATAGTGTTCTCCTTTCAAAATAGGAATCAGAACCCTGAGTAGACATCCCCTTGTGTTATTGTAACCCTGAAAGAAGGCAGGGCACCATGGGTTCCCGCTATACCATCAGAGTTTTCCTGGATTCTTAAGCATTTTGAGGGTTAGGAAGTAATGACTCATCCTCAGTATCTCAAAGGGATTTCAGAAACAAATTCCTCCATAAAAATATTATTGAAACTTTTATTGAAGAAAAATATAAATAGACAAAGGCAAGTATCATGAGTATACAGCTTGTGAATTTTCTTAAATTGAACATACCCATGAAAACAGCAACAGATCAAGAAATAGAACATTAGCAGCAACCCAGAATACACTGCTCCCTCCAGTTACTACCTTTTCAAAAGGAACCACTATCCTGATTTTGAATATAGAGTAGCCATAACTATCTTTTGAACTTTATATAAATGTGGTAATTCCACTTGATCTGTTTTGCATCTGACTTCATTCACTCAACATTATGTTCATGAGATTCATCCTACTTGTTGCATATAGTTTTAGCATGTCATTCTCATTGCAAGATAGTATTCCATTTGTTAAGGAGCTGTGATGGTGCAGTGTCTAAGGTATTTGACTGCTAACCAGTAGGTTGGCAGTTCAAACCCACCACCATTCTGTGGAAGGAAGATGGGGCAATCCACTTCCATAAAGATGTACAGCCTTGGAAGCCCAGTAAGGGTTGCTATGAGTCAGAATGTATTCAGTGGCAGTGGTTTGATTTTCTTGATTTATTCCATTTAGTTTCCGTATTTACTAATAGTATTCCTATTATAAATAGTATTCCTATGAACATTCTAGTATGTGCCTTTTAGTGAATATATGTATGTATTTCTTTTGGATGTATACTGAAGAGTAGAATTACTCGGTCATAGAGCATGTATGCTTTAGCTCTGTTGTTGTTGTTGTTGTTATGTGCCGTCGAGTCGGCCCCGACTCATAGCGACCCCTCCTTGGGTTTCCGAGGCAGTATCACTACGGAAGTAGGATTGCCCAACCTTCCTTCCGAGGAGTGGCTGGTGGGTTTGAACCGCCAGCCGTCTGGTTAGCAGGCAAGTGTCTTAGCCACTATGCTACCAGAGCTCTAGCTATAGTGATTATAACCAATTTTATACATCCACCACCAGTTTCTGAGAGTTTCAGTTGCTCCACATCCTCTCTGACAATTGGTATTGATTGCATGTTTTCTTTTTTTGCTTCTTAAACTTTAGTTGTTCTGGTGGGTCTCACAGTGTGGTTCTATTTTTTTAACTTTTTAAAAGTGCAATTCACATAATATAAAATTAATCATTTTAAAGTGAACAGAGGTATTTAGTAGATTGACAATGTTGTACAACCTCCACCTCTATCTAGTTCCAAAATGTTTTCATCACTCCAAAATGACCCTCCTCCCATACACTTTAAGCACTTACTACTCGTTCCTCTTTTCACTCAGCCTCTGGCAACTACCAATCTGCACTCTGTCTCTATGGATTTACCCATTTTGAACATTACATGTAAATGGAATAATATATGTGATCTTTGGTATCTGGCTTTTTAAATTTAGCATAATTTTTTTGAGGCTCATCCATGTTGTAACAAGTAAAGTACTCCATTCATTTTTTTAATTCTATTAAAATATATATAACATAAAATTGCCCACTTCAGTCATTTTTAAGTGTTCACTTCAATGGTGTTAATTATATTTACAGCTTTGTGCAACCAACACCACTTTTTATTCCAAAGCTTTTTCATTTTCCCAAACAAAAATCCTGTACTCATTAAGCAATAACTCCCCATTTCCCTTTCCTCAGGCCTTGGTAATCTCTGTTTCTATACATGCTCCTATTTTAGATATTTCACATAAATAGGATCATACAATATTTGTCCTTTGTGACTGATTTATTTCACTCAGCATAATGTTTTCAAGTTTTTTCAATGCCTTGGCATGTATCAGGACGTCATTTCTCTTTATGGCTGAAAAACATTCCATGTACAGATATATTACAATTTATTTCCATTCATTTGTGGGTGGACATTTGGGTTGTTTCCACCTCTTGGTTATTGTGAATAGTGCTACTATGACCATGCACATACATGCATTTGCTTGAGTACCTCTTTGAAAGCTTTTAGATATATACCTAGGAGTGAAATTGCTGGGCCCTGTGGTAATTCCATGTTTTAAATTTTTGAGGAACCACTGAACTGTTTTCTCAGGAGGTGATACATTTTATGTTCCCACTAGCATTGTACAGGTGTTCCCGTTTCTCCACATTATTGCCAGTACTTGTTATTGTCAGTTTTGCTTTGCTTTTATTTCAGCCATCTTATTGGATGTGAAGTGGTACTTCATTCTGGTTTTAATTTGCATTTCCCTAATGATTAGGAGCTCTGGTAGCATAGTGGCTAAAGCACTTGACTGCTAACCAGAAGGCTGGTGGTTCAAACCCACCAGCCACTCCTCGGAAGGAAGGTTGGGCAATCCTACTTCCGTAGTGATACTGCCTCGGAAACCCAAGGAGGTGTCGCTATGAGTTGGGGCCGACTCAACGGCACATAACAACAACAACAACAATGATTAGTGATGTTGCTAAAAGACTGTGAAGATCTCACCTAATGAGAATTATTTTCTTCTTACTTTACTTCAACTATCCCTAATTGTGTCTATCTATCTAGAATATATATGTAAAACTATGTGTATGTGTTTTATTTATATAAAACTACCTATACCTATATCCATAGTTCTATATACACATATCTAACTATGATAGAAGGAGCTCTGGTGGCATAGTGCCTTTGGCATTTGACTACTAACCAGAAGGCTGGCAGTTCAAGCCCACCAGCCACTCCTCGGAAAAAAGATTAGCAATCTACTTCCAGAATGATACAGCCTCGGAAACCCAATGAGGGGTAGCTATAAGTTGGATCCGACTTGACAGCAGTGAGTTTGGTTTGGTTTGGGAACTGTGATAGATAGATAGTTAGATAGATACATCCTAGCATACTTAAATCAAATAAGAGAGACTCCACCTATACCCTTAAAGAATTGTAGAATTATGTTAATTTCTATTAACAAATTTTGGAAATGTATTCTGAGAGTGTTTGACAAAAGAGGATGGGACTTAATTTTAGATCAGGCTGAATTTATTGGACTCATTGACTCAAGCAGCTGGGCAAGGTTCTAATGGTTTGTCCAGTTGGTTGTCTTAAACCCAACTAAATGAAGTGGTTGTTGTTGTTGTTGTGTGCCGTCGAGTTGGCCCCAACTCATAGTGACCCCTCCTTGGGTTTCCGAGGCAGTATCACTACGGAAGTAGGATTGCCCAACCTTCCTTCCGAGGAGTGACTGGTGGGTTTGAACCGCCAGCCGTCTGTTTAGCAGGCAGGTGTCTTAGCCACTATGCTACCAGAGCTCCTAAATGAAGTGGAGATACCAGAAATTCCTGATATGTTCTCAAGGAAGAAATCCAAATATTGGGGAGATGAGAATGTTGGAGTAGATTGATCATGCCCAGGCTGCTTACCCAACTCCTAACTATGTCCCCTTAGAGAGCCCAGAAGATACTCCTTTGACAAAAGCCTTTAAGGAACACATTGGTGAGGAGGAGTACCAACATTTACCATTCAACCAACCAACAAACATTTTACTAACTATTCTATATAGCATGGGGCTATGTTGGGTGAAATGGGCTCCTGATTTTATTTGTGGCTTAGATTGGGAATACTAAGGTACCAGGGTAGTAAAAGACAAGTAAACAGTGAAGACACACCCAGGCAAGGTGGATTTGGCAGCAGAACAAGTGTGGCAAATAGACAGAGCCCCATAAGAATCTGTGTTAGAGGCTATTTGAATATTTGATGCCTAGAACCAAATAGGAGCTCTGGTAGCATAATGTCTAAGGCACTTGACTGCTAACCAGAAGGCTGGCGGTTCAAACCCACCAGCCACTCCTCGGAAGGAAGGCTGGGCAATCTACTTCTGTAGTGATATCGCCTCGGAAACCCAGGAAGGGGTCATTATGAGTCGGGGCCGACTCGACCGCACATAACAACAATAACAAAAGAACTAAAATAGATGGTCATCCTATTAAGGATCTACTGTATCTACTAATGAAAAACTTCTAAATCTGGTGAACAGAGATTTGCTTTGAGCTTTGATGATGGATATCCAGAGCCACTCACCCAATTCCTGAAACCAACTCAGTTCAGTGTCTTAGGCCTACTTTTCAGAGGGAGACTAAGTACTGATGAAGAAAGAACCCTAAAACAACATCTTACGTATGAATCTTCTTCCAGGACTTACCCAGAGATACCTACAGTCATTGATCAGGGTAAGTGTACACTGCAAAGGCAAATACCCAGATATTTTACGGGTAATTAACTGTAATCTAACTCTCATCCTGAATGAAACTGTGGTTTACAGGAGAGAATAGGATTACTCCCTCACTTCCTTTAATCTTTACTTAAATTTTACCAGCTTGGTAAGTTCCTTACCACTCTAAACACTTCTCCATCTAGAACTCCTTATCCCCCTTCCTTATTTTTCACTCTACAGAATTTTTTTTCCCTTCTTATTTATTTAGTTAGTTGATTATTTCCTTCCTTTAGGTTATAAGCTCCATGAGGGCAGAGATTTTTGTGTATTTTGTTCTTTGCTATATCTCAAGCACCTAGAACAATGCCTGGCATATGGTAGACACTCAGTAAGTACTTATCAAATAACAAAAATAAAATGAGAAGCAAAGTTTTGATCTGAGTTTGCTTCACAAAGGCCCAGTAGAACCCAGACTGTGTTTTATTCCTGTGTTGTTAAGAGCATAAAGGAATACATGAACTCAAAAACTAAAAGCATACACATATTGACTGTTTGAAAAGAGCTATTATGGAAGGAAGGGTCATATTTAGAGCCCTCTGAGCATGCCTTCGGCATATCACCAAGTCACCAGAAGAACAATACCCCCATCCCTGAGGGATCACAGACAAAAGAGTCATAATAAAAAACCTAAAAAATGCAAGGATCTCTGTTTAATCCATCTGCATGCTCAGTAAAGTCAATAGATGTCTTATAGAAGACAGTGCATCACCATAAATTTAATCTGCTTCATAGAAGAAGCATGACAATGAGACAAAGTCCATAGGATTTATTTATTATGTATCCATCACACAGAAGTACTTGGCCTTATAGAATGGTGAATAGGCTTTTGCACTTGATGGACTAGTATGCTTTCTTATAGGATGCAGCCAGTGTTCTGAAATAGTAGCTTGTTGTTGTTGTTGTTGTTATGTGCTGACGAGTTGGACCCGACTCATAGCGACCCCTCCTTGGGTTTCTGAGGCAGTGTTGTTGTTGTTGTTGTTAAGTGCCGTCGAGTCAAACCCGACTCATAGCGACCCCTCCTTGGGTTTCCGAGGCAGTATCACTACGGAAGTAGGATTGCCCAACCTTTCTTCCGAGGAGTGGCTGGTGGGTTTGAACCGCCAGCCCTCTGATTAGCAGGCAAGTGTCTTAGCCACTATGCTACCAGAGCAGTATCACTATGGAAATAGATTGCCCAACCTTCCTTCCAAGGAGTGGCTGGTGGGTTTGAACCACAAGCTACTTCTATCATATCTAGAATAGATGTATTCAGAGGAAAAAAAAGGTGGAAGTTAGAGTGGAACCTCCACTATTACCCTAATCATACACTTAAAAATTGTTTTGTTTTGTTTTTTCCATTCCAGTAATACTAGACTCTGGCATAGAAGTCTTGGCATGGAATGGAGGAATGCTGCCCCTCCTTATTTTAAAAAAAATTGTTTTAATTGTAAGCTGAGGGTCACGTGGATAATTCAAGCTGCTCATGGCACTGGGTACAAGTAAAAGAAAGTATTATATTGTTTTCTCAGGTTAAAACTTCTGACTACTAAGGGAAAATAATATTGCCACAAGATAAAGAGTAAAGGAAGAGTATTTGTAGATTCTGGAAAATATATTGGAGCACCTCCTAATACTGTGTTGGCAGTGATGAGTATTATAGTAACCTGAGAACTCTAGAGTCTAATCTCTTCTTCTTTGGTGAGTGAAGATGTATTTGTACATTTTAACTAATTTACCATTTCAATTCTCTTTTTTCCCACTATTTTACATAAATTTTAGATTAAGTTGGTCATTAATTTTACAACTAGGTCGATAGCTTTCAGAATATTGAGACGAAATGGTGATGAAATTAGAAAAGAAATGTGTATCATCCTTAGATCCTGACTTGTCACTGGATTCAGTAAATAATGAGACTTTGGGTTGACCACTTTGGGGAAGGAGGTGAGCACATTCACCATTGTACTGAGTCTTACTCATCATGTAGATTAGAATCATTTTTTTTCCTTCCAAGATCATTTTTCCCTTCAATTCTTCCTCCCTCCTTTCCTGCCTTTCTTCCTTTTTCTCTTTCTTCTTTCCATGTTTTGAAGTTTAAATAAGGAAAGAAGATTGTATGTTGACATTGGGGAGTCAAAGGGGTGAAATATCGAATGGCAGCATACACTTACTCTTCATTTTACCACTCAATGTCTGAACTGTCTATATTTGGAGAACACTTCACTTTATAAAGCAGAGACTACTTAAGCTGAAAATGCTAAACATTAATTTTTTTTTCAGATATTTTGCACTTAAGTGAGGACTGTGAATGAGGTCCTATCTTTTAGATGCATTTACCAACTCAAAGTCTTGGGAGCTAGCAACACAAAGACATGACACAAGTCATGGTGCTCCAAAGATAGGTGGCAGTTTCCTGAACCAGCAAAGGCAGTGGTTCTAGCAATCCCCTCCTATGTCCAAAGATAACGATAGTGACAGGTTAATATACCCAGCTATGATGCAGCGCCATCTTCCCTGGAGCAGTACTGCAGGTGATTTTGAGTTCTGTTTTCTGCCTGGGTGGTCCCAAAGCAGTGATATACTTGAGCTAGCTGTAACCAGTTTGGAAAAACCAATCGTTAAATTTTGAGAAATGGTGTGAACTAGTTGTTAAAACTAATTTCTAAACATTAAATTATAGAAATTTATAATTTAGCAAATTATATTAAAAACAAAGGGCATAAATACTCAACATTCTTAATTTCCTAGTTATGTTCTATAGTTACTATCTATGGTTTTAAAGTTATTTACTTCATTTGGATCTATGTGATACATCAGTACCAACTCCATGTTTAGTGACATCACATGGAGAGCTTGAATTTGTCCATGGTGGGAGTATTTACATCATGGAAATTAGCAAAGTCTACACATTAGGGCTTGATTTATTGTTTTGTTGATTGTCTAGGCTTTAAGTGATGGAGAAATGTTAATAATACAAATTAAACTTAGAAAAAATGTCATTACTTATAAATAGCATGAAAATTGAGGAGACATATTTTTCTTGGAAAGCTAATAATTAAATGGTTACCAGCACACGATTGCCCAAAAGCTTCAGTCTCTCATCCTCCCGGCGATTCTGAAAGCAGTCAATTATCCTTTTAAAAAAATTATAATAAATAAATCAAGAGTATGTTTCTAAGGATAAGAATCCTTATAGATGTATTACTCAATCTGTAATGGGACAAGGTATATTTTCAATAGTATGTAACAAAAATCTCTATAATGAGCTTTATTTCAAGGGAAAGTAGGATTCTTCCTTTCATTCTGAAGCTTAGCCTCAGCTTATAACAAGACTGTCCCTACCTTCTGGATAGTAGTCCAATTCCTATTTAAAATTTTCATCTTTCTGTTTATCCCAACTTAACTGAGACATCAGTTCCACATATTTTAACATATACCTACCATGCCCCAAATGTGAGGTTATATTCTAATGTGCAACTATTTTGCCTATTTTTGAAGAATTAAGCTACTCATTTTTAAAGTCATATATAGTAAGCACCTACTATTTGCAAAATACTACTTATCCCAAATCCTGGTGCCCAGCTTTCAGCTGCGAATCTCCAATTTTCTTCCAATAGTTACATTTTTCGCTTATACTAGGCACAGTTAATTTCTATTGCTTGTGATGAGGAAGAAAAATAATACTAGACTTTAAAATACACTAATCATGAGAATGAAAAAACATGAAACATGAAAGAAAAAATTGAGCCAATGATCTTTCAAAATTAAAATCTTTTGCCCTTTGAAGGACAGGGTTAAGAAAATGATAAAGGCAAGTGGCAGTTTTCTCGAGAAGAAACAAACAAACGAACTTGTTGCCCTGAGTGATTCTAACTCATAGTGATTCTATGGGCTGTAACCTTTATGGAAGCAGACTGACACATCTTTCTTCCATTAAGTGGCTGGTTAGCAGCCAAACACTTAACCACTGTGCCACCAGGGCTCCTTCAAGAAGAAGCAGATAACCTGAATTGTCATGTAATGACCTAAAAAATAAATTTTGTAGTCAAAGACCATATAATAAGGAAAACTGGGCCCCCATAGTCTCTCTGGTAATTCCACTAAATATTTAAGGAAGAAATAAAACCAATTCTTCTTTCAAAAGAAGAGGAATGAGGCCAAGATTACCTTGACCCCAAAAGCAGACAAAGATAGTACAAAAAAAAGAAAACTACGGACCAATATCTCTCATGAACATACACACAAAAATCCTTAACAAAATGTTAGTAAATCACATCCACTAATATATAAAAAGGAGTTCTGGTGGCGTAGTGCCTAAGGCATTTGACTGCTAACCAGAAGGCTAGTGGTTCAAATCCACCAGCCACGCCTTAGAAAGAAGGTTGGGCAATCTACTTCCATAGTAATACCGCCTGGGAAACCCAAGGAGGGGTTGCTATGAGTCTGATTCTACTTGATGGCAGTGCATTGCATTTGCGTTGTTGCAATATATAAAAAGGGTAATACATCACGACCAAGTAAGCCTTATCCCAGAAATGCAAATTAGGTTCAAAATTGTAAAATCAATCAGTGTAACTCACTGTATCAACAGACTAAAGAAGAAAAACCATAATATCATCTCAATGGATATAGGAAAAGACTTTAAGAAAATTCAACATCTGTTCATTATTTAAAAAAAAAAAAAACAAAAAACCAAGTAATAGAAGAAACGTTTCTCAATCTTATAAAGGGTATCTATGAAAACCTATAACTCACATCATACTTCATGGTGACAGACTAAATGTTTTACATCAAACTTGAGGAATAAGGCAAGAATGTTCACTTTCACCACTCTTATTCAACATTGTGTCCTATGGAGATCCTAACCAGTGCAATGTTATTGTTGTTATCACATGTCTTTGACTCATAGCACCCTTAGGACAGAGTAGAATTTCTGCATAAGATTCTTAGACTATAATCTTTGGGAGCAGATTGTCAGATCTCTTCTCCTGTGGAGCCTCGGGTAGGTTTAAACCACTGACCTTTCAGTTAGCAGCCAAGTCCCTAGTCATTTGGGCCACCAGGGCTCCTAGTCAGTGCAATAAGGTGCTAAAAAAAATAAATTAGAAAGGAAGAACCAAAACTATCTCTATTTACAGGCAACTTGATGGTCTACACAGAAATTCCCAGACCAGAGAGTCCATAAAAGAGCTACTAAAACTAGTAAATGAATTTAGCAAGATCATATGATACAAGGTCAAAATATAAAAATCAATTGTATTTTTTATATATTTGCAATGAACAATTAAAAATTCTATTTTAAAAAATATAATTTAAAATAGCACCAAATTAGACACCAATGTTCATTGCAGCACTATTTGCAGTAGTCAAAAGGTGGAAAAAATTTATATCCCCATCAACACATGAATGGATAAACAAAATGTGGTACTTTCATGCAATGGAATACCACTTAGCCATTAAGAGAAACGAAGTCTTGATACCTGCTATAATATAGATGGAACTTGAAGGCATTATGCTGAGTGAAATAAGTCACTCACAAAAGGATAAATTTTGTATGACCTAAATTATATAAAAAGACAAGAAAAGGTAAATGTATAGTGAGCAAAGTTTATTAGTAGTTACCAGGGGCAGGAGATGGGGGAAAACCAAAAAACAAATCAAGTCTATGGGCATTGATTGAGTCAATCCCAACTCATAGTGACCCTTCAGGACAGAGAAGAATTACCCCATAGGGTTTCCAAGGCTGTCAGTCGTTACAGAAGCAAACTGCCTTATCATTCTCCCACGGCACAGCTAGTGGGTTCAAACTGCCAACCTTTCTGTTACGAACTAAATGCTTTAACCACTATGCCACCAGAACTCCTAAGGGAGGGGAAAAGGGAAAGGTTATTACTTATGGAGTACTGAGTTTCAATATATGGCAATGGAAAATATGGAAAAACTACATTGATAAGGGTAGGGTTGCATAGCTGATCACTGTAAGTGTTGTCACTAACTTGAATACCTGTAAAAAGTAGAATTGGCAAAAGTTGTGTGATAGATATATTTACAACAATAACAGCAAAAAAGAGTAGCTGCTGAAGCTGCTTAGGTACAACCTAATATCTCACGGGATTTGATTCCTTGGTTTGGAGGTTTATAATTATGGTTTCATAGGACATCCCAGTTAATTGGCCTAATAATATCTTTAGTGCATCTGTTCTACTTCCTAGTTCGCTGCATAGCTCCTGGGTCTTAGAAGCTTGCAAGTGGCCATCCAAGGCATAACAATTGTTCTCTATAAATCTTCACCCAAATCACAATTTAAAAAAAAAATAAATTGGTCTCTATTCATCTGGAAAAATAGAGGAAGGAGAGTCAGGAATAGGAGGAGTAAATGGAATGTGTGGTTAATTGCTTCCATAAACAACTGCCTCCTTTGTCATGAGACCAGAACTGGATTACTGAACATTTTGATCAAAGATTCTGTAGGAGAATACTGATCAAAAGTAAGAAAATATAGAACAAACTTTAAAATTCTCATGGACTCCAGATTTTCTAGAGCCGTAGATGCTGAATGAACCCCTGAAACTATTACCCTGAGATAATCATTGAACCTTAAAACAAAAATATCCCCTGACTAACCAGTAAAGAATGTCTGTCTACCTTGAGCAGTATGCTCTTTTAGGATCTATCTATTAGGCGTCACTCCATGGCACATAACAACAACAACAACAACATTAGGCGTCAAACTGACAACAGAAACTCCAAAGGTTAGATGGGAACTTTGTTGTTGTTGTTATTTGCCCTCAAGTCGGACCGACTCATAGCGACCCCTCTTTGGGTTTCCGAGGAGGTATCACTACGGAAGTAGTTTGCCCAACCTTCCTTCCGAGGAGTGGCTGGTAGGTTTGAACTGCCAGCCTTCTGGTTAGCAGTCAAGTGCCTTAGGCACTACACTACCAGAGCTCCCAGATAGGAACTTTAGAAGCAGTGAATTTATATCAGTGGAGGAGGAACAACTCCTCCAGATGAGATGAGAATGGTTGCACAACTCAAACAATGTAATCAGTGTTACTGAATTGCACATGTAGAAGCTGTTGAAGTGATGTATGTGTTGCTATGTGTGACCTCAACAACAAATAAAATATATTATAAAAAACAAATAAACAAATAAAATGTATTATAAAAAACAGAATACCACCAAAAAGCATGAAATATTTAAGTATAAATCTAACAAAATATGTACAAAAGTTACATGCTAAACTATAAAACAATGATGAAAGAAATCAAAGAAGATGTAAATAGAGGTAGAGATACATCATGCTCATTGATTGGAAGACTCAATATTGTCATTTTCCTTCAAATTGATCTATAGATTCCTTGCAATTCCAATCAAAATCCTAGCAGGATTTTTTAATAGTAATCAACAAGCCAATTCTAAAATTTATAAGGAAGAAGCAAATGAAATAGAATTGCCAAACAAATTTTGAAAAAAAAAAGTTGGAAGACTCACACTACCTACTTTTAGACTTATAATAAAGCTACAGTCAGTAATAAAGACTTTGAGGTATTGGCAAAAGGATAGACTACGTTAATCAATAAAACAGGATAGATAGTCTAGAAATAGACCCACACATGTGTAATTAATTGAATTTTGATAAAATACAAAGGCAATTCAATAGGTAGTCTTTTCACAAATAGTGACGAAATAATAACATATTCATATGTTAAAAAAATCCATATCTCACACCATATATAAAAATGATTCAAAATGGATTATAAATCTAAACAAAAAATCTAAAACTATAAAACTTCCAGACAAGGAGGCGGGGCAAGATGGCGGACTAGGCAGAAGGATTGCACAGACCCTCTTCAACAAAGAAAAGGGAAACCAATTAATACAGACACAGAAGATAATCCTGGACCCCTGAGCCTTGAAGGAAAGGAT